>NC_083447.1:5361875-5670000 GCF_020745735.1 Hemiscyllium ocellatum | reverse complement strand
GCCCTGGCTCTGTGAGACTCCCTCCCTGAACCCGGGCCCTGGCTCTGTGGGACTCCCTCCCTGAACCCGGGCCCTGGCTCTGTGAGACTCCCTCCCTGAACCCGGGCCCTGGCTCTGTGGGACTCCCTCCCTGAACCCGGGCCCTGGCTCTGTGGGACTCCCTCCCTGAACCTGGGCCCTGGCTCTGTGGGACTCCCTCCCTCCCTGAACCCGGGCCCTGGCTCTGTGGGACTCCCTCCCTGAACCCGGGCCCTGGCTCTGTGGGACTCCCTCCCTGAGCCCGGCCCTGGCTCTGTGGGACTCCCTCCCTCCCTGAACCCGGGCCCTGGCTCTGTGGGACTCCCTCCCTGAGCCCACGCCCTGGCTCTGTGGGACTCCCTCCCTGAACCCGGGCCCTGGCTCTGTGGGACTCCCTCCCTCCCTGAACCACTCTTCCTTCCTTTTTCCTGTCAGGATTGTCTATTGACCGAGCTAATGGTCACCCGTCGTGGCTCTGAGTCAGATTCTGCTGACCCTCCTGGGAAATGCCATGGGGATGTTTTCCTACGGCCAAGTGACTATATAAATGCAGGTTCTGTCGGACTGAAGCTGCTGATAGTGCAGGGGCCAAAGTTCTTTATAAAAAAGCAGCAGAGTATTCGGCTCCTCGCGCCTGCCCTGGGTTTGATAAATGATAGCTGATCTAATCGCTTCCTGCTCAACCTCCCACTTCCCAAAAAGCTGCTTTATCCCAGGGCATCTTGTTGAAAAGGAGGTGGCATAGATATCCAACTCCCTTCTGAGACGAAATGTTCTGACTCCTCTCAACTTTAAACAGGCCTTTATTACAAACAGTGACTTCTAGAGGTGGAGGAAGGGACAAGTTGTGATGGGAAATAAATAAAGACAATGGTTGCAGCTGTATCAAACCCTTGGTAGGCCGCATTTGGAGTATTGTGTGCTGCCCCACCAGAAGGACGTGGAAGCTTTGGAGAGAGTGCAGAGAAGGTGCCTGCTCTCGGCCACTGGCTGTGAGGAAAGGTTAAAAAGACTAGGATTGTTTTCACTGGAAACACAGAGGCTAAGGCAAGAGCTGATAGGGGTCTAGAAATTATGAGAGGCATCGATAGGGTGGATAGTCAGAGGCTTTAGGGTGGAAGTTTCAATTACAGGGTGGAACAGGTACAAGGTGAGAGGGGGCAAGTTTAAGGGAGATGTGCGAGGGAAGGTTTGCACGCAGAGATTGGCAGGAGCCTGGACAGCATTGCCAGAAGAGCTGGGGGAAGTAGGAACATTGGTGACATTTAAGAGGCATCTGGATGGTCACATGATTAGGGAGGGAACAGAGGGATATGGACCGAATAAGACGGTTTGTCTTTTGGGCATGATGACCAGCACAGCCTCAGAGGGCCGAAGGGCCTGTTCCTGGGCTGGACTTCCCTTTAGTTCTTTTGTTTTTTTTTGGAATAGGAATAAGAGTGGGCCATTCAATGGCAGATCACCCAACACGGGATAAGCACGGCAGCTCAGTGGTTAGCACTGCTGCCTCACAGCGCCAGGGGCCCGGGTTCAATTCCCGCCACGGGTAACTGTCTGTGTGGAGTTTGCACATTCTCCCCGTGTCTGTGTAGGTTTGCTTCAGTTTCCTCCCACAGTCCAGCAATGACTGGGTTGGATTGGCCATGGGAAATCCAGGGATAGGGTAGTGGAGTAGGTCTGTGTGGAATGGTTTCTGAGGTGTCAGTATGGACTCGATGGGCCGAATGACTTGCTTCCACACTGTAGGGATTCTGTGATTCAGTCCTGTGCTCCCATTTATTCCCTATACCCTTTTAGCCCCCAAAATACTATATCTATATCCTTCTGGAAAACATTCAGCATTTTACCCTCGACAGCTTTCTGGTTCCCCCAGTCTCTGGGTGAAGACATTTCTCCTCATCTCAGTCCCAAATGGTTTACCCTGTATCCCGAGACTGTGACCCCTGACCCTGGACTCCCTGGTCACTGAGAACGTCCCTCCTGTGTTTTCCGCTGTCGTGTTCGAGTTGTTTAGTTCCCATCGGGTTTCCTGTGCCCCTCCATCATTCTTCTAGACTCCCGTGAATACAATCCTAATGGATCCAGTATCGCTCCATGCCTCAGTCCCGCCCCCCCAGGGATCAGTCTGGTAACCCCTCACTGCTCTCCCTCCATCACCAGAACATCCTTCCTCAGGTAAGGGGAACACAACGGCACACAGTACTCCAGGGGTGGCCTCACTAAGACCCTGTACAACTGCAGGGAGAAAGTGAGGACTGCAGTTGCTGGAGATCAGAGCTGAAAATGTGTTGCTGGAAAAGCCCAGCAGGTCAGGCAGCATCCAAGGAGCAGGAGAGGAGGAAGAGAGCTTCTTCAAGGAAGGCATCTGCAGTCCTCACTTTCTCCTCGAAGATTTTAACCTACTGCGAATCCTCTTGCAAGGATGCCTTCCTTGAAGAAGCTCTCTTTTTTCCTCTCCTGTTCCTTGGATGCTGCCTGACCTGCTGCGCTTTTCCGGCCACACAGTTTCAGCTCTGTACAACTGCAGTGAGACATCGCAGTTCCTGTACTCTAACCCTCTCACTATGACGGCCAATGCACCATTTACCTTCTGCACTGCCTGCCACACCTGCAGTGTTTACCTCCAGTGACCAGGGCACAGGGAGGCCCAGGGCTTGTTGAACACTCTCCTAAAGGACCTGGCTAAAGTGGGAGGGGACAGTGTTGGCAGGGGAGCGATGGGGAGGTCAGAGCAGGGGGTGGAATTCCATTCAGTGAGGGGGTGACGGTGGCATCCACTCAGTGTCTGATTTAGATTTGCCTGTCGCCATCTTGGAGCCCCAGGAGGGCGATAAGGTGTCTGGATTTCTCATGTTCGGAGACTCTGGTAGTCGGAGGGCAGGGGTACTCTGCCCCCTTGGTATTTGTTCCTCTCGGCCAGTCACAGAACTCTTTAAAGGAGCGAGTCTGTGTTTATGTAGCACCTTTCTGCGACGTTCCAAAGAGTTTTACAGCTGATGGGGGGGAGGTGTCATCACTACGATACAAGACACACGGCCGCCACAAACAGCGACGAGGGAATTGAATCAGATTCACGAGTCGGTCTGTCATAATGCAACAGTGGTGCACCCCACACACAAACGCTGTACCCATTCGCCAGCAAGGTTGCGTTTGCCAAACCCATCCACAATTCGTCGATCGCGTTATAGCCAATTTGCGCTGACGAAACGCGGGTTACAGCAGAAAGGCCTGAATTGTCACACCTACTCTAACTGAGTTCTGTGTAAGGTTTACAAGTCATTCCTTACAACACCATCTTGGGTATGATCCTCAGTTACAGCAGAGAAAAATGAAGGAAAACAAAAAGTTACGTGACAGCGACACACCCGTGTAATCAAAGTTAGAAAGACAAGCATCACAGTCTCCCTGCCAGTGCTGTCCGCAGCACGGGACCCCTCCACAGTCTCACCACCAGCTGCCGGCCCTGCTTCGGGGGCTGGGGGCAGGGTGTCAGGGGCTGGGGGCAGGGTGTCAGGGGGCTGGGGGCCGGGGTGTCAGGGGGCTGGGGGCAGGGTGTCAGGGGGTTGGGGGCAGGGTGTCAGGGGGCTGGGGGCGGGGTGTCAGGGGCTGGGAGAGAGTGTCAGGGGGTTAGGGCAGGGTGTCAGGGGGTTGGGGGCAGGGTGTCAGGGGGTTGGGGGCAAGGTGTCAGAGGGTTGGGGGCAGGGTGTCAGAGGGTTGGGGGCGGGGTGTCAGGGGGTTGGGGGCAGGGTGTCAGGGGGTTGGGGGCAGGGTGTCAGAGGGTTGGGGGCAGGGTGTCAGGGGGTTGGGGGCAGGGTGTCAGGGGGTTGGGGGCAGGGTGTCAGGGGGTTGGGGGCAGGGTGTCAGGGGGTTGGGGGCAGGGTGTCAGGGGGTTGGGGGCAGGGTGTCAGGGGGTTGGGGGCAGGGTGTCAGGGGGTTGGGGGCAGGGTGTCAGGGGGTTGGGGGCAGGGTGTCAGGGGGTTGGGGGCAGGGTGTCAGGGGGTTGGGGGCAGGGTGTCAGGGGGCTGGGGGCAGGGTGTCAGGGGGTTAGGGCAGGGTGTCAGGGGGTTGGGGGCAGGGTGTCAGGGGGCTGGGGGCAGGGTGTCAGGGGGCTGGGGGCCGGGGTGTCAGGGGGTTGGGCCGGGGTGTCAGGGGCAGGGTGTCAGGAGGCGAGGGGGCAGGGTGTCAGGAGGCGAGGGGGCAGGGTGTCAGGGGGTTGGGGCGGGGTGTCAGGGGCAGGGTGTCAGGAGGTTGGGGCAGGGTGTGAGGGGGCAGGGGGTCAGGGGGTTGGGCCGGGTGTCAGGGGCAGGGTGTCAGGAGGTTGGGGCAGGGTGTGAGGGGGCAGGGGGTCAGGGGGTTGGGCCGGGTGTCAGGGGCAGGGTGTCAGGAGGTTGGGGCAGGGTGTGAGGGGGCAGGGGGTCAGGGGGCTGCGGCAGGGTGTGAGGGGGCAGGGGGTCAGGGGGCTGCGGCAGGGGGTCAGGGGGTTGGGGCGGGGAGTCAGGGGCTGGGGCTGGGGCAGTATGTCAGGGCTGGGGGTAGGGGGCTGGGGGCGGGGTGTCAGGAGTTGGGGCAGGGTTTCAGGGGGTTGGGGGGAGAGAGGGAGGAAAAGAACAGGCACGGCAGTGGGACCCCGGCCGGAGTGTCCTGAAGGGCTTTTGCCCGAAATGTCGATTCTTTTGCTCCTGGGATGCTGCCTGACCTGCTGTGCTTTTCCAGCACCACTCTCTCTACTCTGATCTGCAGTCCTCAGTCAGTCCTTGCTATCTTACCCCGGGGTGGAGATAATAACGCACATGCTCCTCCTTATTGTCCAGTGGCTGGGTGATAACTCTAGTGCAACCCAGAGGTAAGGTAGGCTTGACCCCCTCCCTCCTTCCCATCGCTTATCTATGCCACACTCTTCCCTCCACAAACCCTTAAGGTTCCCTCACGTAGCTTGGTGTGAAGTTTTGTTCAATAGCTTTTTTCCCTTTGGGAAGAGAGAGGCTCGATGGGAACACATAATGTGAAAAGGTGCTTCATAAATGCAAGTCATTGTTGAATGCAGACCAGTGTCTCAGGCTGAGAAACAGGATTCTTGTGTATTCAAGAGGCATTGTAAGTGATAACAGGGGTTTAGGGGAGGGTAAGCAAAGGGAAGATTTTATAACTGGTTTTATTCGCTGGCCAGAGACTTGCTTTTGAAGAAAGGAATGCTGAGGCTGCTGGCTTAGCAGCTGCTGAGGCAGGTTGTACACATTAATGATCGGGAGGGTGGAACCGTCCATCGAGGGCTTGCATTGGGTTGCGAGCTAAGAAGCTCTTGGTTCAGCTGTGTATGTGCAGTAAAATCCAGCCCTTTTCCAATCAGAATTCCGAACTGCATCACCAGCCCAGGCTCCTGACGTATCTGTGCGTGAGGCCCCGTTGCAAACACCTATCTCAGAGAATCCCTGCAGTGTGGAAGCAGGCCCTTCGATTCCATACTAACCCTCTGAAGAGCATCCCACCCAGATCCATCCCATAGCCCTGTATTTCGCACGGCTAACCTACACATCCCTGAACACTAATTTGGCATGGGCAATTCACCCTAACTTGCCCATCTTTGAACTGTGGGAGGAAACTGGAGCACCCAGAGGAAACCCACGCAGACACGGGGAGAATGTGCAAACTCCACACAGACAGTCACCCGAGGCTGGAATTGAACCCGGGTCCCTGGCGCTGTGAGGCAGCAGTGCTAACCACTGAGCCACTGTGCCACTACTTCTGAGCTGGCTGCCATTAGTAAGGCTGGTATTTGCTACCCATTCCCAGTTGTCCCTTGATCAGAGACTGGGAGAACGTGCAAACTCCACACAAGCAGTTGCCTAAGGCTGGGTCCTTGGCGCTGTGAGGCAGCAGTGCAAACCACTGGGCCACCGTACAACCCAAGGATGCACAGTTAGACCATAAAAAGAAGCAGGAGGAGGCCATTCAGCCCCTCGAACCTGCTCTGCTATTCAATAGGATCATGGCTTATCTGACATTTCTCTCTGCAACTGAATCTGTCTATTTCAGCCTTTGGTATAGTATTGTGTATGTGCTGTTTCAATGCAGGCTGATACTCCAGAAGGCAGTACGGGAGGGTGTGCTGCACTGTCAGAGATGCCATCATTTCAGAGGATATGTTAAGTTGAGGCCCATTGCACATACCTGAGTGATTCTCACAGCCAGCAACTTGAGTCAATATTTATGCTCCACTGTGTCTCACTCTAAACCAAATCTTCTCATCAGAAGTGCGGCGAAAATCAGTCATTAACCTGATTTGGGTATCACTGACTGGGCTGGCATTTATTACCCATCCCTAATTGCCCCCTTGAGAAGATGGTACTTTTGATGTTTGGTTTGTTATTGTCACACATACGGTGAAAAGTTGGGTTTTGCATGCAGTACCAGGCAGATCATATACAAACTGCACCAGGGGGATAGTGAGCAATGCAAAGAAAGTGCATAAAAAGTGAGATCAACATTTAAATTGGAGAGATCCATTCTCCAGTTTAATAATGGCGGGGAAGAAGCTGTTCTTCAATCTGTTCGTAGGTGTGTTTAAACTTCTGTATCTTCTGCCTGATGGAAGAAGCTGCAGGAGATTTATAACCAGGTGGGAGTGGTCTTTGATTAAGCTTTAATTTGGAGACACTGGTGTTGGACTGGGATGTGCAAAGTTAAAAATCACACAACCATAGCAACACGACGGTTGGAGGAAGAGCAGCTCATCTTCCGCCAAGGAACCCTCCAACCACAAGGGATGAACTCAGATTACTCCAGTTTCCTCATTTCCCCTCCCCCCACCTTGTCTCAGTCAAATCCCTCAAACCACCTCCCTAACCTGCAATCTTCTTCCTGACCTCTCCGTCCCCAACCCCTCTCCAGCCTATCACCCTCACCTTTACCTCCTTCCACCTATCGCATCTCCAATGCCCCTCCCCCAAGTCCCTCCTCCTTTTATCTTAGCCTGCTGGACACACTTTCCTCATTCCTGAAGAAGGGCTTATGCCCGAAATGTCGATTCTCCTGTTCCTTGGATGCTGCCTGACCTGCTGCGCTTTTCCAGCAACACATTTTCAGCTAAAAATCACACAACACCAGGTTAAAGTCCAACAGCTTTATTTGGAAGCACTAGCTTTCGGAGCGCTACTCCTTCATCAGGTGATAGTGGAGGGCTTGATCATAGCATTGCTCCGAAAGCTAGTGCTTCCAATTAAACCTGTTGGACTATAACCTGGTGTTGTGTGATTTTTAACTTTGATTACACCGGCTGTCTTCCCGAGGAACTGAGAAGTGTTGATGGAACCAGTGGATGGAAATGGGGTTAGCTGAATGGGCTGAGATGTGTTCCTAACTCTTAGTACAGTTCTCCTATAGTGCGATGGTTGCAATTCTGTGTTAAATAAAAATCGCGATTTAGAATCAGTGCTTAAAGTGTTGGTGATATCATCGTGTTACAACTGACACTCATTTTAAAAGTTAGCGCTGAAGAAACAGCGTCCCCAATTCATCATTCACATCGCAGTCAATACACGTTGATGAAATATGTGTTTTAGCAGAATGACTAGTAGTTTCTTACAGTCCTGGGCAGAGCAGTTCTGTACCACTCTGTCATGCATCAGAGTTGGATGCTTTCTACAGTGCAGCTGTAAACCATGGGTAAGAGTCTTTACAGACATGCTGAATTTTCTTAGCCTCCTGGGGATGCCAAGGCATGGCTGTGCTTTCTAGATCATTGAGCTGCCCTCTTGAACGGCTGCAGTCCATGTTGATTACTTACAGTGTGGAAACAGGCCCTTCGGCCCAACAAGTCCACACCGACCCGCCGAAGCACAACCCACCCATACCCCTACATATACCCCTTACCTAACACTACGGGCAATTTAGCATGGCCAATTCACCTGACCCGCACGTCTTTGGACTGTAGGAGGAAACCGGAGCACCCGGAGGAAACCCACGCAGACACTGGGAGAACATGCAAACTCCACACAGTCAGTCGCCTGAGGCGGGAATTGAACCCAGGTCCCTGGCGCTGTGAGGCAGCAGTGCTAACCACTGATGTTCTGTCGGAACACCCGCAGTGCTGGTCAGGGAGGGAGTTGCAGGATCTTCAGTGACACCAGAGAAGCTGATTTGCAAAGTCTATCTCCATCAGCCATAATAAAGCCCAGGGACCCCGCCCCCCCCCCCCCCCCCACCCCTCCCTAGGGAATGTGCCCCATGGACCGTATGACAGCAACATTCCTCCTCACTCTGTGTTCTTGAATGGGAGCCCCCGCTTTCTAAATGGTGCCCCCAGTTCCAGCCTCTTCCAGGAGGGGAGACATACCCTCAGTATCTGATTGAGGGTCACTGGAGCTGAAACATGAACTTCACTTTCTTCCCCCCACCCCCCTCCCACAGATGCTGCCAGACCTGCTGAGCCTGTCTGACAAATTCCTGATTTAGTTTTGGATATCCAGCTTCTGCAGTTCTTTATTTTATCTCAGCATCTGCCCTGTTTACTCCCACGTCACTCATCTTTCTAAACGCTGATGGACTCGGGCTCGGCCTTTTTCTTAAACAGGATAAATCAACCCCACCCACCCACCCACCCCTTCCCAGGTTCCTCTCCCCAGCTGGTCGTTATCCCCGATGCTGCTTGTGGGACCTTCCAGCACTGAAATTGACAGTAAATTCAAATCAAATTGGGTGTCCCGAGGCCTTGGAAGGCGATATGGAAAATCACATCCCTTTCCATTCTGTGTGAGGGGTGAGGGGAGCTCCCCATTGGAAACGTGTGTCACTGTCAGGGACAAACACTGGCTGACCCA
The DNA here is from genome assembly GCF_020745735.1 of Hemiscyllium ocellatum. NCBI lineage: Eukaryota > Metazoa > Chordata > Chondrichthyes > Orectolobiformes > Hemiscylliidae > Hemiscyllium > Hemiscyllium ocellatum. Next base: position 5,661,166 of record NC_083447.1, on the reverse strand, counting down.
GACTCAGGTGTGAGTTCACTCCCAGCTCATTACACAGCTGCCACTCAGTTGTCAGCGGCTTTCAGGTGAAAATTGGCCACTCCGGGGATACCTCTTGTCACACTGGGGTCAGAACCCTCGCGGAGCTGAGAAAATTGATCCCGGAGGATTAAAACTCCTCAGCACGTGCTCTGTTTTAAAACAAATCCAATTTTCTTTCTATATTCAGTGTTACTGAGGTCAATCCTGTAGCCCAGAGCACTGAGTTGAGCACCTGTTTGGGGTCTCAGACCCCATGAATCACTGTCTCTGAATCGATGAGCAGATTGTCGACATTTCTGGTTGCACTCTGTAGTTTGCAGTTCCTGTGGTTAATCTTTCTGTCAAACTGTGATGCGGAGGTTAATTGACTCCTGGGTTGGTGCAGCATTCTGGGAAGTGTGCTTTCTGCATGGTAAGCTGTCTGAACTCCCCATCCTTCTCAAATTTTGCCCTTTGTTTAGTTTTTATTTGTACGAATTGCGCAGGGTTGGGTTGGAGAAAGATGTCATGATTAGAGTGGTGCTGGAAAAGCATAGCAGGTCCAGCAGCATCTGAGGAGCTGGAAAAATCGACGTTTCAGGCAATAGCCCTTCATCAGGAATCAGTCCTGATGAAGGGCTTTTGTCCGAAACGTCGATTTTCCTGCTCCTCGAATGCTGCTTGACCTGCTGTGCTTTTCCAGCACCACTCTAATCTTGACTTTGATCTCCAGCATCTACAAGACCCATGTTCAGCCTGGAGAAAGGTGTCACCACCTGCCAACCAGGCACCACTTTCCGGGCTCATGTCCCAGTTTAATTCAGACCGCCATTTTCCATTCTCCTTCCAGGCTTGTGTTTACCTTTTAACTGATGGTGATTAAGTGAGGAAATTTTCTGCTCTGCATTTTAATCAAACAGGATCCCAGGTTTGGTTCTGGCGACTGTCTGTCTGTGTGAAGTTTGCACATCCTCCCCGTGTCTGCGTGGGTTTCCTCTGGGTGCTCTGGTTTCCTCCCACAGTCACAAAGATGTGCAGGTCAGGGTGGATTGGCCGTGTTAAATTGCCCGTAGTGTTTGGTGCATTAGTCAGAGGGAAATGGGTCTGGGTGGATTACTCTTCGGAGGGTCGGTGTGGACTTGTTGGGCCGAAGGGCCTGTTTCCATACTGTAGGGAATCTAATCTAATCTAAAACTACATAAACATGGAGACAACCTAGGATTGTTCTTATTTTTTGAGTAGAGAATGTTTTTTGCGAGGGTGGACAGAGACAATGGGTCTTGTTTGAGATGCTTCTATGCTCTGTCTTTTGGAAGACCGTGAGGAGCAGATTGAAGGAGACTGGAAAACCTTCGAGAAATAGTTTGCAGAGTGTTGCTGTCGACTGGAACACGGGCGGTGGAAGGAGAATCAACAGTAATTTTCCAAATTGGATCAATACAAGGACAATTTTCAGAGATGTGGACTGATCCAGTCGGGATTAGTACAAAGTGGTTTTCAAAACAGCCAAGAGTCATAATGGGCTTTGGAAGAAAGCCATTTTAAAAAAATAACTCATAGGATGTGATGTCACTGGCTGAGCAGGATTATTGCTCTCGACAAAGTGTTATCTTGAAGCACTATGTTGTGACAAACTGTCCAGAGAGTCAAATAATGTACATTTTCCACAGCGTCTTTCACATCCTCAGGATGCCCCCAAAGCTCTTCACAGCCAATAGAGTCTCCCTTTGAAGAGTAGTCGCTGTTGTGAAGTAGGGAAGGCCGGTTTGAAATTTACACAAACTCTCATTCCAGGAACAAATAAAATCACTCCCTGATTGTTCACTGTCTTCCTGTCACCTTTGTGCTCTTAATGTAAATAGGCTTATGCAGATGGGTACAAATTGTTGTGCCTTTTATAGAGATGTACAGCATGGAAACAGACCCTTCAGTCCAACCTGTCCACGCCGACCAGTTATCCCAATACAATCTAGTCCCATTTGCCAGCACCCGGCCCATATCCCTCCAAACCCTTCCTATTCATGTACCCATCCAGATGACTTTTAAATGCTGTAATTGTACCAGTCTCCACCACTTCCTCTGGCAGCTCTTTCCATACCCGTACCACCCTCTGCGTGAAAAAGTTGCCCCTCAGGTCCCTCTTTTATATCTTTCCCCTCTCACCTTAAACCTATGGCCTGTAGTTCTGGACTCCCCCACTCTGGAGAAAATACCTTGTCTGTTCATCCTATCCATACCCCTCATGATTTTGTAAACCTTTATAAGGTCACCAGGGAGAACAGCCCCAGCCTGTTCAGCCTCTCCCTGTAGCTCAAACCTTCCAACCCTGGCAACATCCTTGTAAATCTTTTGTGAACCCTTTCGGGGTTCACAACATCTTTCCGATAGGAAGGAGACCAGAATTGCACACGGTATTCCAAAAGCGCAATAAAATATAAGGTAGCGTAGAAACACACAATCTTGTGTAGGCTTAACCCTTTGTGTACAGTCTGCTTGTTGGTGCCTCTGTTTCTGTTCCTAGTTGACCATTGCCACATTGCAATGTAAACACCTCCCATTGAGTCTCTGCCTCTTCGGACTGTCACGGTGTGAGGTTTCCTGGTCACTAGTTGGCGCTGTTGGAGTGGTTCTCTGTCTCTCTCTCTCCCCTGAAGTTGCCTTCCTCATTCGGTCTATCAATCATCAGTGGGCACAATATTGCCTCAGGAATCGTAGCCAGTATTTAATATTTATAGATATGTAAATAGTATTTAATTAAAATTAATTGTACACGACACTTAAATCAGCTGGGCACCAGCGAAACATCCAAGGAGTGATGTAAATGCATTAATCTAATTGAATTGCTCAGTCCAGTGAGGCTAGATGCTAACTCAGTCACTTTGGAAATCAGGTCTAAACTGTTAAGAGACCGGATTTGTTGTGTCTCTCACTCTCGCTCTCTTTGTCTAGTGCCTGCTCCTCCTCCAGGAGGTCACGCTGTTTAATTGGTGTGAGATAGATTTTAAAAGTGACGTGTGCAGCTGAAACCAGGCTCAGTAAGTGGTTAAGGTGTGGAATGCAGTGGAGGGAGGTTCAGTGAAGACTTTTTTTGTGGAGGGGGGAAAGTTGTAAGTGTGTAAGATGACACACCCCTATTCTGTAACCCCCATAGCTAATCCACCTAGCCTGCACACCACAGGGCAATTTAGCATGGTCAATCCACCCTAACATGCTCATCTTTGTGACTGTGGTGACACAGACACAGGGTGTGTACAAACTCCACACAGACAGTTGCCTGAGGGTGGAATTGAACCTGGGTCCCTGGCATTGTGAGGTAGTAGTGCTAACCACTGAGCCACCGCTGTTACTCATTCCTAATGGGTCTGGAGGAGGTATTGGTAAGCTGTCACCTTGAACTGCTGCAGTCTGTTTACAGATAATTAGGTAGCATGTTAACCGGTTAAATGAGTAATCAACTCTTCCACCCGCTCCCTTGGAGAGTTGTGAATTTTCAGAAGCCTGCACTGCAGATGGCTATGGACCTTGGTCATTGAGAATGTCCAAGACAATGGTAAATAGATACAGGAGGGTCTTAAGGCGACTGGGTCGGGGTGGAGTTGAGGCAGAACATCCATGATGCTGAATGGTGGAGCAGGATCGAGGGGCTTCAGTAGTCAGGAGGCCACCAATTGGATTGTGGAGTGGTCAGCCTCTATGTACCCCATCCCAATGCAGCACTTTCTAAGCACAGCCAACAGCAGGGAAAAACCGACCAGACAGTTTCATCCTTCGGTGATGTCGGGCTGAGGGATAAATATCATCGAGGACGTGAAGAAAAAGACCTTTTGGTTTTCTGAGGCATGGCCATGAGATTTGTGGCATAATCCAACAATGAGGCCTGGGTTTAAATGCTTCAGCTGAAAGCCATTCCCCCTTGAGTGTCACACTCTTTTCCCCCCCCAACCTGTCCCCCTTTTATGGGGCTCTTGTGTTGCAGTGGTAGTGACCCTACCCCTGGACTAAAAGGTCTGGGTTCAAGTCCCACCTGCTCCAGAGGTGAAGTAACAACTTCCCCGAACGGGGTGGATCGAAAACACTGACAAAGCTGGAGGAACCCAGCAGTGTTGGGCAGCCTCTACGGGGAGAGAGAGAGAGAGAGAAACCATCAACATTTCAAGGCCAGTGTGACTCCCGTCCAGGATGTGGTTATCCACCAGTCATTAACTAGCACTCGGCTATTTCACTGTCCGCCCCAAATTAGCCAGAATATAAAAACCCAGCTTGTTTTGTTCATATTGTCTAATTCCTGATGAAGGGCTTGTGCCCGAAACATCGAATTTCCTGTTCCTTGGATGCTGCCTGACCTGCTGCGCTTTAACTAGCAACACATTTTCAGCTCTGATCTCCAGCATCTGCAGACCTCACTTTTTACTCTTCATATTGTCTATGTTTTGTACCCGAGCTTGGTAAACATTGAGAACAAAAAGGTCAATCATGGACTGCTTGATCAGGAACTGGAAAGTTTTTAAAAGCCATCAGTGAACTGTCAAGTTCCAACACCCCCACCCCGTTCTCCCCAAACAGAGGTGATGGGGCTTGGGGGCTGTTTGTCGTTGGGAAGCAGTCAGACTGAAGGAGATGCAGCAGGGAGCTGGATTGTAGGTGTTGGGTGTTATAACCCTCTGGAATGCACTTGCAGTGTTAGTGGTCAGGGCAGAGAGAGAGAGAGAGGCCCGAAGGGATGTGGGAAACGTGCCTCGAATTACTGGCTTGTGGGAATATTACCGAAACCTACAAACACGTTGTGGCTGGACCCGCTGCTCTGTCCACAGTCAGCCTCCCTCCTTTGTCACCTTGAGCTCTCCTCAAGCCCTGCTGCTGTATCTGAGCCTGCGCCAATCAATGTTTCCCCTCCGCCCCCACCCCACCCCCCACCACCTCACTCCTTGTTTCCAATGTGAGTTTAAATCCCTGTTCTACACCTTTGTAATCTCCTGCTCGCTTCTGCAATGATGTGGGGGTGCCAGTGTTGGGACTGGGGTGGACAAAGTCAGGAGTCACGTGACACAGGTTATCGTCCCAACAGGTTTATTTGAAACCGCACGCTTTCAGAGCGCTGCCCCTTCAGGTGAAGTGAGCTCGCTACATCTAACGAAGGAGCAACACACTGACCGCTTGTGATTTCAAACAAACCTGTTGGATTATAACCTTCTGTCACATGACTTCTGACCCTTCCGCGACCTACCTGTGTTGCTCCAATTTTAGCCCCTTGCCCAAGCCCAGATTTTTCACCCATTCAATGGCCAAGCCTTCAGCGTCCTGGGTTCCACGCTCTGGAATCCCCTCCCTATAAACCTCGGCATCTATCTCTGTTCCATCCTCCTACTCCACATGATTAAAGACCTCCCTCATTCCGTAAGTCTTCCACCATCTCTCCCCACCCAGCACCTCCAATCAATGGTCATTGCCTCTGGAGTCCCTGTGGGCGTCAGAGATGTACAGCACGGAAACAGACCCTTTGGTCCATCCCGTCAATGCTGACTAGACATCCCAACCCAATCTAGTCCCATCTGCCAGCACCCGGCCCATATCCCTCCAAACCCTTCCTATTCATATACCCATCCAAATGCCTTTTAAATGTTGTACCAGCCTCCACCACTTCCTCTGGCAGCTCATTCCAAACACGCACCACCCTCTGCGTGAAAATGTTACCCCCTTAGACCCCTTTTATATTTTTCTCCTCTCACCTTAAACCTATTCCCTCTAACTCTCCCACCCCAGGGAGAAGACCTTGTCCATTCCGCCTATCCATGCCCCTCATGATTTTATAAACCTCTATAAGATCACCCCTTGGTCTCCGACGCTCCAGGGAAAACAGCCCCAGCCTATTCAGCCTCTCCCTGTAGCTCAAACCCTCCAACCCTGGCAACCTCCTTGTAAATCTTTTCTGAACCCTTTCAAGTTTCACCACATCCTTGTTATAGCAGGGAGACCAGAATTCCACACAATATTCCAAAAGTGGCCTGACCAATGTCCTCTACAGCAGCAACATGACCTCCCGACTCGGTGTACTGACTAATAAAGGCAGACCTACCAAACACCACCTTCACTATCCTATCCACTTGTGACTCCATTTTCAAGGAACCATGAGCCTGCACTCCAAGGTCTCTTTGTTCAGGGGACATGCTACAACATCAAGGGTGCTATACAAATGCAGATTATTGGTTGGGCAAAGGGTCAAATGCTGGCCTGGGCCGAATGGACTCCATCTCCATTGGAAGGTGTTTGACAACATCTTGAGAATGTGAGAGCTCAGTGATCTTCATGGTCCCTGATTAGTCTTGGTCTCGAGTGGATTTGTATAGTTATCGAATCCATTGGAAGGAGTGCCGAGCAGGCGGGGAGGTGCTGCTGAATAATTCATCAATTTGTGACTCTCCTGGAAGAGGCACATATTAACAAAATCGTAATGGAAATGGAACTTGGAGATATTGATCACAGATGGTCCATCATTCTCCCATTAGTTGTGCAGCTTTTAAAAAGTAAATATTTAGTTGGAGCATCAGAGGATGCTGTTGTAATGGGTTTGAACATTTGAACTGGTGATAGGCTTCACTCTGGGTAATATAACCATTTGAGTTTGGAACGAGAGGCTTTTTTTTAATCTGAAGATTTATCAACGCAACGTTGTTTACTTTTTGTGTGTGTGTCCGTATTGAATTATAGGCCATCTATATAAGGTCCTATTTTTCTGTACGTGTGCCCATGCTAAAGGCGCTGGTGAAGGTGCTAAAAAAGATTTACAAGGAAACAAATGGTCAGGAAGGGGCTAGGAATCCTTTCTCTAGACAATGGTATAATTACAATGTTTAAAAGACATCTGGATGGGTACATGAGTAGAAAGGGTTTGGAGGGATAGGGGCCAAATAGGACGAGATTAATTTTGGATATCTGATTGGCATGAATGAGTTGGATTGAAGGCTCTGTTTCTGTTCTGTACGTCTCTATCTTTCTAAGAAGGACGACTGAATAAAGTGCTCTCGTTCTGAAAAGAGTTTGGGTTAGTGTCGATGTGAAGATGTACCAGCTCTGAAGGAAAGGCAGAATTAGAATCCACAATTGTGAAATAGTGGCTCTTAACCCCAGTGGGTTATTTGAGGGAGGTGGTTTCATCCTGAACTCCTCACCTCCCCCACAGGGAATGTTGAGGTTGGATGTTACGGCTGTATTTAAGGGAATAATTATCGCAGACAGAGAGAGGAAAGTTCAATTGGAGCACAAATACTGAGACAGAGCTGTCTTTCTGGATCAGGAATAGAGTAGTGCTTTTGCCTGAAACATCGACTCTCCTGCTCCTCGGATGTTGCCTGACCTGCTGTGCTTTTCCAGCGCCACCCTCTCAACTCTGATCTCCAGTCCTCACTTTTGCCCAGTTGTACTGAATGCCCTGTCAGTGTTTACCACACGGATAGGAATTCCCTTCCCTCTATTTCAGGGAATACCATTTACTGATTCTAATGTACCAATATTTAGATTAGATTACTTAGTGTGGAAACAGGCCCTTCGGCCCAACAAGTCCACACCAACCCACCGAAGCGCAACCCACCCATACCCCTACATTTACCCCTTCCCTAACACTATAGGCAATTTAGCATGGCCAATTCACCTGACTCGCACATCTTTGGACTGTGGGAGGAAACCAGAGCACCCGGAGGAAACCCGCGCAGACACGGGGAGAACGTGCAAACTCCACACAGTCAGTCACCTGAGGCGGGAATTGAACCCGGGTCTCTGGCGCTGCGAGGCAGCAGTGCTAACCACTGTGCCGCCCACTTGTCACAGGGACATCATAGGGACGTGATTGTGCAGAGTTCGCCAAGAGGGATAGGGGCTGGGGACATAAGTTTAAAACCATGTGGAATTAGGTTTTATTGTCCTAAGTACGGGGTACAGTTCATCACCATTCCTGGCACCATCTTGGGCACAAAGTAGAAATCTAAAAGGAATATAGTTAAAGGTTCCACTTCATAGTCCCCCTTTAGCCGTGGGTCTGCAGTCGCTCCAAATGCCCTTTTCCCAGAAGGGCATGTTACCCCTCCACCCCAACCAGCGCTCAGCTTGTTATCACTGCCACCTCACCCTCACACTGCCACCTCTCTGACCAACCATCCTCTGACAGGGGGGTGAAGCTGTTAACTCTACTTGGTGCATCTTTGCTCAGGAGAAAGAGACAGGCAGGAGGCTGGGGGAACACAGCAAGGCAGGCAGCATCAGGAGGGAGAGGGACACAGCAAGGCAGGCAGTATCAGGAGGGAGAGGGACACAGCAAGGCAGGCAGCATCAGGAGGGAGAGGGACACAGCAAGGCAGGCAGTATCAGGGGGGAGAGGGACACAGCAAGGCAGGCAGCATCAGGAGGGAGAGAGAACACAGCAAGGCAGGCAGCATCAGGAGGGAGAGGGACACAGCAAGGCAGGCAGTATCAGGAGGGAGAGGGAACACAGCAAGGCAGGCAGCATCAGGAGGGAGAGGGAACACAGCAAGGCAGGCAGCATCAGGGGGGAGAGGGACACAGCAAGGCAGGCAGTATCAGGAGGGAGAGGGACACAGCAAGGCAGGCAGTATCAGGAGGGAGAGGGACACAGCAAGGCAGGCAGTATCAGGAGGGAGAGAGAACACAGCAAGGCAGGCAGTATCAGGAGGGAGAGGGACACAGCAAGGCAGGCAGCATCAGGAGGGAGAGAGAACACAGCAAGGCAGGCAGTATCAGGAGGGAGAGAGAACACAGCAAGGCAGGCAGTATCAGGAGGGAGAGGGACACAGCAAGGCAGGCAGCATCAGGAGGGAGAGGGACACAGCAAGGCAGGCAGCATCAGGAGGGAGAGGGACACAGCAAGGCAGGCAGCATCAGGAGGGAGAGAGAACACAGCAAGGCAGGCAGTATCAGGAGGGAGAGGGACACAGCAAGGCAGGCAGCATCAGGAGGGAGAGGGACACAGCAAGGCAGGCAGCATCAGGAGGGGGAGGGACACAGCAAGGCAGGCAGCATCAGGAGGGGGAGAAGTCATTTCGGGTGTAACCCTTCTTCAGGACTGGGGGTGGTTGTGGGGGGAGCTGCCGATAAAGGGGGTGACAGGGCAGGATGGTGAGGTGGGGATAGTTCTGCTGCCATTACCTACGTGTGTGTGTGTGTGTGTGTGTGTGTGTGTGTGTGTGTGTGTGTGTGTGTGTGTGTGTGTGTGTGTGTGAGAGACAGTGAGTGCTCTGTAATGGCTCTTTCAGATGCAAATAAGTTTGCAAATGGCAATTCAGAGGGCATGGTCCACAGGTACTTAGAAATCAGATCTGGGTAGCACAGTGGTTAGCACTGCGGGGTCCCAGCGCCAGGGACCCGGGATCGATTCCAGCCTCGGGCTACTGTCTGTGGAGTCTGCACATTCTCCCCGTATCTGTGTGGGTTTCCTCCCACAGTCCAAAGATGTGCAGGTCAGGGTGGGTTGGCGGTGGGAAATCTAGGGTTACAGTGGTAGGGTAGATGAGGGTTTGGGCCTGCAGAGATGGGTCAAATGACCTGCTTTCACACTGTCGGCATTCTGTGAGGGTGTGGCAAAAGGCATCCATATTGGAGGAGCAGGTGACCATGGATCCCAGAGCACTGCCCTCCCTGTGTCGGGGAATGTGCTACACTCGGGTTCCCAGCATCAGTAAATGATACCAATCGCATTGTGTCACATAACTCTCAGGATGGTAGATGGAGAGCTAAACAAATCTTTTTAATCAATCCTCTAATCCCTGATTTTTTGTCTCTTGCGTGTGTCTGACGGTCACTGCTGAGGACTGCATTGGTTTGTTTGTGATGCCTTCCATGGTTGACTAGCCTGCTGACCAACTTGGCGAACTTTTTTGCGCTCAATTGGAGAGCTGTACTTATTCCAGTGCAGGGGGCAATAGAAAGATTAACAGCCATTGTTAATTTTAGACTTGCCGTAATCACCCTGTTCAAAAGCCATTCCTGATGAAGGGCTTTTGCCCGAAGCATTGATTTTCCTGCTCCTCGGATGCTGCCTGACCTGTGCTTTTCCAGCACTACTTGCCTATAGTGTTCAGTGTGTTAGTCAGGGGTAATGCTGGGAAATGAGTCTGGGTGGGTTACGCTTCGGAGGGTCGGTGTGGACTTGTTGGGCCAAGGGCCTGTTTCCACACTGTGGGGAATCCAAGCTAATCTAATCTAAACTTGAATCTGTTCAAATGTGTCATGAACCCCTGGGTCAGAGTCAGGGACACTGTTTCTGCAACCCAGGGCACTTCCCACATAGACGGGGGGGGGGGGGGGAGGATTTAAAAAGGCGTTTAGTGCACTCGTCTTCATTACTCAGTGCTTTGAGTACAGGATTCAAGGAATAGGAAATTCGATGTTTCGGGCATAAGCCCTGATGAAGGGCTTATGCCCGAAACGTCGAATTTCCTGTTCCTTGGATGCTGCCTGACCTGCTGTGCTTTAACCAGCAACACATTTTCAACTGTGATCTCCAGCATCTGCAGACCTCATTTTTTACCCGCTTTGAGTACAGGAGTTGGGACGTCACGTTGAGATTGTACACGTTCAAGACTACAGTGTCCAGTTCTGGTCTCCCTGTTATTGGAAGGATATTTTTAAACTGGAGAGGGCTCAGATGAGATTTACCAGGATGTTGCCAGATCTGGAGGGTTTGAGTTTTAAAGAGAGGCAGAACGTTTCCCCTGCAGTGTAGGAGGCCCAGGGCTGACCTTTTTTATAGAGGTTTATAAAATCGTGAGGGACATCGATAAGGTGAATGGCTGGTGTCTTTTCCATATGGTGGGGGGATTCCACGAGTAGGGAGCACGCTCTTAAGGGAGTGGGTCACTGAGGGGTCATTAGGTCATATTGCCCAATCCCCATCTGCTCCCAGATACCCTCCACATGCTGAGGGGGCACTCTGAGGTGGGGGGTGGGAGGGGACCAGCTGAGGGGCAATTTGGGGCCTAAAATCCACCAGCAGCCCAGAACAACATTGCAATTTGTAAGTTGTGTTCTTGATGGTGCGTTGTAATTATGCCCCTTTAAAAGGACTATTGCTAGTTAATTTTGTTCAATTAATTTGCCATTGATTGATTGGTTCTTTTTAAAGCGAAATCTGTTGACGTAGAGCAAGAGTCAGATTACTTACAGTGTGGAAACAGGCCCTTCGGCCCAACAAGTCCACACCGACCCGCCGAAGCGCAACCCACCCATACCCCTACATTTACCCTTACCTAACACCATGGGCAATTTAGCATGGCCAATTCACCTGACCCGCACATCTTTGGATTGTGGGAGGAAACTGGAGCACCCGGAGGAAACCCACGCAGACACGGGGAGAACGTGCAAACTCCACGCAGTCAGTCGCCTGAGTCGGGAATTGAACCCAGGTCTCTGGCGCTGTGAGGCAGCAGCGCTAACCACTGTGCCACCGTGCCGCATTGGTTCTATCACTGTTGGGATACTGTGCGCAATTCTGGTCTCACTGCCTTGGGAAAGCAACCAATGTCGTTAAAGACCCCTCCCACCCTGGTTAGACCCCCTTCCATCAGACAGAAGATACAAAAATTTGAAAACATGTACCAACAGATTAAAGAACAGCTTCTTCCCTGCTGTTATCAGATTTATGAATGGAGCTTTCATATTAGAGTTGATCTTTCTCTGCACCTTCTCTGTAGCTGCAACACTATTCTACATTCTGTTCTATTACCCCGATGTAAGATATGATTTGCCTGGATAGTAAACAAAACGATAGTTTTCATTGTATCTCAGTACATGTGCCAAAAATCAAATACACAAGTGAGCATTAGCATTGGGAGGAAGGGAAAGGGGTTGGCGTGGGTGTGATTAATGGGGCCAGAGGCCAGCGATTGTGGTTTGCGGAGGTATAGGGCATCAGAAGACAGGGAGAGAGTGATCAGGGAGCTGTCAGTGGAGACAATGGGAGATGTAGGTTAGTTTGCGGTCTCCTACAGCCCCTTGGGGAAACATCCTTTTTTCTGAGTTATTTGGACGGCCGTCCAATCCACGAAATTGGAAAGAAAAATCAGCATTTTGTTTTAATTGTTGTTTGAGATAATCACGTTGCTTTGGTGTGCAGGTCTGCTCCACAGAGTGTGGCTGGGTTTGTCCTATCTGGGAGGAACTGGGGTGATAACTGATCACTCTGGGTGTAACTCTGACTTGTCCAGGTGTTAGGAATTTGTTGACAGAAAGACAGGGTTGTTTAGGCTGTCTGGTGTATGGCTGTGTTTTCTGTCTGGTTAATGAGGCCTACTCACAGGGCTGTATATAACTAGGGGGCCCAGGAGAGGCCCGGCCTACTTATGATAAGTTTCCTTGGAACCCCAATAGTGCAGAAAGAGGCCATTTGGCCCATTGAGTCTGTACCGACCCTCCGAAGAGCATCACACCCAGACCCACCATCTCCGTAACCCTGCATTCCCTGTGGGTAATCTATCTAACCTGGACACTACAGGACAACTTAGCACAGCCAATCCAACCCAGCCCGCACATCGTTAGGCACTACGGGACAATTTCCCATGGCCAATCCACCCTAACTTGCACATCCCTAGATACTATGAGGCAATTCAGCACGGCCAATTCACCCTAACCTGCATGACCCTGAACACTATGGGACAATTTAGCATGGCCAATTCTCCCTGACCTGCGCATCTTTGGACTGTGGGAGGAAACCGGAGCACCCAGAGGAAATCCACACAGAGACGGGGAGAATGTGCAAACTCCACACAGAGGGTTGCCTGAGGCTGGAATCGAACCCGGGTCTCTGGTGCTGTGAGGCAGCAGTACTAACCACTGAGTCATCATGCCGCCCACCTGTATAAACTGGCTGCCATTGATAAGGCTCATTTATTACCCATCCCTAGTTGCCCCTTGAGTGGGCGGTGATGAGCCTTTCTTGAGCAGCCTGCTGTCAGTATTGGTATGCTGTTCCACTCTCTTTTTCTTTCAATCTGGAAAAGGAGTGGATTACCAAATGGGCTGAGAAATCGGAAGCTGGGGGACAGGAGAATGGGGGTGGTGGGCAGTGAATATTGTTTGGGCTGGAAGAAGGTTTCTGTAGGGTTGGTCTTGGGAACCTTGCGTTTCCAGATCTGGACCTTGGCATGGAGGGGAGAATATCAGAGTTTGCAGGTGAGGTATGAGGTGATTGGCTTTGGCAGGAACAATATGAATGCACAGTATTAAAACAAGGGCTAGGATAACCAGAAGATGTTTAGATGCAGAAGTGGAGAGAGTTAATCATCCTGTATCCTGGGTACAGCGGTGGAGAGTACAGACGCCTGAACACACACACCAGCCAGTTTTGTAACAGTTTCTACCCTACTGTTGTTAGAATACGGGCGGCACGGTGGCACAGTGGTTAGCACTGCTGCCTCACAGCGCCAGAGACCCGGGTTCATTTCCCGCCTCAGGCGACTGACTGTGCGGAGTTTGCACGTTCTCCCCGTGTCTGCGTGGGTTTCCTCCGGGTGCTCCGGTTTCCTCCCACAGTCACAAAGATGTGCGGGTCAGGTAAATTGGCCATGCTAAATTGTCCGTAGTGTTAGGTAGGGGGTAAATATAGGGGTATGGGTGGGTTGCAGGTCGGTGTGGACTTGTTGGGCCGAAGGGCCTGTTTCCACACTGTAAGTAATCTAATCTAATACTGAATAGACTCACTAACTCTTAACACACCTGGCCCTGTGTTTGTCTATTATTTACCTATCTATGCTACTTAACTCTGTGATCTGCCTGTATTGCTCACAAAACAAAGCTTTTCACTGTGCTTCGGTACACGTGACAATAAATTCAATTCAGTGGGAGTGACACTGAACGTGTACTGGTACCCCCTAGACCTGAGTACGGTTGTGGGCTCCACCTTTATAGGAAGGCTGTGTAGGAGAGAGTACTTTCCAAGAATGGTTCCGGGATGAGAAATTTCCAATTCTTGGATAAACCGGAGACATTGGGACCGATCTCCAAGGTTTTCAAATACGTTCCGGGTTTAGGTAGAGTAGATAGAGAGAAACTGCTTCTGCTTCTGAAAAGATTTGACGACACGAGGGCAGAGATTTCAAGAGTTTTGCAAAAGAATTAATGACTTTCTCAGCACTGCCCAGACAGGTGGTGGAGGTAGGTTTAGTTGAGGCATTCGAGTGGCTATTGGATGGTTGTTTGAGCGGGAATACGGTGCAAGAGGGAAGGGAGAAGGCAGGAAATTGGCATTCAGTCCGAATGTTTGTTTGGAGAGATGCAGTGAGCTGACTGGCCTCCTTCAGTAACTCTGTAGACAGCACGGCACATGGTGACGCTGTGTGGGTCTCTGAGCCGACTGTGTTTCCCGTACTGACCCCGCAGCTGCTGCCCATGTCCTTCCAGGAGCTGGGAGCCTTGTGTTTGAGACACGCTGTTGTAAAAGGGATTTACGTTCCCAATGGAGAATCCCGCTCCGAGGGAACGCAGACCTGCAGTGAGTTTTCCATCTTGTTTGTAGGTGAGTGGGATTTGGATGGAGTATTGAGAAAAGTGATGTCACATGATAGCGAGGTGGGGATCTGAGAGAGCGAGTTGGATGGTACAATGTATGCCCAAGGGTTGAATGGTCTCCTATAGACGTAGGAGGAGTGTCCTGCGCAGATTAGCATGGTGTGGGCTAACACAGTGACCTCCACGATGAGGTATCCCAGCAGCAGATGGTAGCGTTCAGACCCCAGGTCTTGTATGTGAGGTACAAGTAGTAGCGTCTAAGGAGCAGGGCTCAGAGAGAGCTGTAGTGCCAAGGCAGTGCCACAGAGGGGTGATGCCAAGGGAGGGCTGCCATACTGTCTGGAGTGGAAACAAAACAAAACAGTGTGGACTTGGGGGCTGGAGGTCGCCATTCGGGCCTTCAAACCTGTCCTGCTGTTCCAGAAGATTGTGGCTGAGATGGTGGCTGTCTGTACACCCCGTCCCTAATCCCCTCGTCATCCAAAACTCTTTATTCGCCCTTGAATACATTCAGTGAGCCCCCCTCCGTTGCTCTCTGGGCAAAGGATTCCATAGACTAATGGGTAGAATCACCACAGTCCCATTCTCCCAAAGAGTGAGACATTTGATGGTGGTTTAACCTGATGGACCGCACGTCTCAGATGCGAGCAGAGTTTGAGAAGGAGAGTCTTTCAGAGTAACCTCAGCTAGTGTGGGAACTGCACCCACACTGTTGGCATCGCTCTGTATCACCCAGCAACTATCCAACCAACTGAGAGAACTGACCCCCTCCCCCCGCCCCCCCCCGAGTAGCAAACCTTTGAGAGAAAAATATTCTCTTCATCTCTGTTTAGTTGGCGGATATTTTTATTCTGTGTTCACTAATTCTAATACTCCCCTCAAAAACATGCACCGACGCAAAGATACGCACACATACAGACACTGACGTGCACACCCACAGACACACACACAGATGCACAAATACAGATGCACGCACACACAGATGCATAGATACACACACACACGCACACCCATATAGACGCACACACAAACACACAGATGCACAAACACACATATGCACACGAACAGACACACAGATACAGACAAGCACACATCAACAGGCACAGACACAAAGATACAGGCAGGCAAACATCGACAGATACACACACACACACACACACATACAGACAGGCAAACATCGACAAGCACACACACACACAAACAGATACAGACGGGCACACATCAACAGACACACACACACGCACATACAGACAGGCACACATCCACGCACACACACAGACACAGATGGGCACACATCCACGCGCACACACAGACACAGACAGGCACACATCAACAGACACACACACACACAAACACACAGACACAGACAGGCACACATCGACAGACAGACACACACAGATACAGACAGGCACACATCGACAGACACACACACACACAGACAAGAGGAAACCTTGTTTCAGAATCCCCCCTGTTTAAGCAACTCCCTTCGCCCAGGAACAAGCTGAGAGAAGCTCCTCCAAACTGCTTCCAACTCATTTACATCCTTTCGCAAGGAAGGAGACCAAGACTTGGCTGATCAAAGCTATTTCCATGTGTTTTGGACAGGCTGTGAGAGGGGGTGAATGTATGGTGGATGAAGCCTAATCTGGATAACTGTGAGATTACCCACTTCACAGGAAGGCAGCTTGTTATCTGAATGGCGCTAGGTTGAGAAAGGGAGAGGTACAACAAGCCCTGGGCCTCCCTGTGCCTTGGTCACTGGAGATAAACACTGCAGATGTGGCAGGCAGTGCAGAAGGTAAATGGTGCATTGGCCGTCATAGTGAGAGGGTTGGAGTACAGGAGCTGGGATGTCTCACTGCGGTTGTACAGGGCCTTAGTGAGGCCACTCCTGGAGTACTGTGTGCAGTTGTGTTCCCCTTACCTGAGGAAGGATGTTCTGGTGATGGAGGGAGAGCAGTGAGGGGTTACCAAACTGATCCCTGGGTTGGAGAAAGTGGAGACTGCAGATAACCAGAGAGTCAGAAGTGGGGTGCTGGAAAAACACACCAGGTCAGGCAGCATTGAAGGAGCAGGAGAGTCAACAGTTCGGGCATAAGCCCTTTATCAGGAATGTTGGGAGGAGAGAGGGACTGGGAGATAAATAGGGAAGGTGGAGGCGGGGCTTGGGGGAAAGGTAGCCAGGAAGGTGATGAGTGGAAGCAGTTGGGGGGTAAATGTGATAGGTCAGTGGGGAGGGTGAAGCAGATAGGTGGAAAGGAGAAGTTAAATCAGTTGGGATTATATTCACTGGAGTTTTTAAGAATGAGGGAGATCTTGTAGAAATCTATAATATTCTAACAGGGTTAACACACGAAGGATGATCCCAATGACCAGGGAGTCCAGAACTAGGGGGGGGAGGGTCATAGTCTAAGGATAGGGAGTGGGCCATTTCGGACTGAGATGGGGAGAAATGTCTTCACCCAGAGAGTGGAATGCTCTGCCACAGAAAGTAGTTGAGGGCAAAACATTGAATGAAAGAGTTTGATACGGCTCTTGGGCTGACAGCGATCGAAGGGTGTGGGGGAGACGCAGCAAGGTAGGGACTGACTGGATGATCAGCGACGATCATATCGAATGGGTGGAGCAGGCTCGATGGGCTGAATGGCCTGCTCCCTCTGTGTTCCGTGGTGTTTGAGGGAGCTAGCTGTGTGTAAACAAGCTGCATGTCCTCTAATACGGTGGAGCTCTCACAGGCTGTGAAACTCGCTGCAGTGTCCTGATGCTGTTTCCAAACTACAGAGGTTAAAGTTTTACACATTTTGTGCCGTCTGTGGGTTTCTGTTTGGAAACATCTGGTTTACTCAGCTTCTCTGTGTAAGTTCAGTGGGACTGGGTATTGCCCACTCTTTAGACCATGTCCCCTGTTGGGTTGCAAATATTGCTTGGTCAGCCATAAACCTGATTCTGGATCAGTGGTGCTGGAAGAGCACAGCAGTTCAGGCAGCGAAATTGACGTGAACGTTGATTTTGCTGCACTTTGGATGCTGCCTGAACTGCTGTGCTCTTCCAGCACCACTGATCCAGAATCTGATTTCCAGCATCTGCAGCCATTGTTTTTACCTCGGCCAGAAACCTGAGCCAAGCGCAGCCTAGACCAGGCAGCCTCTCTCTCTCTCTCTCTGGGTGGATACACTTCCCCCACCCACTCCGTCCACACAGCCTCAAGGGTGTGTGAACACTCTGGTATACTGCTGCTGCCCAATGTTGCTTTGCATCTGCATCCGTTCCCAGGGAGAGGAGCTGAAACCAGTCCAAGGTGTGGAGTAAATCTGTGAGTGAACCGGGAGATCTTCAGGTGATCACCCACTCAGTTTAAAGACTGTGTCTGTCATCTGATCGCACCCAGTCCCCACTCCATCCCTCTGCAAGGCTGGGCTGGTTTCTTTTCCTCCCTGATGGAGTTCCTGTCTCGATTTTCTCCCTTTTTCATCCACTCTCCACCCCCGAAGCTCAGTAGCAGCAGTGTGGACCATCTACAAGATGCACTGTGGAAATTCACCAAAGATCCTCAGACAGCACCTTCCAAACTCTCAGCCACTTCCATCTAGAAGGACAGGGGCAGCAGATACATGGGAACACCACCCCCTGCAAGTTCCTCTCCACTCACCATCCTGACTTGGAAATAAATCGCCATTCCTTCACTGTTGCTGGATCAGAATGTGGAAGCTCTCTCTCTGTTGACCCTGCCCGTGTGAAGCATTTTGTTTTCGTCATCAACCTCCCCCACTGCTCTTGAGAAGGTGTGTATGTCGCTGGCCAGTCCTAGGATCGGACCAAGTCTCTCTGTTTCTCTCTGTCTCTCTCTTTCTGCCTTTTTCTCTATCTCTTTCTCTCTCTGCCCGTGTGTGTGTGTGTGTGTGTGTGTCTCTCTCTCTGTCTCTCTCTCTGTCTCTCTCTCTGTCTCTCTCTCTGTCTCTCTCTCTGTCTCTCTCTCTGTCTCTCTCTGTCTCTCTATGTCTCTGTCTCTCTTTACCATCTCCCCCAGACCAAGTGGTTAGTCCCTATGCTGGAACAATATGAAAACTACAGAACAGAGACACCATTCAGCCCAACTGGCCTGTGCTAGCTGAATAAAGTAGCCACCCATTTCTGATCCCACTAACCCAGTCTGTCACCTTGTAGCTCCCACTGTTTCAGGGACAGATCCAGGTTCATTGTTTCAATGAATTGAGAGTCCCTGCCTTACCTCCCAAATTGCACAGCAGAATTCCAAAAACACATCACCCTCTGGAAGGATGGGGGCGGAAAATACCCCTCTTCCTCATGTCTCCTCTTATCCTTTAACCAATCAACTCCAACCTCTCCCCTGGGGAGAAAGGGCTGCCCTGTGTCTATTCTGTGTAAACCCCTCATTATTCTGCCCACCCTGGTATGTAGCTCATTGTCATCCTGTTAACTTGTATTTTTGTGAGATCCAAGGTGCTGTGCAAATGCAGTTTGTTGCTTTATGGCCCTGTGTTGACACAAAATCGTGTATTCGGTATTTTTTTTAATTTATGGGAAGGGAAGGTGTCAATCCTGAGTGTGTTTTCGATCCTTCCCTCGGAGTGGGGAGGGAGTGTTGGACAATGTCAGAACGGGATATTGGGAGTGAGGTGCTGGTGGCCAGTGTCTCATGGTCTGAAACAACAGCAGCTGACGTGTCAGAGATTGGGCCTGGGGTGGGTGGGGGAATGCGAAAGAGCAGGATCTGCCCTTGAACTGGTCCTGGGGTGGCTCAGTGGTTAACACTGCAGCCTCACAGTACCAGGGACCTGGGTTCGATTCCAGCCTCAGACACCTGTCTGTGTGGAGTTTACACATTCTCCCTGTGTCTGTGTGGATTTTCTCTGACCATCCAAAGATGTGCAGATCAGGTGAATTGGCCATGCTATGGTTTTCGATGCATTAGTCAGGGATAAATATGGGGTCTGGGTGGGTTCCTCTTCAGAGGGTCATTGTGGACTTGTTGGGCCAAAGGGCCTGTTCCCACACTGTAGGGATTCTAAGATCCATAATCGATATTTACTGCTGAGGACTTGAAGCTGTTGACCACATCCACATCCACCTCCAGTAATTTGAAGTTCAAGCCACCTTCTCTTGTGTCAGATTAAGGACATGAGGCCAAGATGCAGATTGGCAAATGAATATTTCCCCGGATTAAACGGAGAACCCTTCTCCATCCCCCTGATGTGGCGCGGGTGTGAAAATCCCACAGCATGCTGCTTTGAAGGGAAGCTCTCCCTGCTCGCTTGGTGAGCAATTATCCCTCAATGGACAAACGTTTCGATCTGGCCGTTTAACCCACTGCTGTTTTGTGGGGGCTTGCTATGCTTCATTTTCCCTGTTACACTGGGGACTGCACTGTAAAGAAAAATAAATGCATTTAATTAATTGGCTGCAAAGCCCTTTTGGAGCATCCCAAAGGCACTATATAAATGAAAACCCAGGCTTCTAGTAGTCCCTACCAGTGTGGTGGGAGGCAGTCTATTGGTATTTAAAGGAATGAGGGATGATTTTATCAAGTCCATACAAACCTGAGAGAGTTTGACTCGCATTCTGAAACTTTGTTTCCTCTTTATGTTGGGGGTGGGTGGCAGTGACTAGAATCAAACATAATTTCCAAGAATAATGAGGCTCCCAATTAGACGTGGAGAATATTTATCTCCCAAAGGTTTGTTAGCCTGGGGTCAGTTTAGCTCAGTTGGCAGGATGCCTGGTTTTGTAACGCACAATAGACTGTACAAGCCTGGGTTCAGTTCCCACACCAGCTGAGGAACTCTCCTTCACACTCTCTCCCCTTGGCCTGAGACTTATCAATCCTAACCTCGGATTAAACCACCGCCAGTCACCTCTCTCTCTCGTTTTCCCTCACTACCTGCTCCAGAGGTATTCATGTCTGAACAGGTTGATATTTAAAATATCTAGAAGTAAAAATGTATTTTTTGTAAACTCAGTCAGCTACAGTACAGTTAAAACAATGAAACGCAAATGCTGGAAATTTGCAACAGAAATAGCTGGAGGAAGTTGGCAGCATCGATCGAGAGAGAGAAAACACGATTATGTTCACAGGCCAGTGGCCACTTTAGAGTGGTTCAGATGAAGTCTCAATGAACCTGAAACATTAATTCTTGTTTTTTCTCTCTCTCTCTCTCTGTCTCTCTCTCTCTCTCTCTCTCTGCCTCTCCCTCTCTCTGTCTGTCTCTTTCTGTCTCTCTTTGTTTCTGTCTGTCTCTCTCTCTCACTCTGTCTCTCTGCCTGTCTCTCTGTTTCTCTTTCTCTGTTTCTTTCTCTGTTTCTCTCTTTCTCTCTCTCTTTTTCTTTCTTTCTCTCTCTCTCTCTTTTTCTCTCTCTCACTTTCTCTTTCTTTCTGTCTCTCCCTGTCTCTCTCTCTCTCTGTCTTTCTCTCTCCTGAGATGCTGCCAGACCTGCTGAGTTTCCCCAGGTATTTCTGCCTCTTCCAATATTTCTCTGAACTGCCTCCACTGTACAAAGGGCATCTTATTGCCCCATCTCTAAGTGGCCCCGAGAGGGTGGTGGTGAGTTGTAATTGGAAACCGATGCTGTTAGGGACAGCGTTGAAGAAGTGAAGGCACGCTTGTGACCTTGCAGTTTGTATAGTCTGAATTAAACCTAAGTTTGAGAGAGGGGTCTGTATTTAAATGCAGCATTTACTTCATACGTCATGTTGAATCGTTCCCTTTGAAATTATTCCTTTTGTTTCATTATTTGTGTTTATTTATAATAGAGTTTCAGAATAACAGACAGTTGAAGATTCCCAGGGATTCTAGATGCTGAAGTGGCCAATCTAATCTCAGAGTTTTAGTCTTGTAGACCTTTGTAAAGGATATCCGGGAGACTGTATGCAAGGAGTTGTCTTATCCACTAGTGCAGATGACTTCACCCTTGAAGTGTGTAGCTGATGTGGTTTGTAGTTTATTGTCTGAGCACTGAGACTGGGTGGGGACAAAACAATAAGTTTCTTGTGAGTGTCTGAGTTTCCATCACACGCCCTGATTCACTGAGCAGTTCCTGGGCACTAACCACGAGCCAGCCCCTTAACCTCTGTTGCTCTCTCTCTCTCTCTCCCCCCTTCTCCCTCGCTGTCTTTCCCCCACCCCCCTTCACTCTCTGCTCTCTGTCACTGACTCACTGGAGAAAGTGTTCTGGAGGAATCTGTACCTTCCCCTGGAGCTTTGGCTAGAGTTTGCCTCGGAGGTGTATGCCATCTTCCTGCCCTCGCCTAATGCTAAGACGTTCCATGCAGGAGCAGCAAGATGGTGTCTGGGGGTGAAGCGGGAAGAGGAATTGTCCCCACCCCTTTGACGTGGAGGACATAGATAGTTGTGGTGCGGATGTTTCCCTGAGCGGGTGTGGCATTGGGCAAGCACTTGTGCCCAGACTGTTCAACTGGGGGAGGCTTCACCGCCAAATGTTCTTGTATCGTTGGCTGCAGTTGGCGCCCATTGCCCTGTTACCCACAGTCTCTCTGCAGAAGCATGAAGCTGCCAGTTTTGGGGTGGGGGGGAGTGGGGAAAGAAAGGGAGACCACAACAACACTTTCCCCCGCCAATACCCTGTAACAGCACCACATCAGTTGAGGGGCAGATGCTGTGGGCACACACCCCTGGCATTCTTGGAAGCTGACCCAGAGCCAAAACCCATTAGGTTACGAGACACTGGTGAGCCACGTTTGGAATGCTGCATGCAATCCTGGTCTCCCTGCGATAGGAAGGATGTTATTTAAATGGAAAGGATGATTCACCAGAGTGTTACCGAGAATGGACGGTTTGAGAAGTTGGGTAGACTGGGATATTTCTCCCTGGAGCATCGGAGGTTGAGGGGTGACCTTGATAGAGGTTTATAAAATCATGAGGGATATGGTGAACAGACATGGCCTTTCTTCCCCAGGGTAGGGGTGTCCAAAGGGCACAGGTTAAAGGGGAGGGGGGGAAAGATTTAAAAGGGACCGAAGGGGTAAAATTTTCACATGGAGTGTATGCCAGAGGGATGCAGGTCTGGTTATAACATTTCAAAGACATTTGGACAGACACAAGAATAGGAAAGGTTTAGAGAGGTACGGACCAAACACAGGCAAGTGGGACTAGTTTGGGAAGTCTGGTCGGCTGGGCCGAAGGGCCTGTTTCTGTGATGTGCCACTCCCGGTGTTGGTATTGAATGTCTGGGTGGGGTGTGTAGAGACAGCTCAGGGTAAGAATAAACTCTCCGAACACAATGCTGGCACCAGTATTTCCAAGGAAGGAGCTTCCCTGCAGCAACGTGCTGTCCCCTGGCCATTGTCTGGAGCTGGGAAGACGGTTACATTCCAGGAAATGGGAGACTCCCCATGGACTGGACCAAATGCATCTCCTCAGCTTGCAGTTCCCTTCCTCCAGTTAAAATCTCTGCGATTCCGTTATTAACAGAGGGTAGTTTATCTGTCCACTTGCCCTTTATGTGCACTGAGGGGTCTCTCCTCTCTCTTTTTTTACTTATTGTCCCCCCGCCTCACCTCCCATTGAAAGAGGGGGCAGAGGGACCCAGTCTATTCCCAAACCCCCCACCGTCACTCGATGCAAAGCCACAGATCACTATGGGAGTGGGCGATCCCCACAAAGCTTTCTGAGTGAAGGGCAGTGGACCCCGCACCAAGTCTCCAAGACTGACCTCCTGAGGTAGAAGTTGTCTCGCTAACCCCCAGCCCCCCCACCTCGAGCAGGGAGCCTGGGATCTGATTGGTCTTTGGCAAAGGGCAAGGTCATAGTCTTGTCCAACATGAAAGCTCTGTCCCCCGGGGGAAGGTGGTTGGTGACCAACACGTCGAGAACTGTTTCCCCCCCTCCCCGAATATGTCTCAAATGTTTCCCTTCTTTAACATCCTATCCCCTCCCCATTACACAGAGAGAATGTGCATTTGTATAGCACCATTTACAACCCCTGGAGGTTCCAGCCCAGTTCATGCCAACAGGCCTTACGGCCAATGACACTCTTTCCTAAAATGTCGCCGTCGTTGTTGCTTGTGTCAGTGTGTGCACAGCCAAGCTCCCAGTATTAAAGATGGGAAAGTGACCCCATGGTGGGGAGTGTTGGTGGACAAGGATGGGGAGGGGAGGGTGTGTGGGGGATGGGGAAAGATGGGAGTGTGGGGGAGGTGAGGGTGTGTGGGGGAGGGGGAAAGATGGGAGGGTGAGGAGGTGGGGGAGGGGTGGGTGTGTGGGGAAGGGGGAAAGATGGGAGGGTGGGGAGTGTGGGGGAGGAGAGGGTGTGTGGGGGAGGGGGAAAGATGGGAGGGTGGGGAGTGTGGGAGAGGGGAGGGTGTGTGGGGGAGGGGAAAGATGGGAGGGTGGGAGAGGGGAGGGTGTGTGGGGGAGGGGAAAGATGGGAAGGTGTGTGGGGGAGGGGGAAAGATGGGAGGGTGGGGAGTGTGGGAGAGGGGAAGGTGTGTGGGGGAGGGGGAAAGATGGGAGGGTGGGGAGTGTGGGAGAGGGGAAGGTGTGTGGGGGAGAGGAGGGAGTGTGGGAGAGGGGAGGGACTGTGGGGGGAAGCGGAGGGTAGGGAGTGTGGGGGAGGGGAGGGAGAAATGGGGAGGGAATATGTGGGGGGAGGGACTGTGAAGGGTAGGTAGGGAGTGTGGGGGAGGGGAGGGACTGTGGATGGGGAGGGAGAAATGGCGAGGGCGTGAGGGGGAAGGGGAGGGAGTGTGGGGGAGGGGAGGGAGTGTGGGGGAGGGGAGGGAGTGTGGGGGAGGGGAGGGAGTGTGGGGGAGGGAGTGTGGGGGAGGGGAGGGAGTGTGGGGGAGAGAGAGTGGAGGAGGTTAGGGAGTGTGTGGGGGAGGGGATGGAGTGTCGGGAGGGGAGGGAGTGTGGGGGAGGGGAGGGAGAGATTAAGGACATGGTGGGGGGAGTTGGGAGTCTGGGGATAATGAGGAGGGGGTGGGTGAGTGCGCTGGGTAACGGTGAGGGTGAAGTCCATGTGCAGACGTGGATGAGAGGGAGTGAGTAATGAGGTTTATTCAGGAGCTCGGAGCCAGATGGCTGGGTGATGGACAGACAGACTGACCGACTGCGGTCTAAAACCGACCAGCAGCTGGGGGAACCGTTTGGGGTCTGCCTGTTTGTCCTGTGTTCCACCTCCCCCCCTCGATATTTCACCCCTCCAGCTGGTGAGGTTACCCCTGACCCACAGCTGGTGGGGGGTGGGGGGTGTTTGAGCAGCAGCAGCTGTTCATTGAGAGCAACGTCAGGCTGAACCTAGACAGCAGCCTCCCCCTCCCCCTCTCCCTTTCCCTCCGCCCCCCCACTTCCCCCCCCCTCCCCTCCCCTCCTTTCCCCTGTGTCTGTATCACTGAGTTCTCTTGTGTGTCTGTCTCTGTTTAACCATCTAACCTGCTGTCGTTCTGTCTGTCTGAGTCTGTGTATCTGAATATCCCCCCCACCCTCATCCCTTCCCTCGCCCCAGTGATGTGTGTGTGTGTGTGTGTGTGTGTGTGTGTGTGTGTGTCTTTCTTCCTTCCTGTTTCCCCATTCCCCCAGTCTATATCTCCCTGTCTGCCCTTTTCTCCTCCAGCTCAAGTCTGTGTGTCTGTCTCTCTATCTTTCTCTTTTATCTCCTATCTGTCTCAGTCTCTCTGCCAGCTCTATCTGCTGCTATGTGTCTGTCTGTGTGTGTCTGTGTGCGTATGTGTGTATGTCTCTCTCTACCCCGTCTTCTCTCTGTAGAAACCACCTCACCCAACTGTGTGTCTCTCTCTCTCTCTCTCTCCCTCTCTCCCTCTCTCTCTCCCTCTCTCTCTCCCACTCTCTCTCCCACTCTCTCTCTCATTCACACTTTCTATACATACATATGTAGCCCCTATTTTTCTACATCCTATAGGCTTTGGCTGTGCCTCTCTCTCTCTACTCCTGTCTGTGTTTAAGTGAAGTTCTCTCCGTCTTGGTGTGGATGTGTGTGTGTCTCCATCCTCTTAACTGTCTGTTCCTCTCCGATCCCTGCTCTCCCACATCACCTATGTATGTGTCTATCTGTGTGAGTGCATGTCTGTGTGCATGTGTGCGCACATATCTGTGTGTATGTATGTCTGTGTGCGTGTATCTGTGTGTATGTCTGCGTGTGTGTGTATGTCTGTGTGCGCTAATCTGTGTGTTATGTATGTCTGTGTGTGTGTGTCTGTGTGTGTGTCTCAGTGATTGTGCCAGTCCCTGTAGGTTTGCCCTCTACCTGCTGTGGAGCACTGACTCTGGGCATATTGCTTTCGGCTGCTTGCTGAGCTGAGACAAAAGACCAGCAGACCCCCCCATTCCCCACTGGGGCGGGGTGGGGGGCAGATGCAGTTGGCCTGTGGAGGTCCCTGGAGGAAGTTCAGACAGTGGGAGTGTGGGGGGGGAGTTCTGGGTGGAGCTCAGAGTTGGATTCCTGTGGAGGGCCACTGTTCAGACAGGGATGTTGTGGGTTGGGGAGGGGCATGTTCTCATATTATACTGGGCAGGCGATTTGGCCCCCTCCCTCCCACAGAAAGGTTTTAATTGTCTCCAGGATTCGAAGTGGGTGGAGCCTCCTAGACCATCTGTGATTCTGAGGGTGACAATCCCTTTCTTGTTTATGCATTCCCTTCCCATTTTATTGAAAAGGAAATCTTTCTCTCCCCCCACTTGCGGGACAGCTGTGTGCTTTCTCTCTGTGTGTCTGTGTGCAGCTTAAATCAGAGAGGGATATGTTTTACACACAACAGTAGATTAACATCCCTCGGTGTTTTTGGAAAAGCTGTCCTTTTTTGCCTTGCTATCATCCTGTGCTTTGTCCCGGATGTTAGCGACTCTGAATGCCCACCCCCCACCACACTGTCCCAAGACCCTGGTTCCCATCCCCAGTTCACTCACCCACCCCCACCCCCTTCCCCATGCCAACCCTCTGTGCCCCTTGATTAACAAAGGAAAGAGCTGGCGTTTCGTTTTTAATGTGGTGCTTTTTGCAAGAGACGCTGAGCTGTTAATGCAGGGCATGTGGCAGCACAGCAAGATCTCACAGAGTAATCATGTTGGATAAGGGGCACCTCGCCTAATGCAGACACCCCACCCCAGTACCATCCCAAACTGGCTGTGGATGTCACTGGTGTTAAAATAATCCAGTAGATGGTTCTTATAAAAGGTGTTTAGCCTGTTTGGGGGATGTTATGACACGCCTCAGAGGGAACCTTCAACCCAGGCCTCCTGCCTCAGAGGTAGAGACACTACCACAAGAGCCTGAAGCCGTTATATACAAACATGACGTGCTCATGGAGTTGACATTAATACGAAACTCTTTGTGGTTGCTGGAGATAGATGTGTTTTCAGTTGAGTGTCATCCTTTATAGGGTCTGGGGGTAAGATGGGGTCTGGGGTAAGATGGGATAGAAAGTCGCCCAGTCTGGTGCAATGGTGTCATGGGGGCGTCTCTCTTAAAGGTGTACTGACTGTAAGATGTAAGACAATAGGGTCAAGCACGCCTAGCCCTGAGCAATACCCTTACAGGAGACCCGGGAGAAATACCGTTCTCTTCAACATAACGACCATGGATCTTTCATGCCCAGATGAGGGCCTGGGTTAAGCCTTCTGCCTGGAGGTGGTACCTCTGACTGTGCTGCACTCCCTCTTCAGTGCTGCGTCAATGTCTCTGACTTGCCGCGTCGTGACTGACATCAAGTCATGCAGCACAGAAACAGACCCTTCGGCCCAACTCATCAATGCCAACCAGATTTCCCAAACAGAACTGGCCCCCGCTGCTTGCATTTGGCCCATATTGTTCTTAACCTTTCCTATTCAGTCCCTATCCAAATGTCTTTCTTCAATGTGATGTGGAGGAGCTGGTGTTGGACTGGAGTGGACCAAGTTAAAAATCACACAACATACAACTATAACCTGGTGTTGTGTGTGATTTTCAACTTGCTTAAGTGTAACTGGGCGGTGAAGTTGTGCATCCTTTGACATCTCGGTTATATCTGCTGGGGGTCTGTGTGGTTTGGTTTGATTTATTGTTGTCACGTGTACCTGAGTACAGTGAAAAGTTTTGTTTTGCAAGCAGTACAGGCAGATCATACTATATAGGTGGACATACACATTACAGGGTGATGGAACAGAGCAAGGAATAAAAGTTATGACTGCACAGGAGGTACAAGATTAACAGGAGATTTGAAACTTGAGGGGGGGGCTTTGAGCCTGGGCTTTTCCTTCAGGGGATTTTTAAACTCCCTCGTTTTTTTTCTGTTTCACTGTGGTAATTTCTAACTGCCGTGTATTTCCATAACAACAAAAAATTGCATTTGTTTCCTGTCCTGTGTCTGTCCCCCTGCATTCTCTCTCTCTCTCTCTCTCTCTCTCTCTCTCTCTCTCTCTCTCTCTCTCTCTCTCTCTCTCTGAACCCACTGAATGGTTTACTAAAGCCAGTTTCCTCCTGCTCACCCAACTCGTTCCACCATCCTCCTGCTATGGGTTGGAGTCGAGTGCGTCTGTTGTGGACCTCCTCATGTTCCGGACCACCGAATGTTCACTGCTCTCTCCGGACCCTCTGCAGCGAGAGGGTGAAATGTCGGATTGAGCCTGTGTTTGTCACCCACCCCCAACAAACAATGTGATGGAGAGTTCAAGGAGGCAAACAAATGATCTGGGGTGTGTTTTATTTGATTTGATTATCACCATGTGTACCCAGATATAGTGAAAAACATTGTATTGTGTGTTGTCCAGGCAAATCATGTGTACAACAGGATAATAGAAGTATTTGCATGGTCTATAACTGCTAGTGAGGTGCCTGATGACTGGAGAGTGGCTAACATTGTATGTTTTGTTTAAGTGAGGAGAAAACAGGCAAGTTATAGACCTGTGAGTCTGACTTCAGTTGTGGGTAAATTATTGGAGGTGATGATAAAAGATAGGCTTTATGGACATTTGGAAAGGCAAAAACTGATCAGGGATAGTCAGCATAGCTTTGATCAAGGAAACTTGTGTCTCTCACAAAAGAGTTTTTTGAGAAAGTTACCAAAAAAATTGATGATGGCAGAGCAGTAGACGTTGTTGAGTTGGATTTTAGTAAAGCTTTTGACAACGTTCTGCATGGTGCACTAATTAGTAAAGTCAGGTCACATGAGATTCAGGGCGAACTTGCCAATTGGATCCATAATTGGCTTAATGGCAGGAGACAGAGGAATAATGCAGGGTTGCTTTTCAGACTGGAGGCCTGTGACCAGCGCTGTTCCACAGGGATCCATGCTGGGCCCTCTTTTGTTTATCATTGATATAAATGATTTGGATGAGCATATAGAAGAATGGTTAGTAAGTCTGCAAACGACAATAAAGAAGGTTTTCTAAGATTTTCCTGCCTCAGGCGACTGACTGTGTGGAGTTTGCACATTCTCCCCGTGTCTGCGTGAGTTTCCTCCGGGTGCTCCAGTTTCCTCCCACAGTCCAAAAATGTGCAGGTCAGGTGAATTGGCCATGCTAAATTGCCCACAGTGTTAGTGAAGGGGTAAATGTAGGGGAATGGATGTGGGTGGGTTGTGCTTCGGTGGGTCGGTGTGGACTTGTTGGGCTGAAGGGCCTGTTTCCACACTGTAAGTAATCTAGTGGGCGGCACGGTGGCACAGTGGTTAGCACTGCTGCCTCACAGCGCCAGAGACCCGGGTTCAATTCCCGCCTCAGGCGACTGACTGTGTGGAGTTTGCACGTTCTCCCCGTGTCTGCGTGGGTTTCCTCCGGGTGCTCCGGTTTCCTCCCACAGTCCAAAGATGTGTGGGTCAGGTGAATTGGCCATGCTAAATTGTCCGTAGTGTTAGGTAGGGGGTAAATGTAGGGGTATGGGTGGGCTGCGCTTTGGCGGGTCGGTGTGGACTTGTTGGGCCGAAGGGCCTGTTTCCACACTGTAAGTAATCTAATCTAAATTACAAAGGGATCTTGATCAAATGGGTCAATGGGTTGAAAGATGGCAGATGGAGTTCATTCTGGATAAATGCGAGATATTGCATTTTGGTACAACAAAGGATTATACAATTCATGGTCGGGTCTTAGGTAGTGTTGTGGAACAGAGGGACCGAGGTGTGCAGGTACATAATTCTTTGACGTTTGCGTCACATATCGACAGGGTGGTTAAAAAGATACTTGGCACACTTGCCTTCATTGGTCAGTCCTTTGAGTATCGGAGTTGGGACGTCATGTTGAGGTGGTACACGACATTGGTCAGGCGTCTTCTGGAACACTGCGTCCAGTTCTGGTCTCCCTGCCGTAGGAAGGAGATTATTAAGCTAGAGAGGGTTCAGAAACGATGTACCAGGATGTTGCCAGGTATGGACGGTTTGAGTTATAAGGGAAGACTGAATAGACTGGGACTGTTTTCACTGGAGCTTAGGAGGTTAAGAGGCGATGTTTATAAAATAATGAGGATGAGATAGAGTTAGTGGCAGTTGTTGTTTCCCTGGGACAGGGGATTTCAAGACTTGGGGACACATTTTTAAGGTGAGAGAGATTTTAAAAAAGACATGAGAGGCAACTTTTTTACGCAGACAATGGTTTGTGTGTGGAATGAACTTCCTGAGGAAGGGGTGGATGTGGGTACAGTTACATTTATTCAGGATGAATACCTGAATAGGAATGATTTGGAGGGATATGGGCCAGGAGCAGACGGGTAGGACTAGGTTAGTTTAGGATTATGGTCAGCATGGGCTGGTTGGGCTGAAGGGTCTGACTCTATAACAGAATGCAGAATACAGCGTTATAGCTACAGAGCAGGCACAGAGAAAGATCAATTCTAATACATGAGAAGTCCGTTCATAAATTTGGTAACGGAGGGGAAGAAGCTGTTCTTGAATGCGTTGGTATGTGTTTTATATCTTCTGCTCAATGGAAGCGAGTCTAACCAGGGTGGGAGGGCTCTTTGATGTTAGCTGCTTTCCTGAGAACAGTGGGAAGTACAGATAGAGTCAGTGGGTGGAAGGTCTGTGTGTCTGTGTGTGTCTGTGTGTGTGTCTGTCTCTCTGTGTCTCTCTGTCTCTCTGTGTCTGTCTGTCTGTGTGTCTGTGTCTCTCTGTGTCTCTCTGTCTGTCTGTGTCTGTGTGTGTGTCTGTCTGTCTGTCTTTCTGTGTCTCTGTGTGTGTGTGTCTGTCTGTCCGTCTATCTCTCTCTCTCTGTCTGTGTGTGTCTCTGTGTGTGTGTGTGTGTGTGTGTCTGTCTGTGTGTGTGTGTGTGTCTATCTGTGTGTGTGTGTCTGTGTGTGTGTCTGTGTGTGTGTCTGTGTGTGTGTGTGTGTGTGTGTGTGTGTGTGTGTGTGTGTGTGTGTGTGAGTGATATACGTATAGCAACAGCAGCTTGGGAACCCAGCCTTCAGGCTGCCTGTTTCTCAAATAGTGCCGAAAGGTGCCGTGGTTAGACAAAGGCAGCTGTGGTTGTGGGGTGGAGGGAGGAAACTTGCATTTATATAGTGCCCATTTTCCAGCCTCGGTTCATCTCAACTTTTGATGGTCAGTACAGGTTTGATATGTAGCCACTGAAGACGCTACAGGAGAGGTTAGCCGTTCCAAATTTGACGGCATGTCCTATGATGGTGGGGGGTTGCGGGCATGGGAGAAAGGTGGGGAGGGAGGGTTATTGTTGTAAAAGGTTTGGTGGCTAAGGTTGCTGTTTTTATCGTAATTGTGCGACTTTGTTTTTTTAACTGTCACCTGATGTCCCAAAGAGTCTGAAACTGAAGTGTGCTTGAACGTCGTTGCCACATTCCCTACGTGACAAAATCTGCACAGCGAGATTTTTTTTAAAAATTCATTCACAGGATGTGAGCACCTCTGACTAGGCCCAGATTTATTGCCCCATCCCTAATTACCCAGGGAGCAGCTAGGAGTCAACCACATTGCTGTGGGTCTGGAGTCACATGTAGGCCCGGACCGAGTAAGGATGGCAGTTTTCTTCCCTAAAGGACGTTACTGATGCAGATGGATTTTTCCAACGATCCTTCGATTTAATTCCAGTTTATTTTTTAAAAAATGGAATTCAAATTCCACCATCTGCCATGGCAGGAACCGAACCAGCGTCCCCAACTCATGACATTACCAGGTCGTTCATTTTGTTTTGACCTCCTGCTGCGTTGAGGAAACTGTTGTTGTGGTTCTGTTCGCCGAGCTGGAAGTTTTTGCTGCAAACGTTTCGTTCCCTGGCTAGGGAACATCATCAGTGCTGTTGGAGCCTCCTGTGAAGCGCTGATGATGTTCCCTAGCCAGGGAACGAAACGTTTGCAGCAAAAACTTCCAGCTTGGCAAACAGAACCACAACAACGGACACCCAAGCTACAAATCTTCAACCAGACTTTTGAGGAAACTGTATCTGTCTGGGACACTGGGCAGATTGTTCCCTCTTCCCCATATAACTCCCTCGGCTGCTGGATTATTGATGTCCTGCTGGGGAAACAGGCAACAGGAGCGGGAGGGGGAACCCACCGCCCAGTGAGCGGTTGTGGTTCCGAATGTGGCGCCTGAGTGTATGGAAGGGGGCCAGGTTCATACGGGAGGGAAATGCATTGTCGTCTGAACAGCAAAAACGTGCGGGGTTACCGGGGGGGGGAGGGAAACGAGGGAGTGACACTGGGTGGAGGATGAGCACACAGACCTGAATAACCTTCCTCTGACTGTATTTACCATTCTATAAGATTAGACTTACAGTGTGGAAACAGGCCCTTCGGCCCAACAAGTCCACACCGACCCGCCGAAGCGCAACCCACCCATACCCCTACATTTATCCCTTACCTAACACTACGGGCAATTTAGCTTGGCCAATTCACCTGACCCGCACATCTTTGGACTGTGGGAGGAAACCGGAGCACCCGGAGAAAACCCACGCAGACACGGGGAGAACGTGCAAACTCCACACAGTCAGTCGCCTGAGTCGGGAATTGAACCCAGGTCTACAGGCGCTGTGAGGCAGCAGTGCTAACCACTGTGCCACCGTGCCGCCCACAACATGAGGGTAGACAGCACTTTGGGTTTTGATATCCGGAGATGAGCTAATAATGTCGCTAGAGTAGGAAACCAGAGAGGTGAAAGTGGGTACTGCAGATGCTGGAGGTTAGAGTCAAGATTAGAGTGGTGCTGGAAAAGCACAGCAGGTCAGGCAGCATCCGAGGAGCAGGAGAATTGGCATTTCGGGCAAAAGCCCTTCATCAGGACCCAAGCTGGGAGCCTCGGGGGTGGAGAGTTAAATGGGAGAGGGGTGGGGCTGGGGGGAAGGTAGTTGATGGGTGGGAAGGATGATTGACAGGTGGGTCAGGTCATCAGGACAGTGTGGAGCTGAAAGGTTGGAACTGGGGTAAGGTGGGGGCAGGGGAAATGAGGAAACTGGTGCAGTCTACATTTCAACTCTCCCTCCCACTCCCCGTGGCCAAACATTTCAACTCCCCCCTCCCACTCAGCCGAGGGCATGCAGGTCCTGGGCCTCCTCCATCACCATTCCCTCACCACCCGATGCCTGGAGGAAGAACGCCTCGGGATCGTCCAACCCCAGGGTGTCAATGCAGACTTCACCAATTTCCCCCCTCCCCCCCACCTTACCCCAGTTCCAACCTTCCAGCTCAGCACCGCCCTCATGACCTGTCCCACTTGTCAATCTTCCTTCCCGCCCTTCCACTCCACCCTCCTCTCTGACCTGTCACCTTTACCCCCACCTCCATCTACCTACTGCACTCTCAGCTACCTTCTCCCCAGCCCCACCCCCCTCCCATTTACCTCTCCACCCCCGACGCTCCCAGCCTTATTCCTGATGAAGAGCTTATGCCCGAAACGTCGATTCTCCTGCTCCTCGGATGCTGCCTGACCTGCTGTGCTTTTCCAGCAACACTCGAGTAAACCAGAGACTCCAGGCTACAAAATGCTCAAAGGGTAAAGTATAATGTCACCATGTTCACACCAGATTATGGTGACGCTCTCTCATTAGAGAGAGAGAGACAGGTAGGGGTGGTTTAACCTGAGGGTTACCACACCTCAGGTCGGGGGGTGGGGAGAGAGAGGTTTACAAGGAGAGTCCTTCATGGGAACATCAGCCGGTGATGGGAATTGAACCGCCACCGTTGGTATCTCTCTGCATCACAGACCAGCCACCCTGCCAACTGAAGCGATAAATAAACAGGGTGCATGCAGGTAAAATGTTTCAAGTGGTTTCCCTTTGATCCAGTTGAAAGTAAAACTGCAGACAGTGGAAATCTGAAACAGACCGAGAGAAATCTGTGGACAGAACAAACAGAGGTAATATTTCGAGTCGCTTTGAAATACTGAACCCTCATAATACTCCAAAGAAGAGTCTGACCAAACTCAAAATGTTAAAAGCTGAAAATGTGTTGCTGGAAAAGCTCAGCAGGTCAGGCAGCATCCAAGGAACAGGAAATTCGACGTTTCGGGCATAAGCCTTTCATCAGGACAAGGAACAGGAAATTCAACGTTTCAGGCATAAGCCCTTCATCAGGATCTCCAGCATCTGCAGACCTCACTTTCTCTTCAAAATGTTAAAACCCTGTTTCTCTCTTCACAGCTGGTGCCAGACCTGCTGAGTTTCTCCAGCACTTTCTGCGTCTGGTTTGTTTTTCACTTCAAGTCGCCCTGGGGGTGGTTCTGCCTGACCTCCAGCTACAAGGGTGAGGTGTCCGAGATGTGGGGCTGACCGCACCTTTAAGAACTGAGAGGGCGAGGAATTTCTTCAGCCGGAGAGATGGGGGGGGGGGGGCGGAATCTGTGGAACTCATTGCTGCAGAGGGCTGTGGAGGCCACCTCATTGAGTGTCGTTGAGATCGAGAGAGGTTGTTGTTGGTAAGGGGATCGAGGGTTAACTGGGGGAATTAATCAGTCACGATCGAATGGCAGGACAGACCCGATGGGCTGAATGGCCTAATGGATACCGTTTTGATGACAGTTGAGTTGGGAATGTCCGATTTGGGACGAATAGTGTTGGAAAATGATGCTGTGCCTCCTTAAGGTTGAAAGAGGAAATCAAAGTTGTATTTTTGTTGTGTTTGTCCTGTAATCAGAGGCTGTCTCAAACAGAATTGAAGAGCAGTCTCCTTTTTGGTTTTGATGGTTCAGACAGTGGCTTCTGTGAGGCATCATGGGTAAGTTATTTTCAGTGCCGTCATTGGCATGTTTTATCCAACATATTCATTTTCTCCCACCTCGGCTAGACTATAAAGGTCAGAATTGGTGTAAATATAGATTTTGATTTTAGACTTAGAATGCTGTCACCAGTGTACAGTGGGTTGGTCAATGCTGCTTTTATTTTTGGAAAGGAGGCCATTTGGCCCACTGTCCTTCAGACTGCACGGGGGTGCAAACTGCCCCATCTCTCGCTTTCAACCTGCTGCAGGTCTAATCACCCCTCGCACAGTAAATGATAGTCTATACCTCCCCTCGTTCCACCACCACCATCCCCCTCGGCCCACACTCTCAGACAGCACATTCCAGACTCTGAACCACTTGCTACTTTGAGAGCCTCCCTCTCGTGTCACCCTTTGTTAACCATGTACCCCGTAAAGTGTGCCCCCTCTCTCCCTCCTGCCCAATGTTTTTACTGATGCCAAGTGCTGGATGAAAATGGAGGGATGGTCGCTTGTGCCTGATCTCCCATTTCACCTTCTGAATTGCAGGCAAGAGGTCTAGGTTGATGCCGTGCTGCAGCACTGAGGGAGTGCCGCAGTGTTGCTTCTGTTGCGATTCAGGTGTTCAATCTACACCCACCTTCTTCCCCTCTCTGGGCGCCGCAGTGGTTAGCACTGCTACCTCACAGCATAAGGGGTCCAGGTTCGATTCCACTCTTGGGCGACTGTGATTAGATTAGACTTACAGTGTGGAAACAGGCCCTTCGGCCCAACAAGTTCACACCGACCCGCCGAAGCGAAACCCACCCATACCCCTACATTTACCCCTTACCTAACACTACGGGCAATTTAGCATGGCCAATGCACCTGAACCGCACATCTTTGGACTGTGGGAGGAAACCGGAGCACCCGGAGGAAACCCACGCAGACACGGGGAGAACTGTCTGTGTGGAGTTTACACATTTTCCCCGTGTCTGCGTGGGTTTCCTCCGGGTGCTCCAGTTTCCTCCCACAGTCCAAAGATGGGTAGGTTGGGGTGGATTGGCCATGCTATAGTGTCCAGGGATGTGCAGGCTAGGTGGGTTAACCATGGGGAAATGCAGGGTTACAGGGATAGGGTAGTGGGCCAGGGTGGGATGTTCTTCAGAGGGTGGGTGTGGACCTGATGGGCCGAATGGCCTATTTCCATACTGTAGGGATTCTGTTCCATGAAACAAAAATGCAAATCAAAAATGGCATTAACCCTTTCAGGGCCTGAAAGCCTCCACTTCTAACTCTCCCAAAGAAGAGTCATTCAGGACCCAAAACATTAACCCTGCTTTCCCTCTGTCAGTGCTGCCAGACCTGTTGAGTTTCTGCTTTTGTCTAACTTCCTGGGGAACTGGGTTCGAATCCAGCTGCGGCTGATGACGAAATTCCAAATTGGTTTTATTTCAGAAGACAAACTAATCATGGGATTAAAAGCAAGTCCTAAAGGTAGCTGTTTTAACTGATGTCAATTGTCGCAAAAACCCAAGCTAATGCCCTTGAGGGAAGGAAATCTGCCCTCCCTATCTGGGTCAGGCCAACACATGACCCCAGAGCCACAGTAATGTGACTGACTCCTAGATACCTTCTGAAATGGCTAAGTGAGACTCTCCATTTGAGGGCAAATTTGGAATTGGCAGCATAGGCTAACCCAGCCAGGGAAGCTCATACCCTGTGACTGAATTCCGGAAACACAGCAGGGCCCAGACAACAAAGAAAACAAAGTTCAGAGTGCAAGCCAATTCCGACCCGTCCTTCCCACCCTCCGCCCCAGTCACAGCCCATCTGTTGTGGGCCCAATCGAGTGTGGCTGCGATGCCTCATGTAGTCAAATAGCTTAGATGGCAGCACCAGAAAAGATTTACAAGGATGTTGCCAGGGTTTGGAGGATTTGAGCTACAGGGAGAGGCTGAACAGGCTGGGGCTGTTTTCCCTGGAGCATCGGACGCTGAGGGATGAGCTTATAGAGGTTTATAAAATCTTGAGGGGCATAGATAGGGTAAATAGGCACAGGTGTTTTCCCTGGGGTGGGAGAGTCCAGAACTAGAGGGGCATAGGTTTAGGGTGAGAGGGGAAAGATATAAAAGGGATCGAAGGGGCAACTTTTTCACGCAGAGGGTGGTACGTGTATGGAATGAGCTGCCAGAGGAAGTGGTGGAGGCTGGTACAATTACAGCATTTAAAAGGCATCTGGATGGGTATATGAATAGGAAGGGTTTGGAGGGATATGGGCCGGGTGCTGACAGGTGGGACTAGATTGGGTTGGGATATCAGGTCTGTATGGACGTGTTGGACCGAAGGGTCTGTTTCCATGCTGTACATCTCTATGACTCTATGACATGCACCCATGAACCTAGCCCCACCCCTCTCCCTGCCCCCCCCCCCTGCCCCCAGTGGACATATCAGCGTTGGCCTGCCCAGTGGAAGGGTAAACAACAACGATTTGGAAAGAGAGGTTCTGTGGGGAATTGCTTCTGGAATTAAGCAAGGAGCGTGATCCCTTCACTCAAGTTTGGGGCAAAATCCACATTCACACCATCTTTCCAATTGCCTGTGGACCCCAGAAACCGCCTCTTAATTTCATAAAAGGACCATTTTTTTATTAAAAAAAAGAAATTAAATAAAAATTCCTCTCGGACACTGCTTGGCGCTTGGCAACGATTCCTAAAAACTGGCTTGGAATCCCTTGTGGCTCATAACATTTACCCCGGTTCCCGTTGCCATAGGGACCGGTTGCTAGGTTGCAAAGCGCACCCTGTATTCCCGTGTTGCAGGCATCTTGTGGGAGAGATTACATCACGCCTTAAAGCTAAAAATACATCTTTGGGGCACCCGTCGGCCTCTGATGACACACATTGCCATCCCCAAGCATTGTTCCATGGGTTTTGTTAGTCATTGAATTAATTAAGGAACAGCAGAGCTGCCTTTCTGTAGCACCGCACCCGTCCTCTGGATGTCACAAGCGAAATTGTTTTGGAATGGCTGCTGCTGCAGTTGCCTGTCCCACGGACAGGAAATAAATAAATAAGGAGTGGGTTACCTCTTGTTATGCTGGTGAAGGGCCTTTGCCCGAAACATCGATTTTCCTGCTCCTGGGATGCTGCCTGACCTGCTGTGCTTTTCCAGCACCACTCTAATCCTGACCTCAACTGCTCGTTATCACCAAACTCCCCCCACAACTGTCTCAAAGTAGGTGTTGGTTAGAACGCTGGGGAGAGTTCTCGACCTATTCTTCATAAGAGTAGCCCAAGAGTCATTTGAAAGTTCCCTTGAGAGGGATAGAAGAGCAGAACGAGGCCATTCAGTCTATTGAGCCTGCTCTCTCCCACTCCCTGATGGGATTATGACAGATCTGAGAATCCTCCACTCCACTTTTTTTTCCCCATTCCCCTCAAGTTCCCTGCCTCTTATTGATTAAAATAAATCTTATCATCTGATGTGGCCCCCTGACAGTGCAGCACTCCCACAATGCCGTGCACTGGGCATTATCACCCTCCATTATGGCCTTTAAAAGTGATTAGAAGCCCCCGACCATTTTGATGTGAACTCTGCCCACGAAGCATCTGGAACATTCCAAATTTTTTTTCCCCTTTAGTGGAGTTCTTAATGCCCTCATCCTGTGAGTGAATAGCTGACCAGGCAGCATTTATTACCCCATGCCTAACTGCCCAAGGGGCAAATCACTTTGCTGAGGGTCTGGATCACATGTAGGCCGGGCTAGGGTAAGGGTGGAAGTTTCTTTCCTGAAGGACATCAGCGACCCAGATGGGTTTTTCCAACAATGGATTCATGCTCATAATTCCATGGACTCTTAATTCCAGGTTTTTTTAAATTGAATTCAAATTCCAACATCTGTCCTTGAAGGGATTCAAACTCAGGCTGTTACCTGGGTCAATAGTCCAGCGATAATATCACTAGGCCATCATCTCCCCAAGGATGTGCGAGTCATGGGTAATACCAGTGTTAGATACCCTCTGAACAGAGTGTCTCACCTGGTCATTCCAGGGGACAGTTGAGTGTCAGCCATGTTGCTGTGGGTCTGGAGTCACGTGTAGGGATGCCAGATGTTTTTATTTCCCTTTAGAGGCTTGCAAATGATGAGCAGGGGGAGGCCATTCATCCCCTCGAGGCTGTTCTACACTTCAGTAAGAGCATGGTCAATCTGCCATGGTCAGTCTATGCCAAGTTTGTCCTGATTGTGGGTGGCACGGTGGCACAGTGGTTAGCACTGCTGCCTCACAGCGCCAGAGACCAGGGTTCAATTCCCGCCTCAGGCGACTGACTGTGTGGAGTTTGCACATTCTCCCCGTGTCTGCGTGGGTTTGCTACGGTTTCCTCCCACAGTCCAAAAATGTGCAGGTTAGGTGAATTGGCCATGCTAAATTGCCCGTAGTGTTAGGTGAAGGGGTAAATGCAGGAGTATGGGTCTGGGTGGTATGCGGGTCGGTGTGGACTTGTTGGGCCGAAGGGCCTGTTTCCACACTGTGTAAATAATCTGATTCCCTCGTTTGCTTTGACTTCTGTCTGGGGAAGTGTTCCATGTGCTCACGAACCTTCTAGAAAACCTCTTTGTCTCTGTTTTTAAACTGTGTGCCCAGACCTTGTCTGTCCTGAGGCAGGGGAGGTGAGGGGAATGCCCTTTCAGCATCTGGGTGGGATTTTGTCCGATAAGGGCATTAGTGAGCTAGGGGAATTTTAACAACGAGTGATGGGAGCTGGGTAGCACGGTGGCTCAGTGGTTAGCACCGCTGCCTCTCAGCACCAGAGATCTGGGTTTGATCCCATCCTCGGTGGGAGGGAGGCAGACTCCATGGAGTTTGCACATTCTCCCCGTGTCTTCGTTCACCTCCCACAGTCCAAACATCTGAAGTTTGGGGTGGATGGACTGTGCCAAATTGCCCCATAGCTGGACAGAGATGTGCAGGCTAGGAGGGTTAGCCATGGGAAATGGGAAAGCACAGCCGGTCACTCAGCATCCGAGGAGCAGAAGAACCAACGTTTCAGGCACAGGCCCTTCTGGTTGAAGAGCTTATGACAGACATGTTGACTGCTCCTCGGATGCTGCCTGACCTGCTGTGCTTTTCCAGCGCCACACTTTTCGACCCTGATCTCCAGCATCTGCCGTCCTCACTTTCTCCTAGCAATGGGAAATATAGGGCTGGGGGGGGAGGTTGGGTCTTGGGGGTGATGCTCTTTGAAGGGCCGGTATGAACCTGATGGGCTGAATGGCCTGATCCCACACTACTCAATTCCATTGTAGTTTTTTTTTGAAAACCCAAAAAGAAAAAAAATATCCTTTCTGGAAAATGGTGGAGGGGAAAGGACAAAGAAAACTATCCTTCTCCAAAACACCGAGAATATCAACAGGAACATACTGACTGTGGCACTAGCCAGCACCGTGTCAGTCCCATGGCCTGAGGCAATTCTAATCTCCTCGTTATATATATTTCTTTTAATAAAAGGAAGACAATGTCCCAGACCAAGAGGGCTTTTCCCCACCATTCCCTCGCTGTGGACAGACAGCTCAGAGTCAGTCTGAACATAGAACATTGAAAAATACAGAGCAGTACAGGCCCTTCGGCCCTCGATGTTGCGCCGACCGAAGCCTACCTAACCTACACTAGCCCACTTTCCTCCATATGCCTATCCAATGCCCGCTTGAATGCCCATAAAGAGGGAGAGTCCACCACTGCTACTGGCAGGGCATTCCATGAACTCACAACCTGCTGCGTAAAGAATCTACCCCTAACATCTGTCCTATACCTACCACCCCTTAATTTAAAGCTGTGTCCCCTAGTAACAGCTGACTCCATTAGCGGTAAAAGGTTCTCATTGTCAACCCTATCTAAACCCCTAATCATCTTGTACACCTCTATCAAGTCACCCCTAAACCTTCTTTTCTCCAATGAAAACAGCCCCAAGTGCCTCAGCCTTTCCTCATACGATCTTCCTACCATACCAGGCAACATCCTGGTAAACCTCCTCTGCACCTGTTCCAGTGCCTCCACATCCTTCCTATAGTATGGCGACCAAAACTGCACACAATACTCCAGATGAGGCCGCACCAGAGTCTTATACAACTGCAACATGACCTCAGGGCTCCGGAACTCAATTCCTCTACCAATAAAGCCCATTACGCCATATGCCTTCCTCACAGCACTATTTACCTGGGTGGCAACTTTCAGAGATCTGTGTACATGGACACCAAGATCTCTCTGCTCATCCACACTACCAAGTAGCCTACCATTAGCCCAGTAATCCATCTTCTTGTTACTCCTACCAAAGTGAATGACTTCACACTTAGCTACATTGAACTCCATTTGCCACCTTTCTGCCCAGCTCTGCAACTTATCTATATCCCGCTGTAACCTGCCACATCCTTCTTTGCTGTCCACAACTCCACCGACTTTCGTGTCATCCGCAAACTTGCTTACCCAGCCTTCAAGCCCCTCCTCCAGGTCATTTATAAAAATGACAAACAGCAATGGTCCCAAAACAGATCCTTGTGGTACACCGCTAGTAACTGCACTCCAAGATGAACCTTTACCATCAACTACTACCCTCTGTCTCCTTCCAGCCAGCCAATTCCTAATCCAAACTTCTAACGCACCCTCAATGCCATACCTCCGTAATTTTTGCATTAGCCTA
Organism: Hemiscyllium ocellatum; assembly: GCF_020745735.1. Lineage (NCBI taxonomy): Eukaryota > Metazoa > Chordata > Chondrichthyes > Orectolobiformes > Hemiscylliidae > Hemiscyllium > Hemiscyllium ocellatum. Next base: position 5,619,880 of record NC_083447.1, on the reverse strand, counting down.
CCATGGGGTACCTTATCGAACGCCTTACTAAAATCCATATACACCACATCTACTGCTTTACCCTCGTCCACTTCCTTGGTCACCTTCTCAAAGAGTTGAGATGTTTCTAAATCTCCTGTTCATTTTTTTTCCTGCCAACTCTCAGAGTGAACAGAACTCCTGTTATTCCTTGTTTTTCCCATTCTAGTTTAATGGTCACCGTCGCTAATTTTTTTCAACTTCCATAGGACCGTAGGAAATAGGAGTGGAAGTAAGGCCATTCGGCCCATCGAGTCCACTCCACCATTCAATCGTGGCTGATGGGCATTCCAACGCCACTCTCCCTGTATCCCTTATTTCGGATTTTATGGTTTGAATTTAAATTCCAGCAGCTGTTATGGTGGAGATTTGAACCCGTGTTTGACTTGACCCTGGGCCTCTGGGTAACTAGACCAGTCTCATTACTGCTATGGCTACGGTCTCCATTTGACAGAGGCCAATCAGCCCATCTAACGCACTCAAACCACTTAATCTAATCCCTCTGTGTGTCCTTTGAAAGAAATGATCCAAACGGTGGTTAGGGGGAGGTGATGACTGAGTGGTATTGTTGCCAGACTGTTAATCCAGAGAGGTGAAAGTGGGTCCTGCAGATGCTGGAGATCAGAGTCCAGATTAGAGCGGTGCTGGAAAAGCACAGCAGGTCAGGCAGCATCCGAGGTGCGGGAGAATCAATGTTTCAGGCAAAAGCCCTTTATCAAGACTTTCTCATGAAGAGCTTATGCCTGAAACGTCGATTTTTTTTTCCCCCCTGCTCCTCGGATGCTGCCTGACCTGCTGTGCTTTTCCAGCACCACTCTGGGTTAACATCAGAGACCCAGGTGATGTTGTGGGGACCTGGGTTCAAGTCCTGCCACAGCAGATAGTGAAATTTTGAATGATCTAGAATTAAGAATCTAATGACTATTATAAATCCATTGTCAATTGTTGGAAAAACCCATCTGGTTCAACTAATGTCCTTTAGGGAATGAAGCAGCCATCTTTACCTGGTCTGGCCTACATGTGACTCCAGACCCACAGCAATGGGGTTGACTCTCAACTGCCCTCTGGGTAATGAATGCCACCCTAGCCAGCGACACCCATATCCCATGAAGAAAGGGGAAAACATTGCCTTTTCTGATTGAGAATGTGAAGAATGATGTTCTGTAGAACAGGAATGTAACCGCACCCCCTCCCCCATAAATATTTTTAAACATTGTGCCTTGCCCAAAAGATTAAGATAAATTGCAATGTGTGTCTTGTAAGAAGGGAGAATTGCCATTTTTTTTTGTTGGGGGGTCGTGGGTTGAGTGCAGATAGAAACCATAAATTAAAGACAGTCACTGAGCTCCAAACAGGAACTAGGGAGACACCTATTTACACAAAAGACCTTTGAGAATGTGAAACTTGACACAAAGCTTCCATCTGGAAGGACAAGGGGCAGCAGATACATGGGAACACCACCCCCTGCGAGTTCCCCTCCACTCCCCATCCTGACTTGGAAATATATCGCCATTCCTTCAGTGTCGTTGGGTCAGAATCCTGGAATTCCCTCCCTCAGGGCATTGTGGGTCAACCCACAGCACATGGATTACACTGAGTCAAGAGGCAGCTCACCCCCACCTTCTCAAGAGGGCAATTAGGGACAGGGCAATAAATGCTGGACATGCCTGTGACCCCATGAGGGAATTAATAAAAAACACAAGGTGTGGTTGAGCTTTTGAGCAACGTGGTGGCTCAGCAGTTAGCCCGGCTACTTCACAGCACCAGGGACCGGGTTCATTCCCAGCCTCAGGCGACTGACTGTGTGGAGTTTGCACGTTCTCCCCGTGTCTGTGTGGGTTTCCTCCGGGTACTCCGGTTTCCTCCCACAGTCCAAAGATGTGCGGGTCAGGGTGGATTGGCCATGGGAAATTGCCCCATAGTGTCCAGGGATGTGTAGGCTAAGGGGCTTGGCCATGGGAGATGCAGGGGTAGGATGGGTCTGAGTGAGATGCTCCTTTCGAGGGTCGGAGTGGGCGGAATGGCACTCTATGAAATGGGACTCGAGGAGGAATCACTAAAAGGAGTGGGGTAGGAGGACGCTGGTGTGGTGCTTTAAATAACAGCATAGGCTGCTTGGGCCGAATGGTCTGTTTCAGTGCTGTGAATCTTGTGTGATGGTTTTTAGAGAAAAATAGATTAGATTAGATTACTTACAGTGTGGAAACAGGCCCTTCGGCCCAACGAGTCCACACCGACCCGCCGAAGCGAAACCCACCCATACCCTTACTTAACACTACGAGCATTTTGGCATGGCCAATTCACCTGACCCGCACATCTTTGTGACTGTGGGAGGAAACCGGAGCACCCGGAGGAAACCCACGCAGACACGGGGAGAACGTGCAAACTCCACACAGTCAGCCGCCTGAGGCGGGAATTGAACCCGGGTCTCTGGCGCTGTGAGGCAGCAGTGCTAACCACTGTGCCACCGTGCCACCCACTTTAGCACTAGGTCCCCTTTCTCCATGTGCTTGAAGATCACGTCTGAGGATTGAGCATTTGAGGAGTTTGGGATGAACTGCAGTGGAGTGGGGATCAGAGGGAAGATTATGGGCATTGGGGGGGCTACAGAATTAAGAATCACAACCAAAATGATAAAATCCATCTGGTCAGCCCCTGGACGGAAAAGTTAGCGAATTTAGACAGTGTGGAAGAGTAGATGATCCCTCTGTGTAACTGTAGAGCAAAGAGATGGTGTATTTTGATTGGTATAATTACAGGGTGTTTAGAGTTAATTACATTGATTATGGGACTAATGTGTAAATTCCTCTGGAATAATCAAGCCGACTGTGAAGACCCTGGGATCATATTGTAATTAAAGCGCCAGGCGCAGATTCTCTGGAAATGGAAGGAAGAGTCTGTGTTTTGTTTAGTGTCCACAGACATCCGCAAGGATTTCCCAGCCAGCTGCACACTTTCAAAGAATCCTGGACCGAAATCCAGGCCCATGTTAGACTCCGGGTGACGGAATAAAGATCTGGAGCAGGGTATACTCACTGCTGTCCGGTGCTAATTGCTTCACAAAGTCTCTTGGGGGGCGTTGGTATAAATTGCCTCCTGGGCAGTTTTGAACTGCAAGGGAACTTTTTACAAACTCTTCCCAAAGTTTGTCTTTTGTAAACTCACAAAGTAGGAGCAGGAGTAGGCCATTCGGCCCTCCCGAGGCTGCACCAGCATCCAGTATGATCATGGCTGATCATGCAAGCTCAGTATCTCACTCCTGCTTTCCCTCCCATGGCCCTTCAGCCATTAGGGTCAGGTCCATTAGGGTCAGGTCCACTGGGGTCAGGTCCATTGGGGTCATGTCCATTGGGTTCAGGTCCATTAGGGTCAGGTCCATTGGGGTCATGTCCATTAGGGTCAGGTCCATTAGGGTCATGTCCATTGGGGTCAGGTCCATTAGGGTCAGGTCCATTAGGATTATGTCCAGCTCCCTCTTAAATCTCTCGAACGTACTGACCCCAACAGCTTCCTGTGGGAGAGAATTCCCACTCTCTGTGTGAAGAAATTCTTCCTCATCTCAGTCCCCAGTGGCTTATCCCTTATTGGTTGGCACTGCTCCCTCACGGCGCCAGGGACCCGGGTTCGATTCTAGCCTCGGGTGACTGTTTGTGTGGAGTTTGCACATTCTCCCCGTGTCTGCGTGGGTTTCCTCCGAGTGCTCCGGTTCCTTCCCATAGTCCAAAGATGTGCAAGTTCGGGTGGATTGGCCATGGAAAATTGCCCCATAGTGTTTCAGGGATGTGCAGATTAAGTGAATTAGCCATGGGAAATGCAAGGGGATAAGTGAGGGTGGTGGGTCTGGGTGTGAGGTTCTTTGGAGGGTCAGCACAGACTTAATGGGCTGAATAGCCTGCTTCCACACTGTAGGGATTCTATGACTCTTAGACTGTGACCCCTAGTTCTGGACTTCCCCCAACATGACCTTCCCCGGTCAGTGATAGACTTTCACCCGGCCTGAGTCTGACTTGGAGTTGGACACAGCACCATTGTAGATCAGCCTGAGACTGGGAAGAGCTGCCCAGGAGTTTATATATGAAAAGGAGGAGGGGGTGGGAAAGGAAGATAAATTGGGAAGAGGTGGTATCTATGTTCCCTTTCAGCCCAGGCTGTGAACCCAACTCGAATTAACCCGAGGGTTCCCCAAGGGATGAGGTGCATTTCTTTTATACTGGCCAATTTAAACAGGGATTATTTCAGAAAATGGGAGCATTTTCACAACATTGTCTCCCCACATGCTCCCCCCGCCACCTCCAAACACACATTCAGACACCCACACACAGACACACACACAGACGCACACGAACTTTCACTCAATCACTCACCACTCGCTCATAGACACACACACAGTCACTCACACATGCAGACACACACAGAGACACACATCCACACCCCCACACACACACCGACACACACACACACACACACACACACACACACACACACACACACACACACACACACCACTCTCTCTGTGTAAATAACAAACCCCACAATTGTGTGATTTCTTTTCATCTCTCTGTCTTATTTTCTAAACCTTTTTCTAAATAGATTTTCTGGTTTGTTTTTTTTTGTTTGAGTATCAGCATAGAACTAGCAGCATGAGAAAAGGCCATTTAGCCCATCTGCTCTGTGCTGGTGTTCATGCTCCAAACCAGCCCCCTCTCACCATCTCAATCCACCACTAGTGCTGAGGGAGAGTTATACTGGACCCAACATCAACTCCCTCGCTCTCTCGTTTTCTCGCTGTACAGACCTGCTGTGTTTCTCCACTGTTATAGAGTCATAGAGATGTACAGCATGGAAACAGACCCTTCAGTCCAACCCGTCCATGCCGACCAGATATCTCAACCCAATCTAGTCCCACCTGCCAGCACCTGGCCCATATCCCTCCAAACCCTTCCTATTCATATACCCATCCAAATGCCTCTTAAATGCTGCAATTGTACCAGCCTCCACCACTTCCTCTGGCAGCTCATTCCATACGTGTACCATGTTTTGTCCCATCACCATAACCTTTGATCCCTTTCTCCCTCAATTGAGCTGTGGTTTAGTTTCATCAAACTGTGACCAACTCCGGAACCTCACCACGTGACCAGCTTTATGATCTTTGCAGTTACAGTTAACTCTCAAATGTCCAAAAACAGACGATATAGGAGCAGAATGGGACCATTCGGCCCATCGAGTCTGCTCCGCCATTCGATCATGGCTGATGTAATTCTCAACCCCATTCACCCGCCTTCTCCCCATAACCCTTGGTCCCTTTGTGAACCAAGAACCTGTCTATCTCTGTATAAGAAGACGGGGCTTTCCCTATAGATCCTGCCCTGGGCTAGTTTTCATGAGCCAGTGACCAGTACTGACCGCTATTTGTGAGCAGACGTGTGTTCATTATGTATGTGCAGATGTGTACCCATTCACCTCTTCAAAGAGTGAATTCCCATCTAGCTGATCAGAAGGTCGGCATGGATGAGTTGGACCGAAGGGTCTGTTTCTATGCTGTACAGCTCTATGACAACGACTCTGAGATCAATTGAGTGGTTGGGGGCCTGTACTTAGGATAAAAGATCGATGGGCCTGTACTGTGCTGCACTGTTCTATGAGATGCCCTTCGGAGAGTCGGTGTAGACTCTATGGGCTGAATGGCCTCCTTCCACACTGTAGGGATTCTATTCTAAGCTTCCATCAAACTGCAAAAGAGACAAGTGACAGAGTAATCTCGGGGGTGGGGGAGGGGAGGTGTGACAGGGAATGGAGGTTGGAGCTGTCGGTCGAGGGAAGGGAGTCGGTCAGGAAGCAGGCGAGAGATGTCTAGCACAGAAACAGCCCCTTTGGTCCAACTTATCCCCGCTGACCAAATGTTCTAAATTAATCTAGTTCTTTTTGCCCCATCTCCCTCTAAACCCTTCCTATTCATATACCAGATGCCTTTTAAACGTTGTCATTGTACCACCCTCCACCACTTCCTCTGGCAGCTCATTTCATACACGTATCACCCTGTGTGAAAAAGTTGCCCCTTAAGTCCCTTTTAAATCTTTCCTCTCTCACCTTAAATCTATACCCTGTAGTTTTGGATACCCCTATTCCTGCTCAAAGACCTTGTTCGTTTACCCTATCAACTCCCCTCATGATTTTATAAATCTCTGTAAGGTCACCCCTCAGCCTCCGACGCTCCAGGGAAAACAGCCCCAGCCTGTTCAGCCTCTCCCTGTAGCTCAAACCCTCCAACCCTGGCAAAATGCCTGTATGTCTTTTTCTGAACCCTTTCGAATTTCACAAAATCCTTCCGACAGCAGGGAGACCAGAATTGCACGCAGTATCCCTGTACGGCCGTAACATGATATCTCAGTGAAGTTTAAAAGAACGAGAGGTGACCTTATTGAATCATGAGATACTGAGAGGCTTGAGAGGGTGCATTCTGAAGAGACATTACCCTTTGCGGAGGGATAATCTAGAACAAGGGGCACGGTCTCAGAATAAGGGATCTCTCGTTTCAGAATTTCTTCTCCCAGTGAGTTTGAGTTGGTGGAATTCTCTCCCCCAATGCGCAGTGGGGGGGAGGCTGGCTCATTGATCTAATTAAGTTTGTGTTAGACAGAGTTTTCACTGACAAAGTGATAAATGCTGGCTAACCAGAAACGCCCTTGTCCCAGGAACCACTGAAACAAAGTCTTCCACTGGGGGGAGACGGGCAGGATGGAGTTACAGCCACAAACGCATCAGCTGTGAGTTTATTAGGTCCGGGAGGAGGCCATTCAGCCCTTCGGACCAGCTCTGCCATTCAAGGGCTAATCTGAGGCCTAACTCCATACCCCTGGCCCTTGGCCCATATTATTTCATACCTTTGCCCAACTAAAATCTCAGGTTGAAAATTAACAACTGCTCCAACATCTACTGCCGTTTGTGGGAGAGAACTCCAAACCTCTCCCGCCCTCTGAGTGTCGAAGTGTTCCTAACATCTCTCGCGAACGGTCTGGCCTTCACTCTCACCCACTGCCCCCTCGTCCTAGAATCCCCCCCAAACAGTGGAAGTAGTTTCTCTTTATCTATCCTGTTATTTCCTGTTAGTACCTTGAAGACTTCAATCAGATCACCTCCTAACCTTCGTAATTCTGTAGGAAAGTAGGCCTCGTTTGGATAATCTCTCCCCATGACTTCAATCCAGGCCTCATCCATAAGTAGAATTGGCTAGCAGAAGGGGTTGATGGGTTGCATGGTCTACACTTCCTTCTAATGTGTGTGTGTGTGTATGTGTCCAGGCTTAAGTGTTTAATAGCAACTTGATTTATGTTCTAACAGTGAGCAGTTAAGCCTGTGAAATGGGGAATCAGTGCAGAGGGAAATCTCCTTTGATTTGCCTGAGTTGTGCTACTTTCTTTTTGCAAACCAAGGCCTTTTCTCGGACACCCTGGGAACATTTCAACGTTAAAGTGCTTTCCGCATCGTGCTTTGGCTCAGTGGTTAGCACCGCTGCCTCCCAGCACCAGGGACTCTGGTTCGATCCCACCCTCGGGTGACTGTCTGTGTGGAGTTTGCACATTCTCCCTGGGCCTGTGTGGGTTCCTCCCACAGTCCAAGGATGTGCAGGTTAGGGTGGATTGGCTGTGCTAAATCACCTGCAGTGTCCAGGGATGTGGGGGTTAGTTGTGGGATAGGGGGGGTGTCTGCGTGAGATACAGCTCTATAGAGCCATGGTTAGACCACACTTGGAATATTGTGTTCAGTTCTGGTCGCCTCGTTATAGGAAGGATGTGGACGCTTTAGAGAGAGTGCAGAGGAGATTTACCAGGATTCTGCCTGGACTGGAGGGTGTGTCTTATGAAGAAAGGTTGAGGGATCTTCTCATTGGAGTGAAGAAGGATGAGAGGTGACTTGATAGAGGTATACAAGGTAATGAGAGGGATAGATAGAGTGGATAGCCAGAGACCTTTCCCCAGGGCAGAAATGTCTATCACATGGGGCATAACTAAGGTGATTGGAGGAAGGTTTCGGGGAGATGTCAGAGGTAGGTTCTTTCCGCAGAGTGTGGTGGGTGTGTGGGATGCACTGCCAGCAGTGGGATTAGAGTCAGAGACATTAGGGACATTTAAGCAACTCTTGGATAGGCATATAGAAGACAGAACAATGACGGGTATGTGGATTAGTCTGATCTTAGAGTAGGATGAAAGATCGATGGGCCTGTACTGTTCTATGTGATGCCCTCCAGAGGGTCAGTGTAGACTCAATGGGCTGAATGGCCCCCTTCCCCCAGTGTAGGGATTCTATTCTAAGCTTTCATCAAACTGCGAAAGAGACAAGTGACAGAGTAATCCCTGGGGGGGGGGGGGGAACAGGGAATGGAGGCTGGAGCTGTTGGCCGAGGGAAGGGAGTTGGTCAGGAAGCAGGAGAGAGCTTCCCAACCCATCCTGGAATTGTCTGACGGGAGCTTTGGTGCCCATTAGTCGGGCGTTGTCAGACTGTGAGGAGAAGCTGCAGAGGTTTTGTTTTTGTTCTGTGGCTGGTAGACTCTGTGGGGCATCGCAGGTGTCCAGTTTCTGCCTGCTGGCTGGGTTCTTTGAGGGTAACGAATATCAGGAGCCCAAGGCTGTATTCCAACACGGAATGGGAGTTTGTGTTGGGAAAGATGTAGTTAAGAGCTGAAAATGTGTTGCTGGAAAAGCGCAGCAGGTCAAGCAGCATCCAAGGAACAGGAGATTCGACGTTTCGGGCATAAGCCCTTCTTCAGGAAGGTCCTCACCTTGACCTCCTTCACTGTCTCAGTCAAAGGCCTTGAACTCAGCACCGCCTTCCTAACCTGCAATCTTCTTCCTGACCTCTCCGCCCCCGCCCCACTCCAGCCTATCACCCTCACCTTGACCTCCTTCCCTCTTGCAAAGATGTAGTTAACTCCACAAGGCAGGAGACAATGTGATGAATCAAGAGTTGGCTCTGACAGACTGAGAAAAGGAGGCTCCTTTTGTATTGATCCCCACTCCCTCTGATATTCCCGGAATTAGGCTTTAATGTGACACCGAGCTGAAATTTGCTCTTAAAGGGACAGTGTCCTTTTCTGGCTCAGTGGATGCATTTACGTAGCCACCCTCATAGGCTGTTATTTTAATTTCAAGGTTAGAACAGTGCTGGAAAAGCACAGCAGGTCAGGCAGCATCTGAGGAGCAGGAAAATCAACGTTTCGGGCAAAAGCCCCTCATCAGGTCGGATTCCTGATGAAGGGCTTTTGCCCGAAACATCGATTTTCCTGCTCTTCGGATGCTGCCTGACCTGCTGTGCGTTTCCAGCACCACTCTGATCTTGACTCTAATCTCCAGCATCTGCAGGACCCCCTTTCAGCCTGTTATTTTAACTTGCACGTCGAAGGAACGATTTGGATTTGTATAGCGCCTTGCGTGACTTCAGGACCTTTTTTCCCTAACCAGTGAAGGTTAGAGACGGTCATTCGATGGAGGTGGTGGCAAGTCTGGTCTGAGTAAACAACTCCTGAGGGGTCTTGGCAGGGAGGGGCTGGAACATGGAGAGGATGTTCCCTGTTATCGGAGAATGAAAAACCATGGGTCACTGTCTCAAAATTAAGGGCCGTCCGTTTAAAAGGGGACTGGAGGTAATATTTCCCCTGAGTCTGTGGGATTTGCTGGTGATTGGAGGTGGAGTTGTTGAATGTTTGTCACCGCAGCTGGCCAGATTGTGATTAGATTACTTACAGTGTGGAAACAGGCCCTTCGGCCCAACAAGTCCACACCGACCCGCCGAAGCGCAACCCACCCATACCCATACATTTACCCCTTACCTAACACTACGGGCAATTTAGCGTGGCCAATTCACCTGACCTGCACATCTTTGGACTGTGGGAGGAAACCGGAGCACCCGGAGGAAACTCACGCAGACACGGGGAGAACGTGCAAACTCCACACAGTCAGTCGCCTGAGGCGGGAATTGAACCCGGGTCTCAGGCGCTGTGAGGCAGCAGTGCTAACCACTGTGCCACCGTGCCGCCCACCACGGTGGGTGAGAGGTGGAAGGTTATTGCTGGGGGGGAGTGGGCGAGGGGGATGCATGCGGAGAAATTGGATTAGTCCTGATCTTCAGGGAAGGCACAGCGGGTTGGAGGGTGGTCTCCTTTCAGACGTGTGGATGGTGAGAAACACTGACACACGGCATCATGGGCCAGCAGACACTGATGAAGGCAATTGCAAATTGGTGACACGGACAGAGACACAGCAAGGCCTTGGGGTCTGGGGGATGTGCTTCATGGGGGAGGCATTTCAAAGGGAATTGGGTCCTCAGCTGGACAGAGAATATTACCAGGGGGCTGGAGGGAGAAAGCAGGGGAGTGGGGTTATGTGCATCACTCTGGCAGAGAGCTAGCATGGAAAATGTGGGCTGAGTGGCCGCCTTCTCTGCTTTTATCTTTCTTAAATTCTTCCTGGCTGGGCCAACATTAGTTGCCAGTAATTGCGAAGGTGGGGGGGTGAGCTGCCTTCTTGAACCGCTGCAGTCCGTGTGCTGTGGGTTGATCCACAATGCCCTGAGGGAGGGAATTCCAGGATTCTGACCCAGCGACACTGAAGGAACGGCGATATATTCCCAACTTAGGATGGTGAGTGGAGGGGAACTTGCAGGGGGTGGTGTTCCCATGTATCTGCTGCCCTTGTCCTTCTCGAGGGAAGTGGCCGTGGGTTTGGAAGGTGCTGTCTGAGGATCTTTGGTGAGTTGCTGCAGTGTGTCTTGTGGATGGTACACACTGCTGCTACTGAGCGTCGGTGGGGGAGGAAGATGACGTTAGTGGGTGTGGCCCAATCAAGCTGGGGGCTGCTTTGTCCTGGATGGTGTTGAGCTTCTTGAGTGTTTGTTGGAGCTGCCCCCATCCAGGGGCAAGTGGGGAGTATTCCCTCACACTCCTGACTTGTGCCTTGTAGATGGTGGACAGGCTTTGAGTCAGAAGGGGAGAGACTCGCTGCAGGAATCCTAGCCTCCGGCCTCCTCCTGTAGTGTATACAGCTGAACCCAGTTCAGTCTCTGGTCACCTGTAACCTTCAGGATGTACATAATGAAGTAGGGGTGGGCTGCAGTTTCAGTGATGGTGGTACCCTGAATGTCAAGGGGCGATCGTTATGGCTCAGTCTTTGTGGATGGTCATAGCCTGGCATTAGTGTGGCACAAATGTTACCTACCCTTTGTTAGCCCGGACTCTTCTGATATTGTACAGGTCTTCCTGCATTTGGCCATGCACTGCTTTAATATCAGAGGAAAGAGAGTGAGACTGTGTGTGTGTGTGCTTGTGCATGTGCGTGTGCGTGTGTGTGGGAGAGAGAGAGTGACTGTGTGTGTGTGTGTGTGAGAGAGAGAGAGAGAGAGAGAGGAGCGGTGTGTGAGAGAGACTTTGCATATAAATCGAGAATGGGTGTGGACCCGCTGGCCTGGATCTGTGTCTTGAGTGGGGATTCCTGGCAGTCGCACCCCACCCCCCCAAGTGGGGTAGTTGGGGGCAGTTGTTGTGTAGCAGTTTGTGCCTGTTGGGGGTGGGTCAGTCTGTCAGGTTTGAAAACTTTCACCAGGTCTGACTGGGAAAAGGTGTGTGTGTGTGTGGGGGGGGGGGGGGGGGGGGGGGGGGGGGGGGGGGGGGGGGGGGGGGGGGGGGGGGGGGGGAGGGGGGGGTGTGTGGGGGGAAGGGTTGGTAGGCATCTGCTTCCCAAAGCTGAGAATCTGAGAATTTGTGTAGCGCCTGGAAACACTGAGCAGACCGTCCGTCTCTTCCATACCCCAACACCGGCCCCCCACCCCCAGCACCACCTGAGTGACGTTTGATGAAATCTGAAAACTGAGGGTAGCTGGCTCCCTGTGTGAGTAGAGAGAGACCCCCCCACACACACACACACTCCCCTCTTCCACCTCACTCTGCACTGAAACCCCAGCAACATCCCAGGCTAATCCTGGGAAGGAAGGGATGAGAGCTGAGGGGTGCACTTGGGAAGAGGGGGGTACAGAGGTGAGGGGGTGCTCTCGGGGAGTGGGGGAAGGGGAGAGGAAGGGGGGAGTGGAGGGTGGGTGTAGAGTCAGGTACCCCATGTCCTCTCATTTACAAAGTTTAATTCCTCCCGTGTCTGGTTCAGTGATAGAATCCCCCCAAAATGTACACCTGTTTGCCTCAAAAAGTGATCCGTGAGGAGTGGATTGGGGGAGTGAGGGGATTGGAATACCCTTCCTGTTTCAGTGAGAGCTGCAGAGGGTGGGGAGCTTTGAATTTCCTGCCCCCTCCCCTCCATCCACCCCTGGCCCTGGGCTTATTTCTGACTGTGTACTGCCAGAGGCTGAGGCTAACATTTCCTGAACCTGTGACACTGTTCCCTGACCATCCAGCAGGATTGGGGAAACCCAGCGTTAAATTCTGACCCCCATCCCCCCCATAACTGCCAGCCTCACCCCGAGCAACTTGCATTGGCCTAGCGCCCTTTTGTGTTGCAGAGCAACCCAGAAGCATTTCACTGGATCGCTTTTAGACAAGATTTGACACTCAGAAACCTTGAGGAGATACTTTGTACAAAATAAAATGCCTGTATCAAAGACAGAAATTTTAATCTGCCTCTCGGAGGGGGAGGATTAGAAAACAGAATCCAAGCAGCTAAAGGCACAGACCCGCAAAGACGCAGGAATTAAAATCAAAGGATCCTTTATGTCCAGCTGGGAATTAAGAGATTCCGGAATCCAACTTTTAAAAACATTACATAGAGCCAACAAGAATTTATTGAAATACTTTTCAAATGGTCAGTGTTGATGTTACCAATCTGTAGGTGGATTTGTACATCTGTCCCTCAGTTTTAACCCAAATCGCCGTCTGTTTAATTCAGGGAGTCATACAGTTATAGAGATAATGACTAGGTGACACAGTGGCAACTGACTGTGTGGAGTTTGCGCATTCTCCCCGTGTCTGCGTGTGTTTCCTCCGGGTGCTCCGGTTTCCTCCCACACTCCAAAGATCTGCAGGTTAGGGTGGATTGACCATGTTAAATTACCCATGGTGTTAGGTGAAGGGGTAAATGTAGGGGAATGGGTCTGGGTGGGTTGCTCTTTGGAGGGTCGGTGTGGACTTGTTGGGCCGAAGGGCCTGTTTCCGCACTGTAAGTAATCAAATCAGATGTACAACATGGAAACAGGCCCTTCCGTCCAACAGATATCCCAACCCAATCTAGTCCCACCTGCCAGCACTTAGCCCATATCCCTCTAAACCCTTCTTAATCATATACCCATCCTGATGCCTTTTAATTGTTGTAATTATACCAGCCTCCACCACTTCCTCTGGCAGCTCATTCCATACACGTACCACCCTCTGTGTGAAAAAGTTGCCCCTTAGGCCCCTTTTATATCTTTTCCCCTCTCACCCTTAGCCTATACCTTTGCGAGGGGAAGTGTCACTGGTTATCTGGGGTGAGAGGGGAATCTGGAGTTAAGACCACAGTCAGATCATCCACGCGAGTGGCAGGACAGGCTCAAAGGGCCGAATGGCCTTCCACTGCTCCGAATTTGGATGGCCGCGTGTTTTCAAAACAAAAAAAAAATTTCGTTTGGCGATTAATGAATGTGGCAAAAGTGAGGACTGCAGATGCTGGAAACCAGAGTTTAGATCAGACTGGTGCTGGAAAAGCACAGCCGGTCAGGCAGCATCCAAGGGGCAGGAAAAATCGACGTTTCGGGCAAAAGCCCTTCGTCAGGAATAGATGAATCCATTCCTGATTAATGAACGTGCAGATTTCGAAAGTCCTCAAAGTGAAAAGTTTCATTTTGACCATGTGTGCAGCGATGAGGGAGTGCCGCACTGTCGGAGGGAGCTGTCTCTAAGAGGAGATGTTCAAGTGCAGTCAGCCCTCCCAGGTTTCTGTCTGAAAAACCTCAAAAGTTTTTGAACGGAAATGAAAAATCGCAGCTGGCTCGGACATAGCAGGTGTCGCAAAGCAGTTTTTGGCCAGTTAAGTAGTTTTGTGTTTGAAATGAAGTCGCTGTTGTAATATAGGAAGTAACCTCCCCGCTTTCGAAGCAAGTTTCCAGAAATAGCATTGTGATAAAGACCGGGATTATTGATAAATATTGGTCAGGATATCTGAAAGATAATTCCTTGTTTGAAATTTTCCTGTTGCATGTTTCAATGCACTTGGAGAGGGGGGGGAGTAGCTCCATTGTGTCTGTGTGGGTGTCCCCCTCTATGTTTATGTGTCTCTCTCCCTTGTGTGTGTTATTCCTGGATTAAAATGCCATTTCCCTCCCTTTATTTCCCCCTTTGTCACCAGTTTTCACAGAGACGGGAATCTGTGAGAATTCCGCCCCTTTTTTAAGACACAGAATTCTCGGAATAAGCCTTTGTTTTCTGTGACCTCACTGGGGGTGGGGGGGAGTGAAAGGGCTTTGAGGCTGGAGGAGGAGGAGGAGGAGGAGAGAGGGGGGGAGGTGTGGGGAGAGAGCGAGGGCACATTCCACAACCTCCATGGTCTAATTTTGGCAGATGTGGAGCATTATAGAGTCTCCCGAACAGGAAACAGCTGGACAGGCTGGAATTCCGCGCTTGCATCACCAGGATTCAGGAACGCATTTGGATTTTTTGGACAGGAACAATTGGGAAGCCGGTGGAATATCAGGGAGCCTTTTGCAATCGACAGAAGGAGCAGATTAGGCCATTCGGCCCATCGAATCTGCCCTGCCATCCGATCATGTTTGTCCTTCCTACTCCTTTGTTAAATGGTTCACTCCTTATTCTGAGGCTGTGTCCATTGGTTCCCGATCCGACTTCACCCCTCATGGTGTCTATCCTGCATCTGTCCCTGTCAGCACTCAGTGTCTTTCAATGAGCTATCACCTCCCATTCTTCCAAATTCAATGGGGCCGAATGGCCTGGTCTTCCTGCCCTACGACCAATGGAAAACAGCTCTGAGATTCCACTCAAATAAAAGCAAAACACTGCAGGTGTAAAACAAAGGTTGGTTATGAAGAATCATCATTTCAGATCCAAACATCTGCTCTGTCTCCCGCCCTCTCTCCCACCCTCCCCCCTCTCTAGCTCCCCTCTCCCCTCCCTCCTCTCTCTCTCCCCCCCTCTCTACCTCCCCTGTCTCTCCCCCCTCTCCTCCCTCCCCTGTCTCTCCCTCTCCCCCTCCCTCCCCTCTCCCTCCCCCCTCCCTCCCCCCTCTCCCCCTCCCCCTCTCCCTCCCCCACTCCCCCTCCCTCCCTCCCTCCCCCCCACCCCCCCTCCCCCTCCCCCCACTCCCCCCTCCCCCTCCCCCCCACTCCCCCCCCTCCCCCCCCCCCCCCTCCCCCCTCCCCCCCACTCCTCTCTCTCCCCCCTCCCTCCTCTCTCTCTCCCCCCCCTCCCCCTCTCTCTCTCCCTTCCCTCCTCTCTCTCTCTCCCTCCCTCCTCTCTCTCTCCCCCCACCCCTCCTCTCTCTCTCTCCACCCCTCCTCTCTCTCTCTCCACTCCTCCGCTCTCTCTCTCTCTCTCCACCCCTCCCTCCTCTCTCTCTCTCTCCCCCTCCCTCCTCTCGCTCTCGCTCCCCACTCTCCCTCCTCTCTCTCACTCCTACCCCACTCCACCTCCTCTCTCTCTCTCTCCACCCCCCCTCTCTCCCCACTCTCCCTCCTCTCTCTCCCCCCTCCCTCCTTTCTCCAGCTCTCTTCCCCCTTCCTCTCTCTCTCTCTCTCTCTCTCTCTCTCTCTCTCCCTCTCCCCCCTCTCCCTCATTCCTCCCTCTCTGCCTCTCTCGCTCTCTCTCCTCCGATGGTCAGGCATGCCTATATTTTATATAATTTCTCTGTTTTCACTGCCTGTTTTATCGAGGGGTGGGGAATAGTACTTCCCAGATTCCCTCTGAAACAGCCGAGCTCTAATTTGGAGACAAACCCCCTTCCCCCGGTCTGGGTTTTCAGGAAGAGTGGGCTCAGTTAGCTCATTTGGCTGGACAGCTGGTTTGTGAAGCCAACAGTGGGTGTTCAATCCCCACACCAGCTGAGGTGACCCTCAGGTTAAACCAGTCCTAGTCATCTCTCTATGGAGAGAGAGCCAGCATGGATGTGTTGGGCCAAAGGGTCTGTTTCCCTGCTGTGTGACGCTATGGTACGACTATAGCGACGTTACCTTTGTTCTTCAGCAGTTGATTTCTCTGTATCTACGTGTTTAAAGTTCTTGTAACAGTCACTGAATCCCTCCTTATTACCCATGGGAGCATTATTTATGGAATCTGTTTCCAAAATGTAACTGTCCACCTGCTCCCACAAACCATCTCTCGGTCAGAGTCTGCCATGTGTACAATACACTCAGTTTCTCTTCCTTCTCCCAGGGGAGAATTGAGGGGGTGGGGGGGGGGGGAAGGAAAAGGTGTTAATTTACTCTAAACAGTAGATAGAACACTCAATTATCCAGGCAGGCCCCAGTGTGATTACCCAGAGAGCATGTAGATGAGATCTAGACAAGACTAATGTTTGTTTAACTGTAAGTACTTCAATTCCTTCATTATTGCTTAATCAGATCACAGTGTCTTGGCTAATTTCACCTACCCTGCTTCAGAGGATGGCTGTCTGTGTGTGTGTGGAGAGAGATTTGGCTCTCCGCAACTCCCCGTGCTCAGAATATAAAGACTCCAGGGGAATGGGGGGGGAGTGGGTTGGGGGGTTGTGGCTGTACAGTTGCTCGTAGCCAACCAGATGTCACAATGAAGCCAGAGGTTGCTGGGATCCGATTAAAGAGTCACTCGGAGTAATCAGTGGGGTGGGAACGCATCGTGTTAAGAGGCAGGCATTGACGACTTGGCAGTCAAAGAGTCCGACTGCATGGAAACAGGCCCTTCGGCCCACCTCGTCCATGCTGACCCAGGATTCCCAAACTCAACGGGTCCCATTTGCCTGAATTTGGCCCATATCCCTCTAAACGTTTTGGAATACTGCATTCCATTCCGGTCTCCCTGCGATAGGAAGGATGTTGTTAAACTTGAAAGGAGTTCAGAAAAAGATGTTGCTGGATTTGGACAGTTTGAGCGACAGGGAGAGGCTGAACAGGCTGGGGCTGTTTTCCCTGGAGCGTCAGAGGCTGGGGGGTGACCTTATAGAAGTTTATAAAATTATGAGGGGCATGGATAGGATAAATAGACAAAGTCTTTTTCCCTGGGGTGGGGGAGACCAGAACTAGAGGACAGGTTTAATGTGAGAGGGGAAAGGTTGCTGTCTTTCTCTCTCTGTGTCTCTTGCTGTATCACACTCACTCTCTGTCTCTCTTTCACTGTCTCCCTTGCTCCCTCTATCTCCCTTTCTCTCATTCTTTCATTCTTCTTTTCTTTTGCTGTCTGTCTGTCTGTCTCTCTCTCTGTATCTGTGTGTGTGTGTGTCTGTCTCTCTCTCTCTCTATGTGTCTGTCTGTGTGTGTGTCTGTGTCTGTGAGTCTTTCTGTCTCTCTCTCTGTCTGTCTGTGTGTGTGTCTGTCTGTCTCTCTTTCTGTGTGTGTGTGTGTGTGTGTGTCTGTCTGTCTGTCTCTCTTTCTGTCTGTCTGTGTCTGTGTGTCTGTCTATCTCTCTCTCTCTGTCTGTCTCTCTTTCTGTGTCTGTCTCTGTGTGTGTGTCTGTGTGTCTGTCTGTTTGTCACTCTCTCTGTCTGTCTGTGTGTGTCCGTCTCTCTCTGTCTGTCTGTCTGTCTCTGTTGAGTGTGTGTCTGTCTGTCTCTGTTGTGTGTGTCTCTCTCTCTCTCTTTCTGTGTCTGTCTTTCTCTCTCTTTCTGTGTCTGTCTGTGTGTGTCTGTCTCTCTGTGTCTGTGTGTGTTTCTCTCTCTCTCTCTCTGTCTGTGTGTATCTGTGTGTCTGTGTGTCTGTCTCTGTCTGTCTATGTGTGTGTGTGTCTCTCTCTCTCAAGTTGGGGTTGGGGTGGGTGGGAGGCTGACTGCTGAGCACCCCATCAGTCGTTAATTCTGACAAGGTCCGATAAATCAAAGATTAATTCCAATACTGCCCAAGGTTCAGGCTGCTCGGATGGAGGAGTTGTGATTAACTACCCTGCTGTTCATTGATAAAACCATTTTTGGAAGGATATTTCTCCTGGTGGGAGGGAGCGACGCAGACAAGTGGGTGTTTTAATCCAGCTGGTTTCTGAGCAGTGGATAAACATCCAAAAACATTTACAATTGTCAGCACAGAGATTTATTTGGGAGAGTTGATGTGTAGCGAGGAGGGGAGTGCCCCTTTAAGATTTGGTTTCATTGCTTTGACCGCTCTGGTCGGTCCCGAGAGGAGTTTATCTTCTGAAGGGAAGATTCATGTAATTGTCAAAGTCTGGCTTTTTATGTATCTCTTGTCTTCTCATATCAAGGCAATTTGGAGAGAGTCGTCGAGTTGTTTTCTCTCTGGGAGGCTTTCGAATTTGTTCCCAAAAGGCTATCAATGAAGAATTTTTCACTCTCTTGAAGGCAGAGGGAGATAGATGTTTGATGACCGAGGGGGGCGGTGGGGGAAGTTGAAAGATTATCCGGGGATATACAGCAATGTACGGCTCCGGTTAAAGTCACACCAGCCACTGTCTTATTGAATGGGGGAGCAGGTTGGAAGGGCTGAATGGCCCGTTCGCTGACACTGAGGCCCAGCTCCGGCAGCTGTGAAGCCTCTTGTAGCTGAGCGCCCGGGGTCCTGGTGGTAACACGCCCCCCTGCCCAGGACTAGCAGGGTGGGGGTGGCGCAGGAGGTCAGCAGGCTGACCTTCACCCTCCAACCTCACCGAGAAATCAACCTGCAGTGGGATCTTGCTGTGCTGCTCTGTTTCCTACATGACACCAGTGACCAGACCTCCAATTCATTGGCTGTGCAGGACTTAGAACACATGAGGATGTGAACCATGTTAGATAAATGCAATTCTTTCTCTCTGTCCATCTGTCTATCCATCTATCTATCTACCTGTATATCTCTGTCTCTCTCTGTGTCTCTGTGTTTGGTTTTGTTTGTGTGTGTGTGTGTGTGTGTGTGTGTGTGTGTGTGTCTCTCTGTTTCTCTCTTTCTCTGTCTCTGTCTTGCTCTGTTTTTCTGTCTCATTGTGTGTGTGTCTCTGTCTGTGTGTCCCTCTTTGACATGTACCATCAGGCTGGGAAGGGACAGAGAGAGAGAGGAGAAGGGGAGGGGGAGGGAGTGGGGGGAGAGACGGAGGGAGTAGGAATAGGGAGGGGGAGAGGGAGTGGGAAAAGAGAGGGGAGAGAGGGTGAGGGAGTGGGAAGAGAGAGGGGGAGGGAGTGGGAAAAGAGAGGGAGAGAGTAGGAATAGGGAGGGGGGAGGGGGGAGGGAGTGGGAAGAGGGGGTGGGATTGGGAAAAGAGTGAGAGAGTGGGAAGGGGGGGGGGGAGAGAGAGGAAGGAAGGGAGCCCTGTGGAAGCTGCGAGCCTGCGATGCTGGGTGTACCGCCCCCCGGGTCTGGGAATTAAGCTGTTTCTGGTACACCCAGGGATGGTGCGCTCTGCGGGAGGAGACCATCACGTTGCACAGTGTCAGTGACAGAAAGCCCTCCTTTTTCCCCCCAGCTTCTGTCACCAGCTGCATTGTCCGGCTGGTGCTGAAGGATGTTGGACCGTGTCTGTGTTTTCCCTGGACCCCTGATGGTGCCCAGAGTGATGGATTGTGTGTAACCCTGAGAAGGCCCATGCAGAGACTATCCCACACATTAACGCCTGTTTTCAATGCTAAACAAACTGCTCAGAACACTCTGCTCTGGCAGTCTCTATGGAGAGAGGACAGAAGAAATTTGGAATAGGAGGAGGCCATTCAGCCCTTCAGTCCTCAGTGAGATTCTTACGTGGCCTTTGCTGCCCTCTTTCCCCCATAACCCTTGACCCCGTCAATCAAAATCCACTTTATTTAAAAAAAAATATTCATTCACAGAATGTGGATGGTTAGGCCCAGTATTTATTACCCATCCCTAATTGCCCAGAAGGCAGTTAAGATTCAACTCATTGCTGCGGGTCTGGAGTCACATGCAGACCCAGACCAGGTAAAGATGGCACTTTCTCTCACTAAAGGACATTAGTGAAACAGATTGGTTTTTTTTCTGTGATTCACAGACACCATTAGACTCTTAATTCCAGATTTTTATTGGATTCAGATTCCGCCATCTGCTGTAGCGGGATTTGAACCCAGATCCCTGAATTAATAGCCTATCAATAAAACCACTCAGCCATCACCTCCCTTCTAATGTATTCGGTGACCCAGTCCCTGATGGTTTCTGGGAGGTAGTTCCCTGGACAAAGAAGAAATTCCTCTTTATCTCCATTTCGCAAAGGAGACCTTCCTTTTCAAATGGTGTCCTGTAGTTCCAGCCTCTCCCCCCAAGGGGAGACACCCTCTCCGTATCTCCACTGCTGAGACCCCGACAATGTTTCATCGACCTCACCCTTCATTTCTCTAAAGGCCATTAGATTCAGGCTCAATCTGCTCCTTTGTCCTATCAACATGAACAGTCTAACGCTCGTCAGGGATTGTTTGATTCGGTGGGTTAGTTTATTTAAGACTATAAGACACAGCATGGTGGCTCAGTGGTTAATGCTGCTGCCCCTCAGCGCCAGGGACCTGGGTTCAATTCCAGCCTTAGATGACTGTCTGCGTTGAGTTTGCACATTCTTCCCGTGTCTGCTTGGTTTCCTCTGGGAGTTCCAGTTTCATCCCATACTCTCAAAGATGTGCAGGTTAGGGTGGAATGGCCATGTTAAAGTGTTCAGACTAGGTGAGTCATCCATGGGAGATGCAGGGTTATAGGGATGGAGTAAGTCTGGGAGGAGGGGGGATCAGTGTGAGCTCAATGGGCCTTTTTTTTCACTCTGTAGAGATGCTCTTCTACACTGTAAGTTATGGAGCAGACATCATAGTAAGCAGCAGATGTCTGTGTGTGACAGCATTGTACGCGTACAGCATTTAAAGGTGACCTTTCTCAAAGGCATCAACATTTTTCACTCCAGCTGAGCCACTATGATGAAGGACTTATGCCCGAAACGTCGAGTTTCCTGCTCCTTGGATGCTGCCTGACCTGCTGCGCTTTTCCAGCAACACATTTTCAGCTCTGATCTCCAGCATCTGCAGTCTTCACTTCCTCCTCCACTATCAGTGTCAGGATGGCCAAGAGAAACAGTTCATAACTCAACACCGATGTCCTTCTACAAGTTCCCTATTTCCTTAAGAAGTCAACCTCAGTTTTTTCAGCAGTGCAACAGTGAGAGACGGGACTTGTTTTCCCTGGGGCATAGGAGGTTGAGGGGTGACCTTATAGATGTTTATAAAATCACGAGGGGCATGGATAAGGTGAATAGCAGGTGTCTTTTCCCTCGGGTGGAGGATTTCAAAATTAAAGGACATGTTTTTAAGGTGAGAGGAGAAAGGTTTTAGAAAAAAAAGACAACTTTTTATTTACACCCAGAGTGGTTTGTGTATGGAATGAGCTGCCAGAGGAAGTGGTGGATGCAGATACAGATACAACGTTTAAAAGATTTTTGGATGAGGACATGAATAAGAAATATTTGGAGGCAAATGGGCCAGGAGCAGGCAGCTGGGAGTAGTTTAGTTTGGGATTATGGACTGGTTTGATTTGATCTATTATTGTCACATCTACCTGGGTACAGTGAAGACTTTGGTGTGCTTGCAGTACAGGTATGATTAGATCAGATTGCCTACAGTATGGAAACAGGCCCTTCGGCCCAACAAGTCCACGCCAACCCTCCAAAGAGTAACCCACCCAGACCCATTCCCCTACCTTATCTCTGCCCCTGACTAATGCACCTAACACTATGGACAATTTAGCATGGCTAATCCACCTGACCTGCACGTCGTTGGATTGCAGGAGGAAAAAGCTGAGGACTGCAGATCAGAGCTGAAAATGTGTTGCAAAAGCGCAGCAGGTCAGGCAGTGTCCAAAGAGCAGGAGAATTGACCTTTCCGGCAAGAGCCCTTCTTCAGGAATGTGGGAGGAAACCCACACAGACACAGGGAGAACGTGTGAACTCCACACACAGTCGCCCGAGGCGGGAATCAAACCCGGATCCTTGGCGCTATGAGGCAGCAATGCTAACCACTGAGCCACCATGCCACCTCAGTAGATCTTACTATACCAAGATCACAAAGTTACTGCTTCAGAGAAGGTGCACAAAAAGCAAGATCAACATTAGGTTTGAAATTTGAGGGGACTGGTTGGACCCAGGGGTCTGTTTCCGTCCTGTATGACTCTATGACTCCTCCATCAGATGCTCTGCAGTGGCCATGAATCGCTCGCAACATTCTGAAATTGCGAGAGGTGCTATAGCAATGCAGCAATATCTCACTGAAGCACAGGCAGCGCAGAGCCAGGGTTTTGGAGTGATCTTTTGGAAGCGGATTTGAATGCCGGCTCTGTCTGCTCCTTTTGGATAGGGGAGGACCCACTTTTTTCTCTAAAGAGGAGGGAGAGAATCCTCCTTCATGTCCCGGTTAATATTTAACCTGCAATTAACGTCATTAAATGTGAGGTAGCTAGAACAGGAAGGCAGATTATTATCTGAATGTTGTAAATTGAGAGAGGGGAATGTTCAACAAGCCCTGGGCCTCCCTGTGCCCTGGTCACTGGAAGTAAACACTGCAGGTGTGGCAGGCAGTGCAGAAGGTAAATGGTGCATTGGCCGTCATAGTGAGAGGGTTGGAGTACAGGAGCTGGGATGTCTCCCTGCAGTTGTACAGGGTCTTAGTGAGGCCACCCCTGGAGTACTGTGTGCAGTTGTGTTCCCCTTACCTGAGGAAGGATGTTCTGGTGATAGAGGGAGAACACTGAGGGGTTACCAGACTGATCCCTGGGAGGGCGGGACTGAGGTATGAGGAGAGACTAAATCATGAGGATTATATTGGCCGGAATTTAAAGGACTGACGTGGCGGGATCTCTCAGAACCTGATTAAATTCCAACAGGACTAGACAGAGTAAACCCAGCTAGGATGTTCCCAGTGAAGGGGGGTGCGGGCGGGAGTCCAGAACCAGGGGGCCAGAGACTAAGGATACGGGGTGGGACAGAGATGAGGAGAGTGGAGGGGGGATCCTGTGGAATTCTCTGCCACAGATCAAAACATTGAATGTTTCTGAGAAGAAGATAGATACAGTTCTATGGGGTAAAGGGATTAAAGGGTATGGGAGAGAAAGTGGGAACAGGGGAACGATCAGCCATGATCATATTGAATAGTGGAGCAGGCTCAAAAGGGCCGAATGGCCTAAGCCTGGGGTTATGTAGCGACTGAATGGCACTACGTAAATGCAAAGCTTTTTTTTTCTTAACAGAACCTGAAAGGGCAATGAGTGGGTTGAGGACATACTCGGGGGAGCTTGAGGAGAGA
This sequence comes from Hemiscyllium ocellatum, assembly GCF_020745735.1. Taxonomy (NCBI): domain Eukaryota; kingdom Metazoa; phylum Chordata; class Chondrichthyes; order Orectolobiformes; family Hemiscylliidae; genus Hemiscyllium; species Hemiscyllium ocellatum. The sequence goes on along the minus strand of NC_083447.1, from coordinate 5,596,495 downwards.
GTGCGGGAATGGGTTGGATAGGTTCTTCTCCGAGAGCAGCCTCCTCCTCCAGGGTGAGGCTACAGCCCGGAGAGACGTTCGAGGCCCCTCAAACCGGTCCGACTGGTTCTTGCAGAGAAGCTGAGGCTGGTCGAGTGGAACATGGTCCAATCATTCCAGCAAACTGAGGCCATTCAGCCCCTCCAACGTCTGTGCTGGGTGGGAGGGAGTGTGTGTGTGTGTGTGTGGGTGTGTGTTTGTGTGTGTATCTAAATGGTTTGTGTGGAAGGGCATTTGGATGGGTGTGGGGGCGGAGGGGGTAGTTTGTGGGTGTGTGGGGGGAGGGGGTGGTTTGTGGGTGTGTGGGGGGGGAGGGGGTGGTTTGTGGGTGTGTGGGGGGGAGGGGGTGGTTTGTGGGTGTGTGGGGGGGAGGGGGTGGTTTGTGGATGTGTGTGTGGGGACGGACGGGGTGGTTTGTGGGTGTGTGGGGGCAGGGGGTGATTTGTGGGTGTGTGTGGGGGCAGGGGCTGGTTTGTGGGTGTGTGGGGGGCAGGGGCTGGTTTGTGGGGTATGTGTGGGAGGAGGGGGTGGTTTGTGGGTGTGTGTGTGGGGAGGATGGTTTGTGGGTGTGTGTGTGGGGAAGGGTGGTTTGTCTGTGTGGGGGGAGGGGTGGTTTGTGGGTGTGTGGGGGGGAGGGGGTGGGTTGTGGGTGTGTGTGGGGAAGGGTGGTTTGTCTATGTGGGGGGAGAGGTGGTTTGTGGGTGTTTGGGTGGGGCAGTGTGTCTGTATGTTTGTGGGTGTGGGTATGTGTATGTGTATGTGTGTGTGTGTGTGCGGGTATGTGTACGTGTGTGGAGGTCTGTGTGTGGGCAGGAGGAGCTGTGCTTGTAAACATTTGGGGTAGACCAGTGATTCCACCCCCTGTCGAATAGCCTTTGCTCTTGAATCAAAAAACAAAATCCTGCAGCTGCTATAAATCTGAAAAAAAGAGTGAGATGGGTGGAGAAGCTCAGGAGGTCGAACAGTGTGTGTGGAGAGAGAGAGAGAAACAGAGTTAACATTTCCCGTCGAGTGTGGCTGTGTTTCAGGCCTGGAAGGAGGAGAGATACTCTGGACTCGGAGATATTTGCCCTGGCTCACTATCACCACACTCTAGGGCAGGCTCCTCAGCTCGTTTCTAGGCCTGACCTCTCCACTCTGGGCAGCGTCTGGCCTTTCCCACCCTTGCAGGAACAGAAAGAGACCGTTCAGCCCTTCAAGCCCATACTGTCAGTCACTTACTTTGTAGCTGATTTCCCCAGTTCATTTTAAACAGTCTCCAGCCTCAATCATAGAGACGTACAGCACTGAGACAGACCCTTCGGTCCAACTCATCCGTGCCGACCAGATATCCCAACCCAATCTATTCCCATTTGCCAGCACCCGACCCATATCCCTCTAAACCCTTCCTGACAGCCTCTGTCAGGATTAGATTACTTACAGTGTGGAAACAGGCCCTTCGGCCCAACAAGTCCACACCAACCCGCCGAAGCGCAACCCACCCATACCCCTACATTTACCCCTTACCTAACACTACGGGCAATTTAGCATGGCCAATTCACCTGACCCACACATCTTTGGACTGTGGGAGGAAACCGGAGCACCCGGAGGAAACCCACGCAGACACGGGGAGAACGTGCAAACTCCACACAGTCAGTCGCCTGAGGCTGGAATTGAACCCGGGTCTCTGGCGCTGTGAGACAGCAGTGCTAACCACTGTGCCACCCCATAAAGGGGGGGGAGGGTCTTCACATTCCCTCTCCCCTTCACGCCAAGCGACGTGCGTGACATCACCCGAAACTGCCCCGCTCTCAGTTCTAACGTGACACAGAGCGGATGAGGGCCACTCAGCCTCTTTTGGGCCTGCTATATCAAGGCTGATCTGTTTGTGTTTTGATTTCCCATCTACCCCCGATGACCTTTGACCCCCCCCCCCCCCCCCGCCACCACCTTTGAAATATTCGCTGTCCCCGCCTCCGACACTTTTTGGAGATAGAGACTTCCAGAGTCAGACGACCCTCCGAGAGAGAGAGAGAGAGAGAAAACAAATTCTCCTCAACCCTGACCTGACAGGGGTGACCCTGAATGTTAAATCCATACCCCCTGTTTCTGGGCTGATCCATGACGGGAAACATCACTGTCACATCCACCTTCTCCAGACTGTATCTCTCCTCAACCAAACAGCCCCTCCTTCTAAGTATCAATCTGGTAAACCTCCTCTGAACCACTGCCACTGCACTTACACCCTTCATGAAGGACGTCGGTGAGGCCACTTTCAGAATACATTGTCCAGTGTCCAGGTCACCCTGTTATAGGAAGGATATTATTAAATTGGAGAGGGTGCAGAAAAGCTATACCAGGATGTTACTCGAACTATAGGTTTGAGTTATAAGTTGGAGGTTGGAACGTTTTTCACTGGAGGCTGAGGGGGTGACCTTTATAGATGATTGTAAAATCAAGAGGGACATAGATAAGGTTAATAGGAATGGTCTGTTCCCCAGGGTTGGGGACATTGGCTGAAGGTGAGAAGGGAAAGGTTTAAAAGGGACCTGAGGGTTAACCTGTTCATGTAGAGGGTGTCTCTCTCTCTCCCCTCTTCCCCCTCTCCTACAAAGCTGTTCACTGCTATTTGTAGCTCAGTCTCTCCCTTTGGCCCCAGTGGTTGAATGGCTGGGCTGTTTCACTATAGCTCAGTTGGCTGGATGGCTGGTTTGCAATGCAGAGTAATGCCAATGGTGTGGGTTCAATTCCTGCCCCAACTGAGGTCAGCGTGAAGAGCTCTCCTTCTCAACCTCTCCTGTCACCAGAGGCACAGTGATCCTCAGGTAATCTCTCTCTCTCTCTCAGAGAGCCAGCTGTATGGTCTAGTTAGACCAAAGCAACTTGACTTTCCAGGCAGGATTAATGGTAGGTGAACTCTACATCACCCATAGAACACACAGGAGATAGACAGGCCATTCGGCCCACCCACTCTGTACTGGTCATTATGTTCCACTCTCACTACACCAGCACATCCTTCCATCCCCTCCTGCTTTTAGATATTTTTCTAAGATTCGGTGAAATGTTCTGACAAACTCTCTGGAGCAGCTGGGACTTGAACCCAGGTCTCCTGGCTCAGAGGGAGGGACACTACCGTGGTGCCACAAGAGGGTCTGGCCCGTCCTGTGCTTAAACACGAACTGTGGATGACTTCAGTGGTTGATCAGCCCATGCTGGGGGGTATTGTTATGTCTGACAGGATGTCTGTGAGCAATCTCCCCTGAGTTATTCTCTCCTTCATTATTTCTGTGACGTAGAGTCGCAGCGTCACAGTGCACAGAAACAGACCCTTCGGTCCAACCAGTCCATGCCGAACATAATCTCAAACTAAACTATTACCACCTCCCTGTTCCTTGCCCATCTCCCTCCAAATCTTTCCTATTCATGGAGTTATCTAAGTGTCTTTTAAATGTTGTAACTGTACCCACATCCACCACTTATAGAGTGATAGAGACATACAGCATGGAAACAGACCCTTCGGTCCAACCCGTCCATGCCAACCAGATATCCCAACCCAATCTAGTCCCATCTGCCAGCACCCGGCCCATATCCCTCCAAACCCTTCCTATTCATATACCCATCCAGATGCCTCTTAACTGCTGTAATTGAACCAGCCTCCACCACTTCCTCTGGCAGCTCATTCCATACACGTACCACCCTCTGTGTGAAAACATTGCCCCGTAGGTCTCTTTTATATCTTTCCCCTCTCATCCTAAACCTATGCCCCTCTAGTTCTGGACTCCCCAACCCCAGGGAAAAGACTTTGCCTATTTACCCAATCCATGCCCCTCATCATTTTGTAAACCTACTTCCTCAGGAAATTCATTCGACAGCTGATTACTCTCTGTAAAACTATTCACCCATGTCTTTTTTTAAATCTTTCTCCTCTCACCTTAAAAATGTGCTCTCTCGTCTAGAAATCTCCCACCCTAGGGAAAAGACACCTACCATTAATCCTACCTGTACCCCTCATGATTTTATAAACCTCTCTAAGGTCACCTTCTACACTCCAGTCAGAGGTGTCCCAGTCCAATGCCATTTTGTCAGAACCGGGAAAATTGGGCCTGCCCTTTCCAAGGCCTCGATTCCCTCATTAGCGTTCCAGCCTGCCCCCTTTGCTGCTCTCCTCCTCAGCCTCTCTGTCCCTCCGACCCTCGCTCTGTCTGTGTTTAGCATTCCCGGAGGAGGGGGTGGGCGTTAGTGCACTCTGTGTCTCAATAATGGGGCAGTGTTGGAGCTGGTGGGACCACAGGTCAATCAGATTCCTGCCGGATTGCCTCCCTCCAGGCAGATTCCAGAATAACTCTGTGATTGGTAACTCGTTAGGATTGGAATCTGGCTGTTTCAGTGAGGGTTGGTTTTCCCAGTGGAATTATTGGTACTCCTGGTCTGAAAGGTATTTTTAATCTTGACTGGCTCAGGTATGTAACCACCTTTCTGTCTCTGATTGTGTGGGTCCTCCTCTCTCTGCATCATGCCCTCTCAGTTTATCCTGACACCCTGTCTCCTTTTCCCCTCCTCTTTCCCCCTCATTCTCTGCCCCCAATTCTCCCCCAGCCCGTGCTCCCTGCCCCCAGTCCCCGCCCCCCTCACCCCACTCCATGCCCCCCTCTCTCCCCCAGCCCCTTCCCCCTCTCTCTCCTCCCCGTCCCTGCCCCCCCCACTCACCCCTGAGTCATCTCCACTTGCTCCTGCCCCCTCTCTTTCCCCGCTTCCCTACCCCTTCCCCTCCCCACCTCCCCCGTCCCTGCCCTCTCCATGTGTCCCTGCTCTTGCCCCTTCCCCTGTGTACCTTTCCCACCTGTTCCCCTCCCCACCCCGTGCCCTGACAGACTGAGGCTAACTGGGCCTTTCTGTGGTAACCTTACCCTGACATGATACAGTTTCCCACTGGGCCTAGGGCCTTGTTGAAGTGAGCAGGTTCTTGGTGATTGACTGTGGGAGTGCTTTGCTAGGTAGGAAACGTGGAGATCCCAGAACTGGTGATGTCTGGACTGAGCAACCTTCCTTTCCTGAGAATTTGATGGTCCCCTTTTCCCGTAGCCAAGTGTGTGTGCAAGAGAGAGAGAGAGAGAGAGAGTCTGACTCAGGGACCTGAGCAACAGGCTCCATTCCCTTCAGGGACCCCTTTCCCAGGCCAAAGCTATTTCCTGTTCAGACAGAGCCCAGATGCTCAGTCAATCCCCGCCCCGAGTGAAAGCTGCCCCTGCTTTGTCCTTCCAATGAAAACAATAAAATAAAATAAAACGTGAATTTGACTTCTATTTCTGTTTGCCAAGCAGTTACAGCTGCTGGGCTTTGACCTCTGACCCCTGACCGAGCGTGATGGATGGTCAGGTCCTGCCACTCGCTAATGGTTGAGGCAACCTCCTAAGTTGACCTAGCGCCTACAAGGGGAAGAAGGGGCCCGAATGGCTGTTTGACCGACAGCATGCAACTCATCGACTTTGGCAAAGGATTAATGTGTCCTGGGAGCCGAGGACGTAAACAGTCACAGATCGTGTCTCTTCGTTTACTGCTCTCAGACCTGCTCTGTCATTGCTCCAAGGCCTGGCTTATGGTCGTACCTCCCTACCACGGGGTGGCTTCACTAATCCCAGCCGACCATGCAAATAAACAAACGGCTTGCATTTCCCCCGTAGCACCATCTCAGAAAGAAATCCCCCGGCCAAATAGAGTCATCCAGCACAGAAACAGACCCTTCGGCCCAACTAGTCCATTATCCCAAACTAAACTAGTCCCGCCTGTCTGTACTTGGCGCAAATCCCTCAAAACATTTCTTATTCATGAACGTATCTGACTGTCTTTTCAAACATTGTAACTGTCCCCACATCCACCACTTCCTCTGGGAGCTCATTCCACACACGAACCACTCTCTGTGGTAACGAAATTGCCCCTCATGTCTTTTTTAAAACTAGGCAAAATGAGGACTGCAGACTCTGGAAACCAGATTCTAGATCAGAGTGGTGCTGGAAAAGCACAGCAGTTCAGGCAGCATCCGAGGAGCAGGAAAAATCACCTGCTGTGCTTTTCCAGCACCACTCTGATCTAGAGTCTTTTTTTAAAACTGTCTCCTTATCCTAGGAATGTGCCCCTAGCTTTGAAATCCCCCATCCCAGGGCAAAGACATTTGCCATTCACCTTATCTCTGCCCCTCAGGATTTTATAAACCTCTAGAAGGTCACCCCTCAACCTCCTACAGAGCTCTAGTGAACAAAGCCCCAGGCTCTCCTTATATCTCCAACCCTCCATTCCCAGCAACATCCTGGTCAAAATCTTCTGCACCCTCTCTAGTTTAATAATATCCTTTTTGTAACAGGTCAACCAGAACTGGACAGCTACTCCAGACGAGGCCTCACCAAGGTCCTGTACAACCCCACCATGACTTAGATAGCTGCTTCTGAAATCTACTTACACTCATAATGCTGAAAATGCAGCAAGCACCCAGTGTGTGAGTGAGGTAGAGACACAGAGCGCGTGTGTGTATGTGAGAGAGAATGTGTGAGTGTATATTCGTGTGTATGTGTGTGTATGCATGTGTGAAATTGTGAGAGTGTGTGAAAGAGTGTGTGTGTGTGAGACAGAGAGAGAGAGAGTGTGCGTATGAGAGAGAGTGTGTACATTTGTGTGTATGTGTGTGTTTGTATACATGTATGAAAGTGTGTGTGAGAGAGTGTGTGTGTGTGTGTGAGAGAGGCTGTGTGTGTGTGTGAGCGTACATTTGTGTGTGTGTGTGTTTGTATGCATGTGTGAAAGTGTGTGTGTGTGAGAGAGAGAGTGTGCATTTGTGTGTGTGTATGTGTGTGTGTGTGTGTGAGCGTACATTTGTGTGTGTGTGTGTTTGTATGCATGTGTGAAAGTGTGTGTGTGTGTGTATGAGAGAGTGTGCATTTGTGTGTGTGTATGTGTGCGGGTGTGTGAGAGAGACAGAGTATATGAGTGAGTATATGTGTGTATATGTGAGACTGCATTGTTAGTTTAAGGGGGGGGGGGGTGTGGTGGGGGTGGAGGTGGGCGTGGGGTGGTGGTGAGATGGCCTAGTGGTACGGTCACTGCACTGTTACTCAGAGAGCTGGGTAATGCTGTGGGGACCCAGGTTCAGATCCCACCATGCCATTGAATGCAATGAAGAATATCTGGGATTATGTGTGATCATGAATCCATTGTTTGAAAAAACCCATCTGGGTCACTAATGGCCTTTAAGGAAGGAAATTACGTACATGTGACTCCAGACCCACAGTGGGTTGGCTCTTAACTGCCCTCTGGGCAATTAGGGATGGGGCAATAACTACTGCCTGGGGAGTGATGTCCAATTCCTGTGAATGAGTTTTTAAAACAGCAGTGGAGTTGAGGGTGGGGGGGAATTAAATAGGAATGAGGAGTACTGCCCTGCCCTCCTTACGAAAGGGGGACACATTGCCATCACCCAAGAGGGGCAGCTGGGGGTCATGTTTGTAAGGTGGCAACTTTGACCATGCGGGACATTCCCCTGGTACTGCACCGAGGTGTCTCTGGTGGGCAGAGGGTTGAATTGAATTGAATTTATTGTCACATGTACCGAGGCACAGTGAAAGGCTTTGTCTTGTGAGCAATACAGGCAGATCACAGCGTTAAGTAGCACAGATAAGTAAATAATAGGTAAACAGCAGCAAAAACTAAAACACAGGTACAGGCAAATGTTCAGAGTTTGTGAGTCCATTCAACAGTAGGGTACGTTAGAGGGAAATCTGTTCCCAGGAGGAGGAAGTGAGGAAAGACCACTCCCTTACATGGAAATGTACAGGATAGGTGCAGGAGGAGGCCATTCCAGCCCCTCAAGCTCTGCCTTTCAACCCAATAGTGGCCTGATCTGATCATTGCCTGGGTGACACAGTGGTTAGCACTGCTGCCTCACAGCACAAGGGACCCAGGTTCAATCCCAGCCTCGGGTGACTGACTGTGCGAAGTTTGCACATTCTCCCCAGAGTTTCCTCTGGTTTCCACCCACAATCCAAAAGTAGGTAAATTGCCCATGGTGTTAAGGGATGTGTAGGGTAGGTGCGTCAGTCAGGGGGGAACTTGTTGGGCCGAATGGCCTTGCTTCCACCCTGTAAGGTTTCTATGAAAGCATTTCATAATGTTGATCAGGAATCTATAGAGCTGTGCCTTCCAAATCTGCGGTAGTCCCTGGCTCTTTCACTGAGAGAGTTCCAAAGATGCTCGGACCTGGGGAAAAACGACGTTTGCCCCCTCTCTGAATTCGACAAGCGCCTGTTTTGGATTCTCCCGCAGGGGAACAGAAGCAGAGAGCTCTGTGGGACGGTGCCAGTGAGGAATCGAGGCCCGGTTTGTCTTGGGGAACGCGGTTGTGGCTGAATTTCTTGCTGTTCAGCACATCTGGCAGGTGTTAACAATGAACTCGTCAGAAACTGCTGACGTTCAGTCGTCACCTCCAGCCGTTCCCAGCGAGAGGCTTATCCCAGAGTTTATTTGCGGAGCTTGCTGCTAGTGTCTGATGGATGTCCCGTTGGAATGAAACTTTAATCCGTGCTCGGTCAGTGAAAGGGTCCAGCCAACAGGAATTCTGGCAGGTTTGGTGGGGGGAGAAAAACATGACTTGTATTTATGTAGCGCCTTTATAGATTGTCGCAAAACGTCCCGAGACCCTTCACAAAAGGGGCTATCGAAGAGCATTAGACCACGAGAGGTGTTGACACAAACAGCAGAATACAGCAATAACCCGGTCAGTGACTGTAGCCCGGTCAGTGACTGTAGCCCGGTCAGAGACTGTATCCCGGTCAGAGACTGTATCCCGGTCAGAGACTGCATACCAGTCAGTGATTGTAGCCCGATCAGAGACTGTAACCTGGTCAGTGACTGTCGCCCGGTCAGTGACTGTAGCGCGATCAGTGATTGGAGCCCGGTCAGAGAGTGTAGCCCGGTTAGTGACTGTAGCCCGGTCAATGACTGTAGCCCGGTCAGTGACTGTATCGCAGTCAATGATTGTATCCCGGTCAGAGACTGTATCCCGGTCAGAGACTGTAGCCCGGTCAATGATTGGAGCCTGGTCAGTGACTGTAGCCCGGTCAGTGATTGGAGCCCAGTCAATGATTGGAGCCCGGTCAGTGATTGGAGCCCGGTCAGAGACTTTAGCCCGGTCAGAGACTTTAGCCCGGTCAGTGACTGTAGCCCGGTCAGTGATTGGAGCCCAGTCAATGATTGGAGCCCGGTCAGTGATTGTAGCCCGGTCAGAGACTTTAGCCCGGTCAGAGACTTTAGCCCGGTCAGTGACTGTAGCCCGGTCAGTGACTGTAGCCCGGTCAGTGATTGGAGCCCAGTCAATGATTGGAGCCCGGTCAGTGATTGTAGCCCGGTCAGAGACTTTAGCCCGGTCAGAGACTTTAGCCCGGTCAGTGACTGTAGCCCGGTCAGTGACATTAGCCCGGTCAGTGACTGTAGCCCAGTCAGTGACTGTAGCCCGGTCAGCGACTGGAGCCCGGTCAGAGATTGGACCCGGTCAGTGATTGGAGCCTGATCAGTGATTGTAGCCCGGTCTGTGATTGTAGCCTGGTCAGTGACTGTAGCCCGGTCAGCGACTGGAGCCCGGTCAGTGATTGTATCCCGCTCAGACACTGTAGCCCGGTCAGTGATTGTAGCCCAGTCAGTGACTGTAGCCCGATCAGAGACTGTAGCCCGGTCTGAGACTGTAGCCCCGTCAGAGATTGTAGCCCGGTCAGTGATTGGAGCCCGGTCAGAGATTGGAGCCCGGTCAGAGATTGGAGCCCGGTCAGAGACTGGAGCCCGGTCAGTGACTGTAGCCCGGTCAGAGACTGTATCCTGGTCAGAGACTGTATCCTGGTCAGTAACTGTAGCCCGGTCAGTGACTGTAGCCCGGTCAGAGACAGTAGCCCGGTCAGAGATAGTAGCCCGGTCAGTGATTGGAGCCCAGTCAGTGACTGTAGCCCAGTCAGAGATAGTAGCCCGGTCAGTGATTGGAGCCCAGTCAGTGACTGTAGCCCAGTCAGAGATTGTAGCCCGGTCAGTGATTAGAGCCCGGTCAGTGACTGTAGCCCGGTCAGCGACTGTAGCCCGGTCAGAGACTATAGCCCGGTCAGAGATAGTAGCCCGGTCAGTGACTGTAGCCCGGTCAGTGATTGTAGCCCGGTCAGAGACTGTAGCCCGGTCAGTACTGTAGCCCGGTCAGGGACTGGAGCCCAGTCAGTGACTGTAGCCCGGTCAGTACTGTAGCCCGGTCAGAGACTGTAGCCCGGTCAGTACTGTAGCCCGGTCAGAGACTGTAGCCTGGTCAGAGACTGTAGCCCGGTCAGTGACTGTAGCCCGGTCAGAGACTGTATCCTGGTCAGTAACTGTAGCCCGGTCAGTGACTGTAGACCGGTCAGTGACTGTAGCCCGGTCAGAGACTATAGCCCGGTCAGTGACTGTATTCCGATCAGAGACTGTAGCCCAGTCAGTGACTGTAGCCTGGTCAGAGACTGTATCCCGGTCAGAGACTGGAGCCTGGTCAGTGATTGTATCCCGCTCAGACACTGTAGCCCGGTCAGTCACTATAGCCCGGCCAGTGATTGCATCCCGGTCAGTGATTGTATCCTGGTCAGAGACTGGAGCCCGGTCAGAGACTGGAGCCCGGTCAGTGACTGGAGCCTGGTCAGTGACTGTAGCCCGGTCAGTGATTGTATCCCGCTCAGACACTGTAGCCCGGTCAGTGATTGTAGCCCGGTCAGTGACTGTAGCCCAGTCAGTGACTGTAGCCCGGTCAATGATTGTATCCCGGTCAGTGATTGTATCCCGCTCAGACACTGTAGCCCGGTCAGTGATTGTAGCCCGGTCAGTGACTGTAGCCCGGTCAATGATTGTGTCCCGCTCAGACACATAGCCTGGTCAGAGACTGTAGCCCGGTCAGTGACTGGAGCCCGGTCAGTGACTGGAGCCCAGTCAGTGACTGTAGTCCGGTCAGTGACTGTAGTCCGGTCAGTGATTGGAGCCCGGTCAGTGACTGTAGCCCAGTCAGTGACTGTAGCCCGGTCAGTGCTGTAGTCCGGTCAGTGATTGGAGCCCGGTTAGTGACTGTAGCCCGGTCAGTGACTGTAGCCCGGTCAGACACTGTAGCCCGGTCAGACACTGTAGCCCGGTCAGTGACTGTAGCCCGGTCAGAGACTGTAGCCCGGTCAGAGACTGTAGCCCGGTCAGTGACTGGAGCCCGGTCAGTGACTGTAGCCTGGTCAGAGACTGTAGCCCGGTCAGACACTGTAGCCCGGTCAGTGACTGTAGCCCGGTCAGTGCCTGGAGCCCGGTCAGTGATTGGAGCCCGGTCAGTGAAAAGACGCATTGAGACACTTCTTGAAACTTTAGTCTCATTGTATGCTCCATACTTTCATGATGAAGGGAGAGGGGGAGGACATGGTGACTCAGTGGGTAGCGCTGCTGCCTCACTGAGTTCGATTCCAACCTCGGACAACTGTCGGTGTGGAGTTTGCACGTTCTCCCCGTGTCTGTGTCGGTTTCCTCTGGGTGCTCCAGTTTCCTTCCACAGTCCAAAGATGTGCAGGTTAGGATGGATGGGCCATGGGAAATTGCCCGTAGTGTCTCAGGATGTGGAGGCCAGTTGGATTAGCCAGGGGGAATACTGGGTTGGGGCGTGTCTGGGTGGGATGCTCTTCAGAGCATCGGTGTGGAGATGATGGGCCAAATGGCCTGTGTCCGCACTGTAGGGATTCTAGGAGTGGGTTGTTTGATGAGGAATCGCTTGTGGGTGACTCAATTGAAGTGTATCAGACCCTGAATGGTCTGGACAAGGTGGACGTGGGAAGGATGGTTCCTCATGTGGGTCAGTCCAGAACCTGGGGAGGGGGTGGCCATCGTTTTACAGAGAGAGGTCACCGTCCCAGATGAGGGCTGAGGGGGATCTGTTTTCTCTCTCTCTCCTCTCTCTCTGTCTCTCTCTCTCTCTCTGTCTCTCTCTCTCTCTCTCTCTCCCCCACTCTCTCTCTCTGTCTTCCTCTCTCTCCCTCTCTCTGGGAGGGCTGTGTGTGAGTCTGGAACCTTCTGCCTGAGAGGTTGATGGAAGTGAGCCTTTCAATATTGTTCGGACAAGGTAGATAGATTGTTGTGAGGCCGTGTCTCGGCGGCTGTCAGGAGTGGGTGGGAGTTTGTAACATATCCTGTCGAATGGTGGAGCGGGCTTGATGGGCCGAATGGCCTTCCCCTGCTCCTCAATCTTTTTTTGGTACAGCTGTAAATGATGACCTCAGTAGTAGGTACGGACCTCTCGAATTCTCACCTTGTAGTACCCTCGAGGGAGGGAAATCTGCCCTCCTCACCAGGCCCCAGCCTACACGTGACTCCTGGCCCACGGCAATGTGGCTAACTCTGACCTGTCCGCTGAGGAGGCCAAGTGAGATGCCCCCTTGTGTCACATTACTGCCCAGGTCCTGTTACCGTCACCGTTACCAGGGAAATTAAGGGCAGGCCCGGTCTACGTTCTGGCGAAAGGATTTGTTTAAAAAAAGCACGAGGCTCTGACACGAGGGTGATGGGGGCGCGGGCTCCTCTTCCGATGGCTCGCCTTGGCCTGTTAGCTTTGAGGATGATTTTTCCAAATGGCTCTAGTCAAATGTTGCATCCCAGTGCCATCACGCACGCAAACGGAGTCAGGCCTGGTGAGTGGACGAGCTGAGAATGGGCCCTCATCGTGATAGGAGGTAAAAACAGTGACTGCAGATGCTGGAAACCAGATTCTGGATCAGTGGTGCTGGAAGAGCACAGCAGTTCAGGCAGCATCCAACGAGCAGCGAAATCCACGTTTCGGGCAAAAGCCCTTCATCAGGAATGAGGGAACTGTTTTCACTGGGACTCTTTCTGGGGAGGTTGATACCTGGTGGAGCAGGGGCTGAGAGTTAATCCTGGGCGGGAGGACAGCGAGAGCTGTCTGGGAAGGCCCAGAGGTGAATCAACAATCATGTTCCTCTGTCAGAGTTCTCTGATCGATCTACAGTCCAGCCCCTGAACCAACACCTCAACACCATCGCTGGGCATCAGATTAATTGGCCCAGAGGGGGCTGTGATTGAGGCCTGGGTCAACCGATCACCGGAGTAGACACCTCCCCTCAATCGCTCACCCCTACTGGCCCTGGCCGACAGCTCGATGGCCTCCTGCTGGGAGATGTCTGTTTATTTCACTGCTCCTTGTTTCCTCAGTGCATTTTCTGGTTTAATGTGTGTATGTGAGAGAGAGGGAGAGATGGAGATGGCAGGCCTCTGGGTCTCAGGCAGGCCTCTAGGTCTCAGGCAGGCCTCTAGGTCTCAGACAGGCCTCTGGGTCTCAGGCAGGCCTCTGGGTCTCAGGCAGGCCTCTGGGTCTCAGACAGGCCTCTGGGTCTCAGACAGGCCCCTGGGTCTCAGACAGGCCTCTGGGTCTCAGGCAGGCCTCTGGGTCTCAGGCAGGCCTCTGGGTGTCAGACAGGCCCCTGGGTCTCAGGCAGGCCTCTGGGTGTCAGACAGGCCCCTGGGTCTCAGGCAGGCCTCTGGATCTCAGGCAGTCCTCTGGGTCTCAGGCAGGCCTCTGGGTCTCAGGCAGGCCTCTGGATCTCAGGCAGTCCTCTGGGTCTCAGACAGGCCTCTGGATCTTAGACAGGCCTCTGGGTCTCAGACAGGCCTCTGGGTCTCGGGCAGGCCTCTGGGTCTCAGGCAGGCCTCTGGATCTCAGGCAGGCCTCTGGATCTCAGGCAGTCCTCTGGGTCTCAGACAGGCCTCTGGATCTTAGACAGGCCTCTGGGTCTCAGACAGGCCTCTGGGTCTCGGGCAGGCCTCTGGGTCTCAGGCAGGACTCTGGGTCTCGGGCAGGCCTCTGGGTCTCGGGCAGGCCTCTGGGTCTCAGACAGGCCTCTGGGTCTCGGGCAGGCCTCTGGGTCTCGGGCAGGCTTCTGGGTCTCGGGCAGGCCGCTGGGTCTCAGGCAGGCCGCTGGATCTCAGACAGGCCTCTGGATCTCAGGCAGGCCTCTGAATCTCAGGTAGGCCTCTGGTTCTCAGGCAGGCCTCTGGGTCTCAGGCAGGCCCCTGGGTCTCAGGCAGGCCTCTGGGTCTCAGGCAGGCCTCTGAATCTCAGGTAGGCCTCTGGTTCTCAGGCAGGCCTCTGGGTCTCGGGCAGGCCTCTGGGTCTCAGGCAAGCCTCTGGGTCTCAGACAGGCCTCTGGGTTTCAGGCAGGCCTCTGGGTCTCAGGCAGGCCTCTGGGTCTCAGGCAGGCCTCTGGGTGTCAGACAGGCCTCTGGGTCTCAGGCAGGCCTCTGGATCACAGGCAGGCCTCTGGATCACAGGCAGGCCTCTGGGTTTCAGGCAGGCCTCTGGGTCTCAGGCAAGCCTCTGGGTCTCAGGCAGGCCTCTGGTAGCCCAGTTTAATTTGAACAACAAGTTGCAGTAAATTGAGGATGGATCGTGCTGCCCTGCTGGTTCGGTGAGGATGCAGAGCAGCTTTGTAAATGCTGATGGGACACTGTGAATATGTAACTCGGAACCAGAGGGAGGAGTTGAAGCAAATGTAATTGAAAAGGAAAGCTAGATGAATACGAGGGAAAAATAACAGGCAGATATGCTGAAAGATGGGAGGGCACACAGGTACAGCAAGTACAGGCCAAATGGCCTGTTGTGTGCCCTCATTCTTGTTTGGGTGGGTGATCTGAGTTTGAACTGATGGGATTTGTTCATTTAGCAATCGTGAGTCCCTGAGGAGGCAGTCAACACTCACAAAGGCAATCTGGCGTCAGATTAAAGTGCCTGGGGATTTGCCATGGCTCAGTGGGAAATGTCCCCACCTCTGAGTCTGAAGGTCCAGGGCTCATGTCCCAACCTCAGACCCTTGAGCACAAAATCCAGGTTGACACTCGCAGCACCAGTGCTGAGGGAGTGCCGCACTGCCAGAGGGTCAGTGCTGAGGGAGTGCCGCACTGTCGGAGGGTCAGTGCTGAGGGAGTACCGCACTGTCGGAAGGTCAGTGCTGATGGAGTGGGCACTGCCAGAGGGTCAGTGCTGAGGGAGTGCCGCACTGTCGGAGGGTCAGTGCTGAGGGAGTACCGCACTGTCGGAAGGTCAGTGCTGATGGAGTGGGCACTGTCGGAGGTTCAGTGCTGAGGGAGTGAGCACTGTCGGAGGGTCAGTGCTGAGGGAGAGCCACACTATTAGGAGGTCACTGCTGAGGGAGCACCTCACAGTTGGAGGGTCAGTGCTGAGAGAGTACCTCACTGTCGGGGGGTCAGTGCTGAGGGAGTGCCGCACTGTCGGAGGGTCAGTGCTGAGGGAGCGCCGCACTATTAGGAGGTCACTGCAGAGGGAGCACCTCACTGTCGGAGGGTCAGTGTTGACGGAGTGCTGCAGTGTCATAAATTGGTTGTAGTGTTACCTGTCTTGCAACAGTAACTAGACTTCATAACTGACGACAGCGTGGGATGGGTCACCCTGCAGAGCTGCTGTATAAATGCAGTCTCATTGTGAGGGATTGTGCAGTTTGGCCCTATGCTTTTGGAACATGTCAGGCCACCATTTATGTTCATATTCCCCTGAAGGCCACAAAGTTTAAGTACATCCTACCCTTGCATGTCTGTTCTGCAAAACCTCTGAAGGAGGGAGTCTCTCCTCACTAACTCTTCCCCCAGTTCCTGGGTTCAACTCCCGAAGTTTACATCCACAAGAAGAGAACTTGCCCACCTCACTGTATTGCTTTTGGCTTTGTAACACTAGTACCAGCAGACTGCAGTGGGAAATGTGAATACAAGTGCCTTCAGAAACACGATTACAACCCACAGCAATAATCAGCTGAGAAACACACATCATGCTCACTCACTTCCGGAGCTCTCTGCTCCCATCCATCTCAAATTCCTCATGACCCCAGGATTGTCACTTAGTAGACATGAGAGTCCCTTTGCTACTGGGGATTCTCTCCTATTGTGACTGTCTATTACTAAGTCTGTCTTTCCCTCTCCCTGTCGCTGTGTGTGTCCAGGTCTGGGTGTGAGTGTGTGTGTGTATGTCTCTCTCTCTTTCCCTGTGTGTGTGTGAGTCTCTCTTTCCCTGTGTGAGTCTCTCTCTCTCTCTCTCTCTCTCTCTTTCCCTGTGTGTCTCTCTCTCTTTCCCTGTGTGCCTCTCTCTCTTTCCCTGTCTCTCTCTTTCCCTGTGTGTCTCTCTCTCTTTCCCTGTGTGCCTCTCTCTCTTTCCCTGTCTCTCTCTTTCCCTGTGTGTCTCTCTCTCTTTCCCTGTCTCTCTCTTTCCCTGTGTGTGTCTCTCTCTTTCCCTGTCTCTCTCTTTCCCTGTGTGTCTCTCTCTCTTTCCCTGTGTGTCTCTCTCTCTTTCCCTGTGTGCCTCTCTCTCTTTCCCTGTCTCTCTCTTTCCCTGTGTGTCTCTCTCTCTTTCCCTGTCTCTCTCTTTCCCTGTGTGTCTCTCTCTCTTTCCCTGTGTGTCTCTCTCTCTTTCCCTGTGTGCCTCTCTCTCTTTCCCTGTCTCTCTCTTTCCCTGTCTCTCTCTTTCCCTGTGTGTCTCTCTCTCTTTCCCTGTCTCTCTCTTTCCCTGTCTCTCTCTTTCCCTGTGTGCCTCTCTCTCTTTCCCTGTCTCTCTCTTTCCCTGTGTGTCTCTCTCTCTTTCCCTGTCTCTCTCTTTCCCTGTCTCTCTCTTTCCCTGTGTGTCTCTCTCTCTTTCCCTGTGTGTCTCTCTCTCTTTCCCTGTCTCTCTCTTTCCCTGTGTGTCTCTGTCTCTCACTGTGTGAGTCTCTATCTATCCACTTCTTTATCTTTGTCCCTTTCCCTGTGCATCTCTCATCCTGTGTTTCTCTCTCTCTCTCTCTGTCTCTGTCTCTCTGCGCTGTTCTGTCTTTCTCTCTCTCTGCCTCTATATCTTTCTATGTCATTCCATTTCTGTATGTCTCTCTCTCTTTGTCTCTCTGCATCTCCCCTTCTGTATCTCTTTGTGCATCTTTCACTATCTCTGTCTCTCTGTCTGTGTCTCCCTCCCTCCTCCTTCTCTCCCTCTTTTCTTCCTCTCCTTCCCTCTCTCCCCCCGCCTCCCCTTCTTTTCCCTTGCCTCCCCCTTTCTCTCCCTCTGTCCCTCCCTCTTTCTGTCCCTCTCTCTTCCCTCTTTCTCTCCCCTCACCCCCTCCCTCCAGTGACGCGGTGCTGTTTGAACAGCTGTACTGCTGCCTGGTTTGGGAGGGTTTTTTTTACAGTTTAAGGGGCTGTAAACAATGATTCCCAGAGAATCTCCAGGCCTCGGGAATGCTCCTGCATCTGGCATTGATTTTCTTTCAAAAAAAGAAATATTGAGGGAACATATTTTAGAGTGGCTCTGTCTTGCACGTGTTCATTTGGTCATTCCCTCTCCCGTAGTTTCTCTCTTTACTTAAAGTTTCACGTTCCCCTCTTCATTCTCTCATGCTCTGTCCCCTCACTCATAGGAACCACCTTACACTGTGTGACTGACACTGGAGAATCAGGGATTCCGGTCGGGATTGGAACCTGTTGTTTTTCTGATAAGCACAGCCACAAACAAGAAATGGGAAAATTCAAACCTGCGAGTGATTAACGTTTTGGAAAGTATTGTGCGTGAAGGAGCAGGGAAATGAATCATGCAGCCCCTGGGAGGGTAGCTCGGGGCGTGTAATATTAAGCTTTTCTCAAATCGCGTGTTCTGCAACCAACCTACTTAAAGGGGAGGGCTGTCGGAATATTTTCCAAACATCTGCTCCCTCCACACACACGCACACACACACACCCCCGACGCTCAGTAGCAGCAGTGTGTACAAGACACACTGCAGAAATTCACCAAAGGTTCTCAGACAGCTCCTTCCAAACCCACACGGCCACCTCCATCTAGAAGGACAAGGACATGGTTTCGAATGCCACCATGGCTAATCGAGGAAATCAAGTTTGATTGATTAATCTGGAATAAATTTGTTTGTCTCATTAATAATTATTATGAAGCTACCAGGTTCTTGTAAAACAAAAAAAACCCTATCTGATTCACCAATGTTCTTGAGGGAGGGAAATCTGCTGTCTTTATCCAGTCCAGGCCCACACGTCATACTAGACTCACAGCAATGTGATTAGACCATAAGACCATAAGACATGGGAGTAGAAGTAAGACATAGATGGGGAACACCACCCCCTCATCCCCTGCAAGTTCCCTGCCACTCACCATCCTGACTTGGAAATATATCACCGTTCCTTCACTGTCACTGGGTCAGAATCCTGGAGCTCTCTCCCTAACTCCACTCAGTCTGTAGTGGTTTGAGAATACAGCTCATCACCACCTTCTCTAGAGAGCAATTCAGGAATAAATGCCAAGTCAGAGCGATAATCCCATGACTTTTCTCTTTGATGTGTGATGTGGGGGGAGCTGGAGGTTCCTAATTCCCTGGGGTTTGATGATATACAATGAGAGTGTGGTCTATGTGTTTTAAAGTGCACAACATCGTGTGTGTTTTTTAAAAAGGGAACCTTTTGAGTTTTCTTAGCAAACATTTCTATCGTGTCTTGTGATATGCAGCAAAGATCTCTCCAGGTGTAAACACTCAACATATATCCACTTTTATCAGCTTACAAGTCGCTTGCTTTGCTAGGGAAAGGGGTGTGCAGTCTGGGACTGACTGAGCTGTTCATTTCTGGTTTGTGCTGGTCCAGTTTATCTGATTCTGTCTGGGTTTCAGTGTCAGTTGAAAGACATTTGCAATGTTGCTGGATTAAAACACGGTTTCTAATCGTGGAATTCCAGTTTGATCGATTAATCTGGAATAAATTTGTTTGTTTCATTAATAATTATTATGAAGCTACCAAGTTCTTGTAAAACAAAAAAAAACCTATCTGATTCACCAATGTTCTTGAGGGAGGGAAATCTGCTGTCTTTATCCAGTCCAGGCCTACACATCACACCAGACCCACAGCGGTGTGGTTAGACCATAAGACCATTCAGCCCATCGAGTCCACTCCACCATTCAATCATGGCTGATAGGCATTTCAACTCCACTTACCAGCATTCTCCCCGTAGCCCTTAATTCCTTATGGTAGCCTCATAACTGCCCTCTGAAATGGCCCTAGCAACCACACAGTTCAAAGGGCAATTGGGAGTTGGGTGTCAAATCGCCTTGCCCCCATCCCAGGAAAGAATTAAAATCAAAAGGGGGGGAGAGCAGTTTGGGAGCAGGAAGGGTGTCAGACAAGAACTGGAACGTTAGATTTCCAATCTCTGCTGCATGAGCTCTTTAGGGTCCAGGCCGGGGGTGGGGCCCTGACCTTTGGGCAAGGGGTGGGGAACGTGCGTTTCTTAGTCTTCTGTGCACTCTCCAGTGTTCCCTGCTGGTCACTGTATGAGCATGGCTGGAGGGAGACTGGCTCTGACACTTCATCAAGAGCTATCAAGTCTTGGCTTACCTCCCTCAGAGCAGCCATCTTGGACAGGAGCTGCCCCATGGGGCAAAGGGGCAATCTTTACTTCATCACAGGGTACCTTCCCCTGGCAGAGGATGTTGATGCCTGGCCATACTGAACCAGCCCTTGCTCTGGGTCAGTCACTTAGTGCCCTTGGTGGTGTTGTAATAACAAAGAGCTTGAGAAAGCTTCATTGGGTTAATTGGATCAAACGCACAGCACAAGAAATGTGCTAGAGAGTCTTTAACAGCTCAGAAAGAGGTCCGTTGGCCAGTCATGTCTGTGCTGATCATCTCTATAATCCCAGTTCCCAGGTGGCATGGTGGCTCAGTGGTTAGCACTGCTGCCTCACAGCGCCAGGGACCTGAGTTCAATTCCAGCCTCAGGCAACTGTCTGTGTGGAGTTTACACATTCTCCCCGTGTCTGCATAGATTTCCTCTAGGTGCTCCGGTTTCCTCAAAAAGATGTGCAGATCAGGGTGGATTGCCCATGCTAAATTACCCCATATAATTGTGCAGGCTTAGGTGGGTGAACCATGGCAAATGCAGGGTCACAGAGATTGAGTGGGAAGCTCTTCAGAGGGTGGACTTAGAGTCATAGAGATGTACAGCATGGAAACAGACCCTTCGGCCCACAGACCACATATCCCAACCCAATCTAGTCCCACCTGCCAGTGCCCAGCCCATATCCCTCCAAACTCTTCCTATTCATATACCCATCCAAATGCCTCTTAAATGTTGCAATTGTACCAGCCTTCACCACATCCTCTGGCAGCTCATTCTATACATGTACCACCCTCTGAGTGAAAAAGTTGCCCCTTAAGTCTCTTTTATATCTTTCCCCTCTCACCCTAAACCTATGCCCTCTAGTTCTGGACTCCCCCATCCCAGGGAAAAGTCTTTGTCTATTTATCCTATCCATGTCCCTCATCATTTGACTTGATGGGCTTAATGGCCTGCTTCCACTCAGTAGGGATCCTATGATTCCCAGTACGTTCTAGCATTCCAAGCACTCAAATGAATATTTCATTCAACGTACTCCTGTCTGTACCTCCCTTTCAGTCAGTGAGTTCCAGACCCTCACTACTTTCCATCAAAACCCCCTCCCCTCTTGCTCCTTACTTTAAGACGCGGATCATTGATGCCACGGGGAAATGTTTCTCCCTAGCGACCAGTTCGGTCCCCCCCCCAATCAGAACTCCCCCCAGTGTTGTCGGGATTGAAGAGGAGGAATGGCATTTGGTTAATGGTGGGATTTCCTCTGTTTCTGTCTCCCTGCCCACCCACCGCGTGCAGCGAGAGGGGCGTCGCCATGAACAAGCTGAGACAGAGTCTGCGACGGAAGAAACAGCCGTATGTGCCGGAGGCCAGTCGGCCGCACCAGTGGCAGGCGGATGAGGAGGCCGTCCGGAAGGGCAAGTGCAGCTTCCCGGTCAGGGTGAGTACCACCAGCCAATCCACGGCTGGCATGGGGGAAGGGGGGGGGAAGGGGGGGCGGGGCGGGCCCACAAAACCGCAGAGTGTTTCGCAAAAACTCGCCACCCGACCAAACACTCGCAGGGCAGACGCTGGCCTTGTGTTAGAGCCGGACTGTGGGGTGGCGCGGTGGCTCAGTGGTTAGCATTGCTGCCTCACGGCACCAGGGTCCCAGGTTCGATTCAGGCGACTGACTGTGTGGAGTTTGCACGTTCTCCCCGTGTCTGCGCGGGTTTCCTCCCACATTCCAAAGATATGCAGGTCAGGGTGGATTGACCGTGGGAAACTGCCCAATAGGGAAGTGCAGGTTAGGTGCATTAGTCAGAGGTAAATGTAGAGTCATAGGGAATGGGTCTGGGTGGGATACTCTTCGGAGGGTTGGTGTGCGCCTGAGCCAAATGGCCTGTTTCTACACGTAAGAGATTTTATGCTCTGTTAACCCAGGTATTGTTCTAGGGACCCGAGTTCAAACCCACCACAGCTGATGCTGGAATTCAATACAAATCTGGACATAAGGACCTAATAATGACCATGAATCAATTGTTGGTAAAATCCACCTGGTTCACTAATGTCCTTTAGGGAAGGAATCTGCCATCCTTACCTGGCCTGGCCTACATGTGACTCCAGACCCACAGCAAAGGGATTGATTCATAACCACCCTCTGGGTAATTAGGGATGGCAATAAATGCTGGGCTGGTCAGTGACACCCTCATCCCATGAATGAATTTTAAAAAACGAGCAATAATGCCAAGGGTGGGTGACCAACCACATCAACACAGGCTGGAGGAGCAGGAGTAGGCCTCAAGCCTGTTTGGCTATTTGGCTGTTCAATGAGCTCAGCACCATAATCCCCACCCCCATATCCCGACAGCCACAAGAGTTATATCTGCCTCCTCTTTGAAAACACGCAATGTTCTGATCTCAGAAACAAAACCAGAAATTGCTGGAGAGACTCAGTAGGTCTGGCAGCATCCGTGGAGAGAGAGAGAGACAGAAATCAGAGTTACTGTTTTGGGTCCGGTTCTGAGGAAGGGTCACTGGCATGGCACTCATCCACAGATTCAATCAATAAGCACATCGACCTGGACCCAATATACCGGCCACTGCAGCGGACAGCTGGAACTGACAACCGGAAGCGGCAGATTCAAACCACTACAAATGCTGGAGGAAAGATCACAGAAGCGCTTCACAGGAGGCTCCCAAGCAATGAGGATGTCACCTAGACAGGGGACGAAACGTCTGCAACACAAATTCCCAGCTCGGCGAACAGAACCACAACAAAAACGGTCACTGGGCCCAAAACGTTAACTCTGATTTCTCTCTCTCTCTCTCTCTCTCTCTCCACGGACCCTGCCAGACCTGCTGAGTTCTTCCAGCAATTTCTGGTTTTGTTTCTGATTTCCAGCATCTGCCGTTCTTTTGTTTTCTGTTTAATGTTTTCCAGCCCCACGGTGATTTGTGGTAGTGAGTCCACAGGGTCCCCGCTGTCGGGACGAAACACTCGGTCAAAATAAGGGTTACATTCTGGAGGAGGTTGGAAAGGGAACTCTTTCTCTCACTGTCTCTCTCTCTCTCACTTTCCATCTCTCTCTCTTGCTCTCCCTCCCTCTCTCTCCATCCCCATCACTCATCCTTTCCTCGCTCTCTCACTTTCTCTCTCTCACTTTCCATCACTCTCTCTTGCTCTCCCTCCCTCTCTCTCCACCCCCATCACTCATCCTTTCCTCGCTCTCTCACTTTCTATCTCTCACTTTCCATCGCTCTCTCTCTCTCTCTCTCTCTCTTTCTTCCTCCCTCTTTCTCTCTATCTCTCTTTCTCTGTAGAAGGAGTGCGTGTGTGGGTGGGGAGGATATTAGACCAGAAGTCAAATCTGAGCCAGTGTGGGAGTGGGGGGGGTTGCAGCTATAGAGCAGGGGGCAAATCCAGAGAGGGTAAGGGTCAGGGGTTAAGGGGGCAGATCTAAACTCACCAACAGACCTCAGCCAAGTGACGTTTTCAGTTGGAAGATGATTCCTGATGAAGGGCTCATGCCTGAAACGTCGATTCTCCTGCTCCTTGGATGCTGCCTGACCTGCTGCGCTTTTCCAGCAACACATTTTTCAAATGAAAGATGCAGCCAATATGATTTTGCAAGATTAACCTGTCGCTGTGTTTCTCCCTCTGAGCAGTACCTGGGTCACGTGGAAGTGGAGGAGTCGCGTGGGATGCACGTTTGTGAAGATGCAGTGCAGAAGCTCAAAGCCGTGAGTATTCCTGACCCTCTCCACGTTTCTAGATCCATTTGAACATGACCTCCCCCTACCCCCCCCACCAAAGCACTGAGCCAAAATGAAATGTTTCCTCATCTGTTTTAAAGGGGCAGCCTCTCATTGTTGACCTGTGACCCTTCGTTCTCGTTTCTCCCACAAGAGGAAACATCCTCGCCAGTCCACCCGGTCAAGTTCCCTCGAGATGGTTAATGTTCCACCTGTCACTGGGGTCAGCTATTGGGTGAACCCGGTTCAGAGACCCCGACCTGGTGAATGCTGGGAAGTGACCACAGGAAACTGCCCGCTCTGTAGTGTGTGGGAGCTCCCTGGACAATGGCTGTCTACACTGACCAAGCATGTATCCCATGTTAAAGGACCGTAGCAATGTCGAGGCTGGAGTGGGCCATTCAGCCCATTGAGTATGCTCCACTGTTCTGTTAGATCATTGGCACCTTCACAACACTCACCCGAACTATCACTCCATGTCGTTAGATGTGTCTCTCTCTCTTTCTCTCCTCTCTCTTTTTTTCACTCTCTCTTTCTCTCCCTCCCTCTCTCTCCACCCCCATCACTCATTCTTTCCTCGCGCTCTCTCTTTCTCTTTCTCACTTTCCATCTCTCTCTCTCTTTCTATCTCCCTTTTTCTCTCTATCTCTCTCTCTTTCTTCCTCTCTCACTTTCCATCTCTCTCACTCTCTTTCTATCTCTCTCTTTCTCTCTATCTCTCTTTCTTTCTCTATCTCTCTCTTTCTCTCTATCTCTCTTTCTTTCTCTATCTCTCTCTCTACCTCCTAGTCTCTTTTTCTCCCTTTATATCTCTTCTCTCTCTCTCTCTCTCTCTATATTCCCCTCTCTCTTTCTCTCTATACTCTTCCTCCCTTCCTGTCTCTCTCTCTCTCTCTCTCTCTTTGTGCCCCCCCACCCCCCTCCCAATAGCACTCTGTGCTTACCAGATGCTCACCAGCTGTTGTAAAAAAACAGCTTGATTTTTAAAAGCCTCCTGCCAGGTTTGAACTCCCTCCATGGCCCCCTCCTCCCTACCCCTTTCACCTCCTCCAGCCCCACAACCTTCCGGCCTCTCCATCCTCCTCCGATCCCAGCTTCGTGAGCATCGGCCATGGCTCTGCCACTTGGGGGGGGGGGGGGGGGGCGTGCCCTCAGCATCTTGGGGTCCTGAGCTCCGCAAACCCCCTCCCGAAATCAGTCTCGCCGTTTCTCTCCCTCTGCCCACCAACACTGTCCACCCAGCGACCTCTGGGTTAGTGAGCTGTCACCTTCCAGGACACTCGGTGGGGGTTCACTGTTAAATCTCGTCCGACACCGCTCCTGGGGAAGCGTCACTGGGCTAAAGGCGTGGCATCGATACAAACGGATGGTGCAAGGGGGATGCTAGGGAGCAGGCAGGTTTGTGGTATGAGTCAGAGACCATCTTGTCAAGAACAGAACACTGGCTTAAAAAAGGCACAGGCTCCATCATTTGGTCACAGAATTGAGTCTGTTTGCATTGAAGGTGGGGGGGAGGAATTTAGCAAACAGTGAAACCTCTTATCCTTCACTTTACACAAAGGAAGGCACCTTGTGTAAATCCGCTGAGTGAGGGTTTGTGAGGAATTGTAATGAGGCCCAGGCTCACGTTCCATTGCAATGCTGCTAGTTAATACTCCAATTCACCAGATGAATCAGTCCTGACGCAGTTTGTTTCCTGTTGACAGGATGTGGGCAAAGCCGGTATTTATCTTCCATCCCAAATCTATTATTTTTTAATTTCTTCATGAGGTGTGGGTGTCACAGCATTTATTGCCCGTCCCTAATTGCCCCTTGAGAAGGTGGGGGTGAGTCGCCATCTTGAACCGCTGCAGTCCATGTGCTGTGGGTTGACCCACAATGCTCTGAGGGAGGGAATTCTGGGATTCTGACCCAGCGACACGGCAATATATTTCCAAGTCAGAATGGTGACTGGAGAGAACTTGCAGGGGGTGGTGTTCCCATGTATCTGCTGCCCTTGTCCTTCCAGATGGTAGTGGTCATGGGTTTGGAAGGTGCTGCCTGAGGAGCCTTCATGAATTTCAGAGGGTAGTTAAAAGCCTACCTCTTTGCTGGGGGTCTGGAGTTACGTGTAGGCCAGGACGAGTCAGGAGGATAGATGAAGGTTTTGGTGAACCAGCCAGTGGGTGACAGAGACTGTTAGTGGGACTAACTGTTGGCTCACTGGAAATGATCCGAATGGAGCCCGCAAAGGAAAGACTGACTTCAGAGAAGGAGGAGTTACAGGTTTCTGGCTGGAATTTGAGCCAGGACTGTCTGGGCGCATTTATATCCTGTTCCACAGGAAATGTAGGAGACAGTGAGGACTGCAGATGCTGGAGATCAGAGTCGAGAGTGTGGTGCTGGAAAAGCACAGCAGGTCACGCAGCTTCCGAGGGGCAGGAGAGTCAGTGTTTCCGGCCAGAACCCTTCATTATGAAACGTCGATTCTCCTGCTCCTCGGATACTGCCTGACCCCCAGGAAATGTGTAAAGGTTACCACCTTTCCCAGTTAATTTTGAAGGTAGATATGATGAGGTGGAACACCCATCCTTTGTAACAAACACAGAGAGACTCAGCAGGTCTGGCAGCGTCCATGGGGAGAGAGAAACCGAGTTACCGTTTCTGATCCGGTGTGACTGCTCGGAACTGGGGTTCGGCTGGCCCCTTACCACGTGGACCTCAGGGGCTCAGGAAAGCTCCGCACCGTCACCTCAGTGACCTCACCGGTGACGCCCACATCAAGCGAACAAAGAAATATCTCTGCTTGAAGGTCATAGGAAAACAAAGACTCATTTGGGGATTGATAAAAGGTGCAGTAAGATGACAGAGTGGTGACGTGAAGGTACAAAACTGAGCCAAGAAGAATATTTCGAATAGGGCAAGCAGACTTCAGATTTCAACCTTCCCCCGAAATGTCTTGCATTCTGGGAAAGCCAGTGAGGTTATTGGTGTGTCGAAAAACATTGTGATTCAATCCAATAACACCAAGGGTCTGCAAGTCACCCACAGATCCTGGAGCAAGAAGATGACCATCATTTACCCAGATATGTTGCTAGATCCTCACTGACTTCACATTTCATTGTCTTCACTCAACTTCAATCTTCATTAGATTTGCTCCTCACTTGACTTTATTCTTCATTATTCACATTCCTCACTTGACTTTATTCCTTGATCCTCATTGTCTTCACTCAACTTTACTTTTTTTTAGATTAGATTAGAATCCCTACGGTGTGGAAACAGGCCCTTCAGCCCAACAAGTCCACACCGACCCCCTGAAAGAGTAACCCACCCAGACCAAGGCACCTAACACTAAGGGCAATTTAGCATGGCCAATTCAACTGACGTGCACACCTTTGAATTATGGGAGGAAACTGGAGCAAACCCAAGCAGACACAGGGAGAATGTGCAAACACCACACAGACAGTCACCCGAGGCTGGAATCGAACCTGGACCCCGGCACTCTGAGGTAGCGGCGCTAACCACTGAACCACCGTGCTGCTTCACTTCAATCTATGTTGTCTTCCCTTGATTTTACTCTTCAACCTGCATCTCTTCCCCCTTATTATTCACCCCAGGCTTTACTGTAATGCCTTCTCGTGAAAAGTAAAATGGGGCGGAGTGTACCACAGCCTCACATCTAGTGTTGTGTTTGGGGGTGGGGAGTGGGGTCTGGCTGGGTGGAATCAACCAAAGCCAGGCACCCCCCACAGTCCCGACTGATACATGGAGGTTCTTGGTGGGGGGGGGGGAACCTTCAGTGGCTTCAGAGCAGGATGAGTCTTGGACTAGACTGAACAGTGTCTCACTGCAAAATGTAATGTGTCAATGTTGTTTTCATTCCTTTGCCTGCAGTTGGTTGGAGTAAAAACACTTCTCTTTTAAAAGTTGCTTCCTAACTTTTCTTTTTTTTTAAATAACCTTCACCTTCTAAACACTCCCACCTCTGTGGCTGACTCTTTGGGTAGTAGTTGCCCTATGATTTCTCTTTGTTGGGTGTTTCCAGTCATGGTTAAGAAATGGGTTTTGAATTTCAGATCTAATCTTTACTCGGGGGTGGGCTGGTGGGGGTTTGGTGACTCTCTGCCATTTTACTGGGTTTTATAGAATCCTTACAGTGTGGAGGGAGGCCATTTGGCCCATTGAGTCCATACCGACCCTCTGAAGAGCATCCCACCCAATCCCTACAACACTGGATTTCCCATGGCCAATCCACCCCAACCTGAACATCTTTAGACTGTGGGAGGAAACCCATGCAAACACGGGGAAAATGTTCAAACTCCACACAGACAGTCACCCAAGGCTGGAATTGAACCTGGAGCCCTGGTGCTGTGAGGTAGCAGTGCTAACCGCTGAGCCACCATGTTGATTCATTCACCACTTTATCCTGAGGAAGCCCTGGATTTTAATCCACACCCTCTGTCCAGTTTTCTCAGGGACATAGCACTGGGATGTTTGCATTGCGGGCTGGGCCCAGCTTTTATTGCCCATCCCTAATTGCCCCTTGAGAAGTTGGCGGTGAGGTGCCATCTTGAACCGCTGCAATCCATGTGCTGTAGGGACCCACAATGCCCTGAGGGAGGGGGCAACGCTACAGGTTGACGTCGGAGGCCTGTCTGGTTTTGTTCTTCAATGTTTCAGTCACAGTTCGATGGAACTGAGTATCCTTCTCAGCCATTTCAGAGAGCGGTTAAAATCCAACCACGTTGCTGGGGGTCTGGAGTTACGTGTAGGCCAAGAGGATAGATTAGGGCTTTAGTGAATGTAGTGGGACCCACAGACTGTCAATGGGACGAGATGTGGGCTTGGCTGGAAATGATCTGATTGGGTCCATAAAGGCTTCAATGAAGAGGGAGTGACCGGTCTCTGGCTGGAAGGGTAGCTGGGACTGTCTGTGTGGATTTGTATCCTGTTCCATAGAAAATCTATA
The DNA here is from genome assembly GCF_020745735.1 of Hemiscyllium ocellatum. Classification (NCBI taxonomy): domain Eukaryota; kingdom Metazoa; phylum Chordata; class Chondrichthyes; order Orectolobiformes; family Hemiscylliidae; genus Hemiscyllium; species Hemiscyllium ocellatum. Next base: position 5,568,360 of record NC_083447.1, on the reverse strand, counting down.
CAGGTTTCCATGGTAACCACCTCTTCCAGATTAGTTTTGAAGATAGATTTCATGAGGTGGAACACAACCTTTCATCGTCGGATCATCTCCTTTTTATTGTCCCTCCCCTCCCCATCCAAAATGTGAGGCCCATTTCCCCTTCACTTCCTGATCTCCCCTCCCTCACTTCCTTTCCTCTTGTTCTTGAATCCCCATTCATTCCCTCGCTTTCTCGTTCACTCTCTCCTTTATTCATGCTCTCGATCACTCTCTCCTTTATTCATGCTCTCGATCACTCTCTCCTTTATTCATGCTCTCGTTCACTCTCTCCTTTATTCATGCTCTCACTCACTCTCCCCTTTCTCCATGCTCTCGTTCACTCTCTCCTTTATTCGTGCTCTCACTCACTCTCTCCTTTATTCATGCTCTCGTTCACTCTCTCCTTTATTCATGCTCTCGATCACTCTCTCCTTTCTCCATGCTCTCGTTCACTTTCTCCTTTATTCATGCTCTCGTTCACTCTCTCCTTTATTCATGCTCTCGATCACTCTCTCCTTTATTCATGCTCTCGTTCACTCTCTCCTTTATTCATGCTCTCGATCACTCTCTCCTTTATTCATGCTCTCGTTCACTCTCTCCTTTATTCATGCTCTCGATCACTCTCTCCTTTCTCCATGCTCTCGTTCACTCTCTCCTTTATTCGTGCTCTCACTCACTTTCTCCTTTATTCATGCTCTCGTTCACTCTCTCCTTCACAATCTCGCACACCTGGTCGTTCTGTCATCTGCAGCCTCATTCTCACTGCTGTTCTCTCTCTTTCACATTCTCACTTGCCCTGAAGTTCACACACTCATCCACTGTCTCGTTCACACTCTCATTTTGTTCTCTCGTTCCCTCTCTCATTCACCCTCCGTTGTTACCGAAGACAGTTCTCTCCTTTCTCCCAGGTTCTCTCTCAGTGACAGGCCTCAGTGCCGACTGGTCAGAGAAATGGTGAAGGACGATGTTTGGAATGAGTGATTTATTTACGAGGTCTGAAGGGAACAGCCTCAGGACGTTCGTGTTGTGGGGAGTTAGCTGTCAGGCCTCACAACTCTCAGACTGACTCCTTTTCTGCTGATGTGGGGGAATGCCAGTATTTGACCTGATTGGCCGGTGGTCTTTCATTAACTTCAAACGTATTATCCAATAGCTGTACTTGTATCTGAGCGACCGTTGGTATCAAAATGAGTAGTTGTCACCTCTCTCTTTCTTCATCTCCCTCTCACCCTCTAACTCTCTAACTTGACTCTCACTCCTCCCTCTTTGTTTCTCTCTTGCTCTTGTCTCTCTTGTCCCTCTCTCTCTTTACCCTTTCTCTCTCTTTATCTCTCTTTCCCTCTCTATTCTCTGTATGCCTCTATCTCTCTTTACCTCTCTTTTTGACCCCTTTACCTTTAGCACCATCTTACTCTCATTCCCTCTCTATTCTGCATGTGTCTTTCTCTCTCTTTAACCGGGTGATCTCTGTTTCTTGCCACTCTCGCCTCCCTCTCTCTCTGTCTGCCCTCCTCTCTCTATTTAGATTCACAACACAGAAACAGACCTTTCATCCCAACCAGTCCGTGCCGACTATAATCCCGAACGAAACTGGTCCCAGCTGCCTGCCCTTAGCCCATATCCCTCCAAACATTCCCAATTCGTGAACCGATCCAAAGGTTTTTAGAACATAATTGCGCCCACATCCATCACTTTCTCTGGCAGTTCATTCCACACACGAACCATTCTGTGTGTAAAAACGTTGTCCATCATGTCCTTTTTAAATCTTTCTCCTCTCCCCTTAAAAAATACACCCTCCAGTTTTAAACTCTCCCCACCACAGGGAAATTACCCTTATCATTCACATCACCTATGCCCATCATGACTTTATAAACCTCTGTAAGGTCTTTACTCCACATCTCTCTCTCTCTCATTCTCTCTCTCTCTCTCTATTTTTTCCCCTTTCTATTCTATGCCTCTTTCTTTACCCCACCCCATTCTCTCTTTAGCTCTCACCCCACCCTTACTTTCCCTCTCTGTGTTTTCTCTCTCTCTGGAGTCCGTTCGAGATACTGGCTGAGGTTGAAGATGCACTGAAATGTCACAAAAGCTCTTGGTGATTGAGCGGTGACCGAGTGAGGCATTGCTTTGGTGGAGTTGTCCACATCCATCTTCAGAATCGATTAGACTCGGGGGAACTGCAGTTGCCTGAAGATTATTTCCCTTGGTCCTTTGGTTGCGTAGAGTGGTGTCCCAAAGTTGATCCTTTGTATTTGTTGCTTTTTGTTCAGTCAGGTTTACTGAGCGTCAAAAGTTTAAGGAGCAGCTGTGAGTAGGTGCAGCAGAAAGCCAATAGAAAATTGTCCTTCATTGCCCAAGGGATTGAATTAAAAGCAGGGAGGTTATGCTGTACAGGACGCTGGTGAGGCCACACCTGGAGTACTGTGTGCAGTTTTTGTCTCCTTACTTTAGAATGGATGAACTGGCACTGGAGGGGGTGCAGAGGAGGGTCACTAGATTAATTCTGGAGTTGAGGAGGTTGGCTTATGAGGAGAGACTGAGTAGTCTGGGATTATGTTCGTTACAATTCAGAAGAATGAAGGGGAATCTTATAGAAACATATAAAATTATAAAGGGAATAGATAAGATCGAAGCAGGGAGGTTGTTTCTACTAGTGGGTGAAACTAGAACCAGGGGGTATTGCCTCAGAATAAGGGGGAGTGGGTTTCGGACTGAGCTGAGGAGGAACTGCTTCACCCAGAGGGTTGTGAATCTATGGAATTCCCCTCCCAGAGAGGGAATTGAGGCTTCCTCATTGAATGTTTTTAAGGCAAAGAGAGATTTTTGAACAACACAGGAATGGAGGGTTATGGTGAGCGGGAGGGTAAGTGGAGCTGAGTCCATGATAAAGATCAGCCATGATCTTACTGAATAGCCGAACGGGCTCAAGGGGCCAGACGGCCTACTCCTACTCCCAGTTCCTATGGTCCTCAAGGGGCCAGACGGCCTACCCCTACTCCCAGTTCCTATGGTCCTCAAAGGGCCAGACGGCCTACCCCAACTCCCAGTTCCTATGGTCCTCGAGGGGCCAGACGTTCTACCCTTACTCCCAGTTCCTATGGTCCTCGAGGGGCCAGACGGCCTACCCCTACTCCCAGTTCCTATGGTCCTCAAGGGGCCAGACAGCCAACCCCTACTCCCAGTTCCTATGGTCCTCAAGGGGCCAGACGGCCTACCCCTACTCCCAGTTCCTATGGTCCTCAAAGGGCCAGACGGCCTATCCCAACTCCCAGTTCCTATGGTCCTCGAGGGGCCAGACGTTCTACCCTTACTCCCAGTTCCTATGGTCCTCGAGGGGCCAGACGGCCTACCCCTACTCCCAGTTCCTATGGTCCTCAAGGGGCCAGACAGCCAACCCCTACTCCCAGTTCCTATGGTCCTCAAGGGGCCAGACGGCCTACCCCTACTCCCAGTTCCTATGGTCCTCGAGGGGCCAGACAGCCAACCCCTACTCCCAGTTCCTATGGTCCTCAAGGGGCCAGACAGCCAACCCCTACTCCCAGTTCCTATGGTCCTCAAGGGGCCAGACGGCCTACCCCTACTCCCAGTTCCTATGGTCCTCGAAAGGCCAGACGGCCTACCCCTACTCCCAGTTCCTATGCTCCTCAAGGGGCCAGACAGCCAACCCCTACTCCCAGTTCCTATGGTCCTCAAGGGGCCAGACGGCCTACCCCTACTCCCAGTTCCTATGGTCCTCAAGGGGCCAGATGGCTTACCCCTACTCCCAGTTCCTATGGTCCTCAAGGGGCCAGACGGCCTACCCCTACTCCCAGTTCCTATGGTCCTCAAAGGGCCAGACGGCCTACCCCAACTCCCAGTTCCTATGGTCCTCGAGGGGCCAGACGTTCTACCCTTACTCCCAGTTCCTATGGTCCTCGAGGGGCCAGACGGCCTACCCCTACTCCCAGTTCCTATGGTCCTCAAGGGGCCAGACAGCCAACCCCTACTCCCAGTTCCTATGGTCCTCAAGGGGCCAGATGGCCTACCCCTACTCCCAGTTCCTATGGTCCTCAAAGGGCCAGACGGCCTACCCCAACTCCCAGTTCCTATGGTCCTCGAGGGGCCAGACGTTCTACCCTTACTCCCAGTTCCTATGGTCCTCGAGGGGCCAGACGGCCTACCCCTACTCCCAGTTCCTATGGTCCTCAAGGGGCCAGACAGCCAACCCCTACTCCCAGTTCCTATGGTCCTCAAGGGGCCAGACGGCCTACCCCTACTCCCAGTTCCTATGGTCCTCGAGGGGCCAGACAGCCAACCCCTACTCCCAGTTCCTATGGTCCTCAAGGGGCCAGACAGCCAACCCCTACTCCCAGTTCCTATGGTCCTCAAGGGGCCAGACGGCCTACCCCTACTCCCAGTTCCTATGGTCCTCGAAAGGCCAGACGGCCTACCCCTACTCCCAGTTCCTATGCTCCTCAAGGGGCCAGACAGCCAACCCCTACTCCCAGTTCCTATGGTCCTCAAGGGGCCAGACGGCCTACCCCTACTCCCAGTTCCTATGGTCCTCAAGGGGCCAGATGGCTTACCCCTACTCCCAGTTCCTATGGTCCTCAAGGGGCCAGACGGCCTACCCCTACTCCCAGTTCCTATGGTCCTCAAAGGGCCAGACGGCCTATCCCAACTCCCAGTTCCTATGGTCCTCGAGGGGCCAGACGTTCTACCCTTACTCCCAGTTCCTATGGTCCTCGAGGGGCCAGACGGCCTACCCCTACTCCCAGTTCCTATGGTCCTCAAGGGGCCAGACAGCCAACCCCTACTCCCAGTTCCTATGGTCCTCAAGGGGCCAGATGGCCTACCCCTACTCCCAGTTCCTATGGTCCTCAAAGGGCCAGACGGCCTACCCCAACTCCCAGTTCCTATGGTCCTCGAGGGGCCAGACGTTCTACCCTTACTCCCAGTTCCTATGGTCCTCGAGGGGCCAGACGGCCTACCCCTACTCCCAGTTCCTATGGTCCTCAAGGGGCCAGACAGCCAACCCCTACTCCCAGTTCCTATGGTCCTCAAGGGGCCAGACGGCCTACCCCTACTCCCAGTTCCTATGGTCCTCGAGGGGCCAGACAGCCAACCCCTACTCCCAGTTCCTATGGTCCTCAAGGGGCCAGACAGCCAACCCCTACTCCCAGTTCCTATGGTCCTCAAGGGGCCAGACGGCCTACCCCTACTCCCAGTTCCTATGGTCCTCAAGGGGCCAGACAGCCAACCCCTATTCCCAGTTCCTATGGTCCTCAAGGGGCCAGATGGCCTACCCCTACTCCCAGTTCCTATGGTCCTCAAAGGGCCAGACGACCTACCCCCTACTCCCAGTTCCTATGGTCCTCGAAGGGCCAGACAGCCCACCCCTACTCCCAGTTCCTATGGTCTTCTCAAGCAGCTTTGGCATGTGAGTTTGAAATTTTGAGCCAATGTCAACTTTTGCGCCAATGGACGAAGTTGGCACCCAGCATCAGGACGACAGTTCCATTCCTGTCCCTGGAGAGGAAGGTGGGAATGTGAGAATAGACCGTCGATTATGTTCCTGTTTAACACTGGCTTGTAGGCGGGATTTCCACAGAGGTCCTGCTACTCTTAATTTTTTGTACCCACCTCACAGTGGGGAGACAATGGCCTCGTGGGATTATCACTGGATCGTTAATCCAGAGACGAAGTAACATTTTGGGGACCCGGGTTTGAATCCTGTCATGGCAGGTGGTGCAATTTGAATTCAAATTTTAAACAAAATCCTAACTGAAGAGTCTAATGATGTTGTAAAAACCCACCTGGTTCACAATTGTCCTTGAGGGAAGGAATCTGCCATCCTTACCCGGCCTGGCCTACATGTGACTCCAGACCCATAGCAATGGGATTGACTCTTAACTGCCCTCTGGGCAATTAGTGATGGGGCAATAAATACTGGGCCTAGCCAGAGACACCCACATCCTGGGAAAGAATAAAAAATATAAAATTACACGTGATGCCTTCACTTGCTAATCACGCTGTCTGACCCTCTTAACCACCTGCAGCGATGCACTACTGAATCTGTCGTCACTCCACTCACAACATTTGTACAATCTTTTGATCTCTCTGGTTAGAATGTCTGTGCCTGGATTCTCCCTTCGCCTCACCTGGCGAAGGAGCAGCGCTTTGAAAGCTTGTGACTTCAAATAAACTTGTCAGACCACAACCTGGTGTCCCGTGACCTTTGACCCAGGGCCAGAGGGCACAGTCTCAGAATGAAGGGGTGCCAGTTGATGAGGGAGAACACGGGGAAGCCTCTCCCAGAGGGCCGGGCGTCCTTGGAACTGCTTACCCCAGAGAGCGGTGGGGTCAGAGCCCTCGTGTAGGTTGGAGACTGAGCTGGAGGGGTGATTGGTCAGTCGGGGAAAACGCAGCAAAGTGTTTGTGAGCAATGTCGGGTCAGCCATGGCTGGGCAGGCTCGAGGGGCTGAATGGCCTCCTCCTGTTCCATTTTCTGGGATAGGCAACAAATACTGGCCTTGCCACAGAGCCAAGAAAGAGAATCCTTTGCTCCCTGCAATCCAGTGAAGGTTTGTGTGTTCTCTTGGCTTACAGATGGGAAAGAAGTCAGTGAAGGCCATGCTGTGGGTGTCTGCGGATGGACTGAGAGTGGTGGACGATAAGACTAAGGTAAGGTTTCCCCGTCTCCTGGAAAAAAGCGGGCCTTTTCCAGAGGCAGTGTTGCTGGTTAGCCCTGGGAGTCGTTGCTTAGCAACGTGTTTGCCTCCTCGCTATTGATTCACTGATGTCAGGTTTTAACTGAAGTTGTTATTGTGTAGGTGTGCATCGCTGGCATCTCTCTGGCCATTATGAGCGGTTTATCCCAGTGTTTACCTTACCTTAGGGATTACCTCACACTGAAAGACTGAAGCGACTGGGCTTGTATACCCTTGAGTTTAGAAGACTGAGAGGGGATCTGATTGAGACATATAAGATTATGAAAGGATTGGACACTCTGGAGGCAGGAAACATGTTTCCGCTGATGGGTGAGTGCCGAACCAGAGGACACAGCTTAAAAATACGGGGTAGACCATTTAGGACAGAGATGAGGAGAAACTTCTTCACCCAGAGAGTGGTGGCTGTGTGGAATGCTCTGCCCCAGAGGGCAGTGGAGGCCCAGTCTCTGGATTCATTTAAGAAAGAGTTGGATAGAGCTCTCAAGGATAGTGGAATCAAGGGTTATGGAGATAAGGCAGGAACAGGATACTGATTAGGAATGATCAGCCATGATCATATTGAATGGCAGTGCAGGCTCGAAGGGCTGAATGGCCTACTCCTGCACCTATTGTCTATTACCAGGGAGGACGCTCTCTTACCCACCAACCTGCTTTTCCTTTTAACCTCGGGGAGGCTAACGTCCCCATCTTCGCGCTCAGAGGTTGTGGGTTCGAATCCCCGCTCCGGAGACGTGAGCACAAATTCGAGGCCAGCACTCAGGTCCAGCCCTCTGTTTGGAAGGAATGGTCAGAGATGCGGTGATAATGTCCCCACCTCTGAGCCAGGGGACCCGGGTTTGTGTCCCACCTGCTCCAGCAGTGCGCAGTACTGAGGGAGTGCTGCAGCGTTGGGAGGTGCCATCTCTCAGACGTGACGTCAAATTGAGGCCCTCCCTTAACCCACATCCCCCGCAGCCCCTGGGGTGGGGGCTGTTTTCTCTGGAGCCTCAGAGGCTGAGGGGTGACTTTAACAGAGGTTTTTAAAATTACGAGGGACATGGATATGGTGAATAGCCTTTCCCCAAGGTAGGGCAATCCAAAACTAGAGGGCATAGGTTTAAGGCAAGATTTAAAAGGGACCTAAGGGGCAACTTTTTCACACAGTGTGTGGAATGAGCTGCCGGAGAATGTGGTGGAGGCTGGTACAATTACAGCATTTAAAAGGCATTTGGATGGGTATATGAATAGGAAGGGTTTGGAGGGATATGGGCCAAATAGAATTAGATTAATTTGGGATATCTGGTCAGCATGGACAATTTTGACTGAAGAGTCTGTTTCTATGACGCCGTCTATGGGAACTGATCACTCAGATAGTTTCTAAGCAGTCTGGCTAGAGATGTTATTACACACCTCTGTGGGACTTGAACCTGAGACTTGAACCCACCCCCGCTCAGAGGTGGGGACACTACCACTGCACCCACAGGAGCAGCCGGTCATTTGTTTAAAACGAACGGAGCGTAAGTGCAGAAGAACCCTCAAAAACCAGCTTTAAGTTGTATTGTAAAGACGGTGACCATCAAGGAGACAGGTCAGTCGGTGTCTTTGCGATGTTTTTAGAATATTGCCAGGGATGTGATTGAATGTAAACAGGTAACAAGAAAATGACATTGACACGCGCCCCCTCGAGTCAGGAGAGTAATTTGAGAGGCAGCGCGGCTGCAGCCAAGGGTTCGTGTCTTTCAAAGCCAAGTCTTCAAAAGACCCTTTGGGATTTCCTTTCAGTTGTCGAGTGCTCTGCAGGAGAAATAACGAGGCACTTGCGAAGGATTCTTTTGAAAATGTCGGGGAACATTGTCCTGTGGTGCAGTTCTGAACTCCTCACCCACTCACTGACCTCCAGTGCCTTTTAAACACTTTACCGGAGAGTGCATTGAGCTGTGTGGGCCTGTGAGAGGGGTTTCCTATCTGAGAAACTGCTCACTTCAGTTGCCAGATGCGCTTCGCAACCCACTCGCCTGGATTGAGTCATTTTAGACTTGAGTAAAAAGTGAGGTCTGCAGATGCTGGAGATCAGAACTGACCCCACCCCACTCCGGCCTATCACCCTCACCTTGACCTCCTTCCACCTATCACGTCTCCATCACCCCTCCCCCAAGTCCCTCCTCCCTACCTTTTATCTTAGCCTGCCTGGCACCCTCTCCTCATTCCTGATGAAGGGCTCTGGCCCGAAACGTCGAGTTTCCTGTTCCTTGGATGCTGCCTGACCTGCTGTGCTTTAACCAGCAACACATTTTCAGCTCATTTTAGACTTGTACCAGCACAGACTGAGGCCATGTGACCCATCATGTCCGTGCTAGCGTTCCGATGGGAGTTGTTCATCTCATGTCCCACATTTCTCCTTTCCAGTTGATAGAATAGAATCCCTACAGTGTGGAAACAGGCCATTTGGCCCAACAAATCCACCCTAACCCTCCAAGAGTATCCCAGTCAGACCCATTCATCCTACTCTGTATTTTACTCCTGACTAATGCACCTAACCAAACACATCTCTGGACACTACGGGGCAATTTAGCACGGCCAATACATCTAACCTGCACAGTGCCTCACAGCACCTGGGTCCCAGGTTCAATTCCAGTTTCCTCCCACAGTCCAAAGATGTGCAGGTCAGGTGAATTAGCCATAGCGTTATGGTGCATTAGTCAGAAGTTGGTGTCTACTTATTGGGCTGGAGGGCCTGTTTCATATTGTAGGGAATCTAATTCCCAGCTCGGCGAACAGAATCACAAAAACAGGGAATCTAATCTTTCGACTGTAGGAGGAAACCGGAGCAAATCAACACAGACACGGGGAGAATGTGCAAACTCCCCACAGACAGTCACCTGAGGCTGGAATCGAACCTGGGTCCCTGGTGCCGTGAGGCAGCAGTGCTAACCCACTGTGCCACCATCCTGCCCTGTGCTGGGTTCTTAGATGACGGTCCAGTTGCCTCTTGGTATCCTCGATGGGATCTGGCTCCCCCAGCCTACCCTTAGGCAGCATGTTCCAGGGCCCACCCCCTCCCTCTGACCAATCATCTTCAATGTGCTCTAGCAGCAGGAGGAGGCCTTTCTGCCCCTCGAGCTTGCTCTGCTGTTCAATGGCTGGTCTTATCTCGGCCTCAACTCCACTCTCCTGCCTGCTCCCACCAAACCTTTAACTCGTTACTCATTAAAAATCTCTCTCCTCCTTAAATTTACTCAGTGACCCAGTACCCACCGCGCTCTGGGGGAAGGGAATTCCATAGAGTCTGAGAGAAGGAACGTCTCCCGATCTCAGGTTTAAATCTGCTGCCCCTTATCCTCAAATAGTGACCTCTCATTCCAGACTGCCCTGTAACGGGAACCATCCTCTCTTTGTATGACCACTTCCCCAGTGAGATCCGTTTCTCCTGATCTGCTCCATCTCGATCGAGTTCCAGCTTGACCCCAATGGTCAACATGCCCAACTTCACCGGTCCCTCTTCTGAACTGAAGACCCTCGTCGGCCAACCCACCTCGCCGAGTGCTTCTGCGCTCTCTCTGAATTCTTGCACAGCTCCTCACTAACCCAGCTCCTCTTGCCTCTGTCCGACACTCAGGACCTTATCGTGGACCAGACCATTGAGAAGGTCTCGTTCTGCGCTCCGGACCGTAACTACGACAAAGCCTTTTCCTACATTTGCCGTGATGGGACCACACGACGGTGGATCTGTCACTGTTTCATGGCTCTGAAAGATTCGGTAAGGAACACCTCGAGGTTCAATTACCTTGGAAGTCAACGTCTTGCAAGGCCGCTCCCTTGCATTTCTGTAACTCCCAAATTCCAGCATGTACTTCCCCCCCACCCCCGAGCTCTCAGCCCCTGATTCCTGCCTCCTGTACATCCCCCAGGTTTACCCCCTCACTATTAACGGCTGTGTCCAGAACTCCCTCCCTAAACCTCTTCCCCCTCCCACTCTACCCCCACTCACCCCCCCACTCTCCCTCATCCACTCTCCCCCTCCCTCTCTCACTCTCCTCCTCCCATTCTCTCCCCCACTTTCTCTCTCTTACCCGCCTTGCCCTCTATCTGCATGTCACTCTCTCCCCCCTCCCCTTTCCCTCTCCATTTCTCTCCAGCCCCCACTATCTTTGAATCGCTACTGACCCCCCCTCCCCCACGGTGTACCCTGTAATGACCTCCCCCTCCCCAACTGTGTACCCTGTATTGACCTCCCCCTCCCCCACAGGTATCCCCTGTATTGACCTCCCCGTCCCCCGCAATGTACACTGTATTGACCTCCCCCTACCCAAAGGTGTACCCTGTATTGAACTCCCCCCTCCCCCATGGTATCCTCTGTATTGACCTCCCCATCCCCCACGGTGTACCCTGTATTGACCTCCCCATCCCCCATGGTATCCCCTGTATTGACCTCCCCCTTCCCAATGGTGTACCCTGTATTGACCTCCCCCTCCCCCATGGTATCCCCTGTATTGACCTCCCCATCCCCCACGGTGTACCCTATATTGACCTCCCCCCCTCCACAGCATCCCCAATATTGACCTCCTCGTCCCCCGCAGTATCCCCTGTATTGACTGCCCTCTCCCCCGTGGTGTACCCTGTATTGACTTCCCTCTCCCCCGTGGTGTACCCTGTATTGACCTCCCTGTCCCCCGCGGTGTGCCGTATATTGACCTCCCCGTCCCCCGTGTTGAGTTGTATATTGACCCCCCTGTCCCCCGCGGTGTCCCCAATATTAACCTCCCCCTTTCTCACAGTCTGCTGTATATTGACCCCCTCTCCCCACGGTGTGCCCGGTTGCAGGGGGAGCGTCTCAGCCACGCGGTGGGCTGTGCGTTTGCCGCCTGCCTGGAGCGGAAGCAGCGACGGGAGAAGGAGTGCGGCGTCACGGCTTCCTTCGATGCCAGTCGGACGAGCTTCACTCGGGAAGGCTCCTTCAGGGTCACCGCGACCTCCCAGCATGCCGAGCGAGAGGACACCATGAAGCAACTGCAGGACAAGACAAAAGGTGACGATGGGGGAGGGGGTGGAGGGTGGGTTAGCATCACATGGGGTCAGAGACTCGTCTATAAACATGACCAACCCCTCCAACCCTGCTCCGCCATTTAGTAAGATTACAGACAAACGTTCTGTAATCAAACCTAGAATTAAGAGTTTACTGACAATCCCGAATCCATTGTTGGAAAATCTGACTCACTAATGTCCTTTTGGGAAGGAAATCTGCCAACCTTACCTGGTCTGGCCTATACGTGACTCCAGACCCACAACAATGTGGTTGATTCTTAACTGCCCTCTGGGGCAATTAGGGATGGGGCAATAAATACTGGGCCTAGCTCATCCCGTTAATAAATAAAACAAAATCTCAAATCTGCCTCCCCCCCATTAACATTTCACACTCCCCCCCCCTCTGTTTAACAAGAATTTCTCTAGGATAAATAGACAAAGTCTTTTCCCTGGTGTGGGGGAGTCCAGAACTAGAGGGGCATAGATTTAGGGTGAGAGGGGACCTAAGGGGCAACATTTTCACGCAGAGGGTGGTACATGTATGGAATGAGCTGCCAGAGGAAGTGGTGGAGGCTGGTACAATTACAGCATTTAAAGACATCTGGATGGGGATATGAATAGGAAGGGTTTGGAGGGATATGGGCCGGGTGCTGGCAGGTGGGACTAGATTGGGTTGGGTTATCTGGTCGGCATGGACGGGTTGGACCGAAGGATCTGTTTCCGTGCTGTACATCTCTATCACTCTAAAACTGCATCACCTTTTCGGGAAGAGTTCCACAGATACGTGACCCCCCTGAGAGAAAATAAATCCCACTCCCCCCCATTTCCATCTCTGTCTTCAATGGCCAACCCCTTAAAGGTAGAGGATAGGAGCAGGAGGAGGCCATTCGGCCCTTGGAGCCTGCTCCACCATTCATCACCAACATGGCTGACCGTCCAACTCAATAGCCTAATCTTGTTTTCTCCCCATAACCTCTGACCCCATTCACCCCAAATGCCACACCTAGCTGCCTCTTGATTACATTCAATGTTTTAGCATCAACTACTGCCTTTGGGAATGAATTCCACAGGCTCACCACTCTCTGGGTGAAGAAATATCTCCTTAGCTCTGTCCTAAACAGTCCACCCTAATTCCTCAGACTGTGACCCCTGGTTCTGGACACACCCACCATCAGGAACACCTACCCTGCCTAGTCCTATTAGAATTTTACATGTCTCTGTGAGTTCTCCCCTCGCTCTGAAACAGATGACCCCCTGCTTCTGGATTCTTCCACTGTGGTATCTCCATATCCTCCAGGTCAGGACCCCTCAGGATCATCAACTTCAATCTAGCCACCTCTTACTTTTCAAAACTCCAGGGAAAAGCGCCCAGTCTAATCTAACCTTTCCTCATAGGACAACCCCTAGTTGCAGGTATTGACACAGTAAACCCTCTCTGAACTGTATCCGACTCAGTTATCTCCCTCCTTAGGCGAAAGTGAGGCCTGCAGATGATGGAGATCAGAGTCAAGATTAGAGTGATGCTGGAAAAGCACAGCAGGTCAGGCAGCATCCGAGGAGCAGGAAAATCGACGCTTCAGGCAAAAGCCCTTCCTTAGATGTGGTGACCAATACTGAACACAGTTTTCTCGATGTGCACTCACGGAGCCCTGCACAATCACCTCTCATTCCCCTTTTGATAAATGAAACATTATCCTCGCTTTCCCGATGCCTTTCTGTCCCTGTGTATTACGTTTTAGTGATTCATGGACAAGGACCCCCAGATCCCTCCGCATCTCACATCTCACCCCACCTCGGTGGAGCTCTCTCTGCAAGCACGTTAATACTGTAGCCTTGAGGAAAGCAGCAATTTGATGTCATAAACCACTTTTTTTCTTTATTCTTCCATGGGATGTACGCATCAATGGCTAGGTCAACATGTGAGTCCCATCCCTGAATGGGTTGCCATGGCAATTTCAGAGAGTCAGCCACATGGCTGTGGATTTGGAGTCACGTGTAGGCCCAGGCTGGGTAAGGTGACAGATTTCCTTCCTTAACGAGGCATTAGTGAACCAGATGGGGTTTTGACACAATCGATGATAGTTTCCTGGTCATCGTCATGGAGACTAGCTGTCAATTCTGGCTTTGCTAATTGAATTTAAGTTCCCCCTGGTAGGATTTGAACCCCTATCCCCAAAGCCTGAAGCCTGTGGATTACTAGCCCAGAGACATTACCACTACCTCACCATTTCATTTGTATGATGGCAGTTAGACCATCTCAGGGTATTGATGGTTGAAGTCATATTGAGGTGGCACAGGACATTGGTGAGGCCTCTCCTGCGTTCTGTGTCCAGTTCTGGTCGCTCTGTTAGAGAAATAGATAGAAATGTACAGCACAGAACAGGCCTTTTGGCCCACAATGTTGTGCCAGGGATTCACCCTAACTTAAAATAAAATAACTTAACCTACACACCCCTCAACTCACTGCTATCCATGTGCATGTCCAACAGTCACTTAAATGGGAGGATATTATTAAACTGGAGAGGGTTCAGAAGAGATTTACCAGGATGTTGCCGAGAATGGAAGGTCTGAGTTATAAAGAGAGGCTGGATAGGCCGGGACATATTTCTCTGGAGGTTTATAAAATAATGAGGGGTATAGATAGAGCTGACAGCAGGTATCTTTCCCCACAGACGGGGGGATTTCAAGACCAGGGGACACATTTTTAAGATGGCAGAAGAAAGATCTTAAAGTCACGAGGGGCAAATGTTTTACACAGTGGGTTCAGTTTGGGATGCAGTTCCTGAGGAAGTGGTGAATGTGGGAACAGTTGCAACATTTAAAAGATATTTTGATAATGACATGGATAGGAAAGGGTTTGGAGGGATATGGTGAGACTGGTTTGGTTTGGGATTATGGTAGGCATAGACTGGTTGGGCCGAAAGGTCTGTTTCCGTGCTGTATGGCTCTATGACCATCTCCCAGAAGCCCCTCACAGAGCTCAGTCTCTTCAGGAATTGGACGCAGGCAGAATGCCATTCGGCCCACAAGCCTGGGCTGCTGTACACCATGTCCTTGGTCAATCTATCACCTGAGCTTCACATTCACACCGTCTCCTTTTACCAAAACCCCATCACCCTCCGTGAGGAATCCCCTCTGAGCCTGAGAGCCTGGAGGGTGGTTACGAGATGGTTACAGGCTCGTGTCGGCTCCAGGCCCTGAAGGGGAACGGTGAGCCAGGAGGGGCGTTGAAAGTAAACCCGATAACTCCATGGTCTCCGGTACTGAGACGGTGAGAGCGGAACTCCCCATCCTCACGTACATTCGTGACCCGGTGCCGTGTGGCATACCGAGGGCAGGGGTGTGGGGGAGCGAGGACGTGGGATCAGGGAGGGGGTTGTGGAGGAATGGGGGGGTGGGATCGGGGAGGAGGTTGTGGAGGAATGGGAGTGGGGTCATGGAGGAGGTTATGGGAGAACGGGGAGGTGGGGTCAGGGAGGGGGTTGTGGGGGAATGGGGTGGAGTCAGGGAGGAGGTTATGGGAGAACAGGGGAGGTGGGGTCAGGGAGGGGGTTGTGGGGGAATGGGGGTGAGGTCAGGGAGGGGTTGTGGGGGAATGGGGGTGGGGTCAGGGAGGATGTTGTGGGGGAATGGGGTGGGGTCAGGGAGGGGGTTATGGGGGAACAGGGGAGATGGGGTCAGGGAGAGGGTTGTGGAGGAACAGGGGGTGGGGTCAGGGAGGGGGTCGTGGGAGAACGGGGGTGGGGTCAGGGAGGGGGTCGTGGGGAACAGGGGTGGGGTCAGGGAGGGTGTTGTGGGAGAGCGGGGAGTGGGGTCAAGGAGGGGGTTCTGGGAGAACAGGGATGGGCTCAGGGAGGGGTTGTGGGGGGATGGGGTCGGGGGAGAGGGTTGTGGGGGAACAGGGGCGTGGTTGGGAGGAGCAGGTGAGCAGAGTGACGGGGAAGGGGACGGTCACTGACGTCTTGTTCCTCTCCCCATTCCCCTCCCCCACCCCCAGCCGAGACGGCGGTGACAGGGAGCCCGGTGCCAGGGTCAGGGGGCCCCCCACCCCCCAGCAGCTCCCCCCCGCAGGGAGAGGGCTCTCCTGTCGACAAGAGTGACCCGAGTTACCAGCATGCCATCCCGCGGCGCCATGCCCCCCTGGAGCAGCTGGTCAGGCAGGGCTCCTTCCGAGGCTTCCCGGCCCTCAGTCAGAAAAACTCTCCCTTCAAGAGGCAGCTCTCCCTCCGCCTGAACGAGCTACCCTCCACCCTCCAGAGGAAGACCACCGACTTCCAGATCAAGAGCCCGGGTGAGTCCGTCCATGCTGCGGGTTTGTGGGAGGGGGAGGGGAGGGAGTGGGGTCCTCACTCAGTCAAAGGGCGGGGTCAGTGTGGGTCACACAGCCCCTGGGGTCTCGCTGCAACACAACGGGCTGAATGGCCACTTCCACCCTCACTGTTTCTAACGGGGATAGGGCAGGGGAAATCCAACTTGACCCCACCAGCGACCCCCTCTCCGAAATCGCCGTCAGGTTCAGCTCCGGTCCATTGGGGCTGACTGTGCGGGAGGGGCTGGGGTGGGGGTGGGAACTGGGTCCCAACAGTCATGTTCTTGGAGGGGGGGGGGGGGGGGGGCGGGGAAGAGGGGAGGTCAGGGTCAGGGGTTGGGGCATGGGGAGGGGTTTGTGGAGGAGCCGGAGGGGGAGGGAGGGTGAGGGGGAATGTGGTGTGGGGTCAGGGGGTGGGGTTTGTTTGGGGGTGAGGGGTGTAGGGTCAGTGGGGTGGGGGTTGTGGGGAGCGACGGGTGGGGTCAAGGGGGTGTGAGTGGGGTCCAGCTCTCACTGTGGATTTATTGTAATTTTCTGTCCCCCCCACCAGTGCCTGAGTTTGACTCCTCCCCCACCACTGAGCCGGAGAATATCAGTGCTGCCTGTTCACAGACTGACCCCTCCCTGAACAAACCTCCCTCTGATCCATTCTACACCGCACCGGCTACCGGCTCCATCCCACCGACTGCTCCCACACTACTTCCCAGCGTACCTCAGGGTGAGGGTCTCCATTAAACAACATCCTGGGGGGACGGCGAAGGGGGGGAGGGGAAGGAAGGGGGCAGGGGGGGAGGGCGATGCTGTGGGAGGACGCCCCCATGGAGCAGGAACCATAGCTTGGAGCAACCAGCTGTGTCACACACTCACACACTCACACTCACACTCACCTTCACACTGACGCACTCCGTCACAAGCACACACACACACTCACTCTCACTCACACGCAAGCTCGTTCACACTCACCTTCACACTGACGCACTCCGTCACAAGCACGCACACACTCACTCTCACTCACACTCACACACTCACACTCACATTCACACTGACGCACTCCGTCACAAGCACGCACACACTCACTCTCACTCACACTCACACACTCACACTCACATTCCACTGACGCACTCCGTCACAAGCACGCACACACTCACTCTCACTCACACTCACACACTCACACTCACATTCACACTGACGCACTCCGTCACAAGCACGCACACACTCACTCTCACTCACACTCACACACTCACACTCACATTCACACTGACGCACTCCGTCACAAGCACGCACACACTCACTGTCACTCACACTCACACACTCACACTCACCTTCACACTGACGCACTCCGTCACAAGCACACTCACACTCACTCTCACTCACACTCACATTCACACTGACGCACTCCGTCACAAGCACGCACACACTCACTCTCACTCACACTCACACACTCACACTCACATTCACACTGACGCACTCCGTCACAAGCACGCACACACTCACTCTCACTCACACTCACACTCACACACTCACACTCACATTCACACTGACGCACTCTGTCACAAGCACGCACACACTCACTGTCACTCACACTCACACACTCACACTCACCTTCACACTGACGCACTCCGTCACAAGCACGCACACACTCACTCTCACTCACACTCACTCTCACTCACACTCACATTCACACTGACGCACTCCGTCACAAGCACGCACACACTCACTCTCACTCACACTCTCACACTCACACTCACATTCACACTGACGCACTCCGTCACAAGCACGCACACACTCACTGTCACTCACACTCACACACTCACACTCACCTTCACACTGACGCACTCCATCACAAATACACACACTCACTCTCACTCACACTCACATTCACACTGACGCACTCCATCACAAATACACACACTCACTCTCACTCACACTCACACACTCACACTCACCTTCACACTGACGCACTCCATCACAAATACACACACTCACTCTCACTCACACTCACCTTCACACTGACGCACTCCGTCACAAGCACACACACACTCACTCACACTCACACTCACCTTCACACTGACGCACTCCATCACAAGCACACACACACTCACTCACACGCAAGCTCACTCACACTCACCTTCACACTGACTCACACTCAGTCACACTCTCTCACAAGCACACACTCACACATTCACTCTCACACACATTCAATCTCACTCACACATTCACATGCTCACTCTCACCCTCATACAGGGCAGGAGAAAAGGGGTTTTGGACAAGAGTGGGAAGGGGGTTGTGGCGGGGGAGGAGGGGGTGTTTGGGGGGTGAAGGAGAGGAGGGGGGAGGTGTTTGGGAGGGGGAGGAGGGGGGTATTTGGGGGGTGAAGGGGAAGGTGTTTGGGAGGGGGAGGAGGGGGTGTTTGGGGGGTGAAGGAGAGGAGGGGGGAGGTGTTTGGGAGGGGGAGGAGAGGGGGGTATTTGGGGGGTGAAGGGGTAAAGGGTGGAGGTGTTTGGGAATGCGGGTCGGGTGTTACGACGATGGTGTGTGATGGTGTGATTTTGCTTTTTGTCAGGGAATGGAGGAGGAGGAGGAGGAGGCTGGGGAGACATATCCACAGTGACAGCAGGTAACTCCACCTTCCAGCCGGGCCATCGGAGGACTCCCTCAGAGGCTGAGCGCTGGCTGCAGGAGGTGGCGAAGACAGCCCGGGCCCAGCAGCAGCAGCAGCAGCAGCCTCCCTCAGCCCCGCTGGCTCCCACCGCCATCCCGGTTCCCACCGGCCTCCCAGCCTCGGCGAGCCCTTTCATCGGCACGGCTGCCCCCGTCAACCTGTTCGGACCACCACCCGCCTTCGTGACCTACGCCCCCGGCCTGACCAACGGCACGCCCTCCCCTTACCCGGCCCCCAGCGTACCCGTGGTGGGAATCACCCCCTCGCAGATGGTGGCCAACGTCTTCGGCAGCGCCCAGCAGGCCCCACTTAGCAACCAGGGCTTCTCCGGCAGAGCTGCCCCATTCGCGCCCGCTTTCGGCATCACTGCATCATCTACCGGCGCCACCGTGACCCAGCACCAGGCCAGGCCCCCACGACCTCTCGGAGGGGCGTCAGTCCCCAGCCGCTCTGGAGTCACCATGGGCCCTGGGGCCTGGCCCCCTGAACCCTCTGGCCAAGAGGCTGACCAATTCGAGGCCCAATGGGCCGCACTGGAAGCCAAATCCCAGGCCCGGCTTGGGGCTGCTCTACCGACCAACCCCTTTTCTACCGACTTACAGAAAACATTCGAGATCCAGCTCTAAAGGAGCCAGAGGATGAGTTTCTATTTTCTAAACAAAAACATAATGAAGAAAGGACTCTTCGGACCGAACTGTATAACCACTAAGAAACATTTGTATTTTTCGTTTGAGAAGTGCCACGCTTGAGGTGGTGATGGAGAGAGTGAGAGAGAAGCCCTCGGTTTGTTCTTTTACCCAATTAATGGCGCAACGTCGGGTTATTCTGTGAGGGCCAAGGCTTATGGGTGGAGACAATGGGCAGGTCTTTCTCTGCCAGGGGGCGGGGTGGAGGCAGACATCGTAGACATACTGCAGTCAGGGGAGGGTACAATCCTACCCAGGAACGTCCAGATACTTCCAATCCCTCCCTCACCTTCCATCCCTCCCTCACCTTCCGTCCCTCCCTCACCTTCCATCCCTCCCTCACCTTCCGTCCCTCCCTCACCTTCCATCCTTCCCTCATCTTCCTGTCCCTCCCTCACCTTCCTGTCCCTCCCTCATCTTCCGTCCTTCCCTCACCTTCCAATCCCTCCCTCACCTTCCGTCCCTCCCTCACCTTCTGCCCCTCCCTCACCTTCCAATCCCTCCCTCACCTTCCATCCTTCCCTCACCTTCCAATCCCTCCCTCACCTTCCGTCCCTCCCTCACCTTCCAATCCCTCCCTCACCTTCCAATCCCTTCCTCACCTTCCGTCCCTCCCTCACCTTCCAATCCCTCCCTCACCTTCTGTCCCTCCCTCACCTTCCGTCCCTCCCTCACCTTCCAATCCCTCCCTCACCTTCCTGTCCCTCCCTCATCTTCCGTCCCTCCCTCACCTTCCAATCCCTCCCTCACCTTCTGTCCCTCCCTCACCTTCCGTCCCTCCCTCACCTTCCAATCCCTCCCTCACCTTCCAATCCCTCCCTCACCTTCCAATCCCTCCCTCACCTTCCAATCCCTTCCTCACCTTCCGTCCCTCCCTCACCTTCCAATCCCTCCCTCACCTTCCGTCCCTCCCTCACCTTCCGTCCCTCCCTCACCTTCTGCCCCTCCCTCACTTTCTGTCCCTCCCTCACCTTCCATCCCACCCTGAGACACCCGACGGAGATTGTCAGAGCAGGAAACAATGGTACAGAGAGGGTTCCAAAACAAACTCAGACAGACATAGAATTCCTCACTCCACTCCCTGTCTCACTCCCTGTCCCCTCCAACATCTCCTTCTCCCCCACTGCCTCAATCCAACCCCCTTCTTGACCCCACTCCCCTCTTCACCCTTGTCTCAAACCCTCCATCACCTCATATCCACCCCAGCCCCATCTCACTCCCCTCTGCCATCTCACCCCAACCCCTTCACCTCCATCTCACCCCCTCTGCCATTCTCGAACTAACCCCCTGCTCCCATCCCAAACCTTCCCCCATCTCATTCCACCCCGCCCATGTCCCCCATTCTCCCTCACCCCCCCACCCCACCCCTATCCCCATCTCCCACCCTCTGCCACCTCCATCCCAAACAAAATACTATGGGAATGGGCACTGAATGGATCAAAGGGAGTGTGTGAGTTCTAATTAGATTTCCTTCTTTACTTGAGTCTTTACAAAATCGCCCTCCCCCTCCCCCTTCCCCCCCCCACACTCGCTACTGGACCGAATCCCCCTTTCGTTACCATGGTTATGGCCTGGTTTTGTGGGCAGGGTGCTTGGGTTTGGTTCGAGTTGTGAAATGAGGGGCCGTCAGAAACGGGAAGGATAGTTTCATTGTCTCGGAGACCCTGGGATATTTTTTAAGGCAGCGCAAGATGGGTCATTGTTGAGCAAGAGGTGAAAGGTCATTGGGGACAGGCAGGAAGCGATCCGATGAACCATCATCGTAAGGAATGATGGAACAGCCTGAATGGCCTCCAGTTCCTCACCCAAAGTGAAACTCAGACTCGATTCTTTTAAAGAAAGTGCACAGCAGCCCTTTAGGATTGTGTGGGGAACAGTCCGGGGGGTGGGAAATTCCTGGCGACCTGTTTCCTTCAGGTGTGCGTATGTACGGTGCCATCTTCCCCAGATGAGTGCTGGCCAGATGGGTTAGGGAGCTAACTACACAAACAGCCATAATCACAGCTCCTGCGCCAAGCAGCTGATGTGAGAAACACGCAGTCTTTAGAATTCTGACAGCCTGGAACTGATGCTAATTCCCAATCTTGTCATTAAGGGGGTGGATTGATGCAGAACGTATCCAGCGATGATTTAGAAATCTCTGTCCCTTCCACCTGTACGTAAATGAGGATAACATAATGCGCCACGTTCCCCCTTCCTCCCGCCCACCACCCCGATTCAGTCATGGGGCACGATTCCCATTGGTGGGGAGCTAGGGCAGAGCGAGCGAGCTGATTGGTGGCTGCGATATTCGCTACTGGCGGCTGAGAGGATTCTGGCTTGCTGATTGGCTGCTCCCCTTTTGTTTGGAAAGGGGACTGACCCACTCTCACCCCTATCCCCACATCCACACACCCCTCCTTCCCACACTTTGGAGTTTCTGGCTAAGCCTCCTCTACCTCATGATGATTTTCTGTTTTGGAGTTGGAATCATTTTCGAACCCCCCCCTAACCAATTATTTGTAGAGAGAGAGAGAGAGAGAGAGGGGGGAACGTGGTGAACCAGGTGCTGGTCCCCAGTAGAGGGCTGCAGTGAGATCCTTTTGGGCTTCCTGCTGGGCAGGAGCTTATTCTTTCCTGTGTTGGGATGGACTGAGAGAGGAGCAGGAAGAGTGTTAATGCTGCTGGACTCATAATCCCACAACGCCAGTGTTCTGGGGTCCCGTGTTCAAATCCCATCAGGCCAGGTGACAAAATTTGCATTCAGTAAAACTGAATCACAAAACAAAAACCCAGCCTAATGGACTGATTGTCAATTTTTGTTTTAAAAATGTCTGGCTCACTAATATCCAGAAACTGCCTTCCTTACCCGGCCTGGTCTACACGTGACTCCAGACCCACAGCGATGGGGTTGACTCTGAACTGCCCTCTGGGCAATTAGGGATGGGCAATAAATGCTGGTTCTAGCCAGCAACACCCACATCCTGGGAATGAATTAAAGAGCTGAAAATGTGTTGCTGGAAAAGCGCAGCAGGTCAGGCAGCATCCAAGGAGCAGGAAATTCGACATTTCGGGTATAAGCCCTTCATCAGCCCTCCTGATGAAGGGCTTATGCCCGAAACGTCGAATTTCCTGTTCCTTGGATGCTGCCTGACCTGCTGCGCTTTTCCAGCAACACATTTTCAGCTCTGATCTCCAGCATCTGCAGACCTCACTTTCTCCTCAATGAATTAAAGAAATCATGGTTCATTAAAAACAATTATTTTTGTTGCACCATTTTGCCTGGAAGAGAGTCCCTCTAGTGTGGAAATAGGCCATTCAGCCCACACCACCCCTCCGAAAAACACCCCACCCAATCTCAGTAACTCTGCATTCCCCATGGCCAATCCACATCTTTGGAAACTGGAGCACTCGGAGGAAACCCACACAGACACGGGGAGAACGTGCAAACTCCACACAGACAGTCACCCGAGGCTGGAATTGAACCTGGGTCCCTGGTGCTGTGAGGCAGCAGTGTTAATCACTGAGCTACAGTGCTGTGAGACCATGCCACCTCTATGCTGTTGTTTGACATTACTGCTATTCTGTGGGACCAGAGAGAGCGAGATTGCTTTTTCCCTCTCTGGTCTGTCCAGTTGATTAGCTTAGGTTTCCTACAGTCTGGAAACAGGCCCTTCGGCCCAACAAGTCCACACCTACCCTCCAAAGAGCAACCCACCCAGACCCATTCTCCTAACCTATAATTCTACACTTACCCCTGACTAATGCACCTAACACTGAGTAATTTTCCATGGCCAATCCACCCTAACCTGCACATCTTTGTGATTGTGGGAGGAAACCGGAGCACCCGGAAGAAACCCGCACAGACACAGGGAGAACGTGCAAACTCCACACAGACAGTTGCCCGAGGCTGGATTCGAACCCAGGTCCCTGGTGTGGTGAGGCAGCAGTGCTAACCACTGAGCCACCGTGCCACCTGTAGCTGGAGTCTATGATGCTGGAAGAGCACAGCAGGCTCAGATGGCATCCGAGGGGCAGGGAAGTCCTGACAAAGGGTTTCGGGCTGAAACGTTGACCCTCCTGCTCCTCAGATGCTGTGCCCTTCCAGCCTCACATCTATCAACTCTGACCCCCAGCATCTGCAGTCCTCCCAGTCTTCAGGTCACAGTTGCCTGAAGCTGGTAGTTCCTCTCCCCAATAACCAAGCCCCTCAGTGACGTGTGGCCAGTGCTCAGCATATTGACCCTCTCCCTCCTCACCAACCCCAGTTGACTCCCATCGCTGCTCTGGTCCCTCTGTGTTGAAGGCTTTGGTGGGGGGAGGGGTGCAGAGCGAGGGTGTGCTTTGGTGGAGGAGGGGGAGGGGTGGGTGTGGAGGTCGCGTCTTGAGAAATGGTTCAACCGAAACCACCAGCCAATCCGATCAGTGCCAGGACCAGCTCTCTCCACTCAGCCAGCAATCAGTACTCTGGGAAATTCAGTCCCTCTTCCATATTGAGGGGGAAGGGATGGGGAGTGATGGATGGTCCACAGCTCATTACTGAGACTGTCCTGAACCCGTTTATATTTCTGGGCATTAAATATCTCCACCCACAACCCGTTGGCCAGGGTAGGTGCACCAGATGGTATCGTCAGAAGGTGGCAGCTCGTGTCTTGTAACAGAAAGTTTACTTGAAAAGAAAAATGCCAAATGACCTAATTAATTTGTAATAGAGAGTTAACTAATCTCGGTTTTTATCTCCCCGTCCTGTTACGGCAACTCCTGCCAAGGTCCCTGTTGGTGGTGGGGGTGGTGGGTATGCTCTTCGGAGGGTCAGTGCACACTAGACGGGCCAAATGGCCTGTGTCCACACTGTATAGGGGTTCTGCCATACTGCCACCCACAGGGGTCTCTGTGCAGGAGAACAACCAGGGCCCTTCCTGTAACTGGAATGGGGGAAGTGCAGGTGGGGGTGGGGGAGCCTGATCTGGGTGTAAAGGGCTAGCATTGGGCCCAATGGCCTTCCTGAAACCATGGAGTGCACCATCTTTCCTGCCTGGAATGGGGGTGCTGGGATAGAGAGAGGGGGGATGGGGTGGTGAGCATTGCAGCATGTGCAAGTCCAGTTATAGAGTCATAGAGATGTACAGCACAGAAGCAGACCCTTCGGTCCAACCCGTCCATGCCAACCAGATATCCCAACCCAATCTAGTCCCATTTAATTGTTCCGAACACCCAGTTCTCATCAACGTTCACAGCACAGGAGGCGGCCCTGTGACCCATCGTTTCCTCCTCGGTCAACAAAGATCTGACTACAACAATCCCACTTCAGTCATGGAGGCGTACAGGACAGAAACAGACCCAACCTGTCTATGCCAACCAGATATCCCAACCCAATCTAGTCCCACCTGCCAGCACCCAGCCCATTTCCCTCCAAACCCTTCCTATTCATATACCCATCCAGATGCCTCTTAAATGTTGCAATTGTACCAGCCTCCACCACGTCGTCTGGCAGCTCATTCCATACACGTACCACCCTCTGTGTGAAAACGTTGCCCCTTAGGTCTCTTTTATGTCTTTCCTCTATCAGTACCCTCTCAGTCGGCCCAGACATCCCCCTGAACCATTACGCAGTGGCTGGGGACATTGCACAGGGACCACACCAGGTGGTGATTGGGTGGAGGAGGGCAGAGACGGCAGGGGGTGGTGTGACTGTAGGAAGGTACAGAGCTGGGGTAGCGACCAAGCGTCACAGACAGAATGTTTAACACCAACTTTGGTGAAACAGCTAGATGCAGAGTAACTGCATTACAAGAACTTAATGCAGTCATACAGCGCAGAAACAGACCCAACCAGTCCATGCCGACCATAATCCCAAACTAAACTAGTTCCCACCTGTCTGCTGTTGGTCCATATCCTTCCAAACCTTTCCTATTTATGAACATGTCTTTTAAACATTGTAATTGCACGCACATCAACCACTCCCCCAGGAAGTCCATTCCACGCGTGTACCACTCTCTGTGTAAAAAAGTTTGTCCCTTGTGTCTTTTTGAAATCCCTCTCCTCTCACCTTAAAAATGTGCCCCCTAGTCTTGAAATCCCCCATCTCAGGGAAAAAGACAACTGCCGTTACTCTATCTAGACCCCTTGTGATTTTATAAATCCCTATAAAGGTCACCTCTTAATCTCCTACGCTCCGGTGAAAAAAGTCCCAGCCTTTATAATGCAAACCTTCCATACCCGGCAACATCCTGGTAAAACTCTCCTGAACCCTCTCCACTTTAATAATAACCACAGTTCTCCAGACACGGCCTCACCAATGTCCTGTACAACCTCAACTTGACATCCCTATTCCTATACTCAAAGGACTGAGGAAAGAAGGAATCTTCATCTTCAGTTCCGCTTTCAAATTCTGAATTTAGCTCTCAAGGCCTTGATTTAATTATTGAATAATTGATTATTTAATATTGTCAACCTTGCCAGATTCTCACTAAGTGTCTGCCTGATTATTGATTCCTACACCCCCTGATATCAGGCTTGAACCTGCCCTAACATTTAAATTATTAAGTGGAAACAAAATGTAAGAGGCACTGGTATCAATGAAAATGTGTGAAATGAGGCCAGTTGCCACAGTTACATGGATAGGACTGCAATCTGCCTTATCGGTAGTTGCTGACTGTAACGCGATAATGTTTGAACCAACACTAGATCAATTTGTCCATTCCATGACCAAATTAGATAAACTAATCTCCAGTTCTGTGCAAGCATTGGCTGTTAGGATCAATCCTAGTGAGATTTTCCAGTCAGATGTTATTGTACATCCCTGGGATTCGAGCTCAGAAATAGGGGGCGCCATCTCTGTGCTATGAGATCCCAGAAGTACAGTAGGGACGCTATTGACTGCAACACAAGAGGTCTCCTAGTCCCGCACCTGGAAGCTAATGTCAATCCGTGTGCAGGTAATTTGGCAGTGAACTGACTCACTCTGGTGGGGTGCTCTTCAGAGGGGCGGTGTGGAGTCAATGGGCCGAATGGCCTGCTTCCGCACTGTAGGGATTCCATGATTTACAATGGAGGTGGTGTCTTTTGAGTTCATTGGCCATTTCTGTGATCCCACTGTCGAGAAAGGGAAGGTCTGGAGGGTCACCAGGGATCGTGGGAGATCTGGGCAGGGTTTGTTATCGCCATTCGGGTGGAGTCAGAATCTGCTGTTGCTTCTGGAAAGGCATCAGACACTTATTTGTCAAGAAACATTTAAAATGGATGAGGGAATCCAGACAAAGCAGGTAGTTATAGAGCTGGCAGTGTGGGCTAAATGGTCTACCCTAGAAAACGTGGCAAAACTTCTGTGGTCCTGATTCCTTTAAACTTAAGGACCGTGGCATTTCATTAACCTCTTAAATAATTGACCGACCACTTCCGTTGTGAGCACCTCCAATCGTCTGCCTACCTATCGCCTACCTACAAACCCACACCATGTTTTCACAGTCTATCATCAGGGGGACCCTTCACTCAGTTTCACTGACGAATGGTGTCGCTTTGAGCAGTACTCGCTCGTATTAAATCTTTAGTCAGCCTGGACCTCATCTCACAGTGGTAATTTGCCTCTCTGTCAGCTCTAAGAGAGCAGAGACTCCAACTGAGAGGAAAACTGCCTAATTTGAACTTTAATTAAATCATTCCATACAAAATGACCTGCACAATCCCCTCACTGTATTCCAGTGTGGACCAAATTACGGCGTTTTCTTAAATAGTTATAAACTGTTGTGGTTTATGCAATTGAATGTTTTTTTAAAAATGGAGTACGAGTAATATATCGCATTAAGTTAATTTTTTTAAAAATCTCTCTTTGCGATGGATTGGAAAAGGTTCTTTGCAAAGCTGGTAAAGGGAAAGAGGCATTTTTCACGGCATCTTCATTTTCCTATAAACCCCGAGATTTCCCATTTCCTTCCCTGTCAGCGCTGGGTGGGATACGGGGTTGGCCCAGTCACTGTCTTTAGGCCTGGATGTGTCTTGAGGTGGTATTTGGCTGTGTAGGACAGCGCAACCCCAACTGCCACAGAGAGAAACCCTCAGCAGCGATTGCATACCCCAATGGGCTATTTGGTCATGAAAGTTTGGCAAACTCATAGGGGGAGTGGGTACTGCAGATGCTGGAAACTAGAGTCAAAGTTAGAGTGGTGCTGGAAAAGCACAGCAGTTCAGGCAGGAGCAGGAAAATCGATGTTGCGGGCGAAAGCCCTTCATCAGGAATGAGGGGAAGAGGGATCAGGAATAAAGTTCAGTGGTTAGCACTGCTGCCTCACAGCGCCAGAGACCCGGGTTCATTTCCCGCCTCAGGCGACTGACTGTGTGGAGTTTGCACGTTCTCCCCGTGTCTGTGTGGGTTTCCTCCGGGTGCTCTGGTTTCCTCCCACAGTCCAAAGATGTGCGGGTCAGGTGAATTGGCCATGCTAAATTGCCCATAGTTTTAGATAAGGGGTAAATGTAGGGGAATGGGTGGGTTGCGCTTCGGCGGGTCGGTGTGGACTTGTTGGGCCGAAGGGCCTGTTTCCACACTGTAAGTAATCTAATCTAAAAAAAAACCCTAGAGGAGGCATGATTGGCTGAACCTCGTCACTTCCAGTATCTGAGAGGCAGGTCCTTCCAAATTCACGTCATCCTTCTGGCATCATCCATCTCCCCTCCTCAAAACCAGACTCGAAAAACACACACAAAAACAGCCCGTGGATGCAGGGAATGTGAAATGGAGGAATGGTACTGGTTGAGTCTGGGAAGGGTCACATTAAGGCAACAGAACACCATTGTCCAGTTCTGAAGAAGGGTCACTGCACTCCAAACCCTGTTTCTCTCTCCACAAGATGCCACTAGAGTTTCTCCAGCAATTTCCACTTTTTATTGTTGATGAGTTTCTAACGCTCACCCCCCCCCCGTCAAAATCCACCAAAAGGAAATGTTGGAAGGAACATGGAGATTGCTGGAGAAACCCAGCAGATCTGGCAATGTCTGTGGAAAGAGAGAGAGAGAGAAAGGGGGTGAATGTTTTTGGTTTTGGTGGGACCTACCTTCAGGGTCCTCTGCACATTCTCAAATGTGAACGCCCCTGACGCAGTTGGGACTGTGGCCTGTAGCTCAGCTCTATCCCTCCACAGGCTTGGGAAGGTGTGTGGGGGGGGGGGTGGGGGGGGGTGGGGAGTTGGTTTGGGATGGTCGGTACCTCCCACCCACCCTCAGGCTGTGCAAGTGGAAGGGTTTTCTGAGGGTGGGGCTGTTATAGCAAACAATGTATTTCTTTGTACACTGCCTTTGTTGCAGCCTCTCAAGATAAGAAGGGGGGGCGAAAGAAAAATGTTGCATCTTGGGGGTTTTAACTTAATGCCAAATTCTTATTTTATATGTATTAATATATATTTTAAAATAGTTATGTTTATTAAGCTGTAAGTAATACTACCAAACATTGTCCTAGCCAGGAGGGGGAATCCGTTGGGGAGAACTTGTCGGGCCTTTTGAGAAATTGTGTCGTCATCCAAAGGCAGAAATCTCCTTTTCAGGGACCTTTGCTCTTCACAGTTTGTGACCGGGACCAAGAATGGAACGTGTGCGTCAGTGTCACAGCCTTGTCTAGGCGCTGGGGCACCTTGTCTGATATCTGTTCCACACCACATTTGTTGTCACGTTTGTCACGCGATGGTCAAACCATCTCTCTCTGTGTGCCAGAATGATTCTGTGAATGTCGTCTGTGTTTAAACTATGCTGTCCCCTTTCGTCCGTTTAAAATGTAGTCAACGAAATATCCCCAGATATCTGGGAGGTAGGGTCCCACTTCTTTATTTTCTTCCCATCCCCACCATCTGCAGTAACGGTACATATTCGGGTCTGGGACCAAGTCAGAAACGCGAGTCGTCTCAACTCTGCACTATCTCTGGATAGAACTGGAAACCCATGTTGAATTGGTGTTAAAGCTGCTCTCTCTCTCTCATAGAGTTATAGAGCTGTACAACACAGAGACAGCTCCAGGCCAACTCATCCATGCCAACCACCATATCCGAAATTAATCCCGTTTGCCAGCATTTGGCCCATATCATCTTTGCTGTGTTTCCCCAGTCCCTCAACCTTTGAGCTCTCCTGGAAGTTTGGAACACAGACACCCCTGGAGTGGTCTGTTCGGCCCCTCTACTGGTGTTACGTGCTGTGCGCAAGCCTTGCCCTGTTATATCTACCTCATCTCCTCGCAGCATGGCTTACTGTCCCCTTGTCTTTTCTGCGTTCCTTTTGAAAGGATCCAGAGTACATGCCCATTGACTGTCCCCTGAAAATAGACACCGGATAACTTACCCAGCCCCCAACCTGACCAATATTATCTAACAGGTTCTGAGGAACAGTCACTGAATTCAAAACTCTGCTTTCCCCTTCACAGATGCTGCCAGATCTGCTGAGCTTCACTACAGCAAATTCTGTTTGTCTCCAGCATCCACAGTCCTTGGTTTTATTTCCTTGCCTGACAGGTTCCTGTTAAGGATTTGTCCCATTGGACCGCGGTGATATCCCCTGCAGTTATTGTATTTCTGTCAGTGGTCTCGGGGATTCTTTATAGTCCCCTTGAACTCGTCTCTGGTCTCCTCGATGTCCCCAAATCTTCCCCCACCTTCTCTGTCCCTCCTGCCAACCAGCATCTGGGGGTGTAGAGTGAGAACCAGAGGCTGGCAACTCTCCAGAACTTTCCAGAAACTTGAAGTTGATCCCCTCAGCAGCGTTGGAGGGACATCACCTGCCCAACCCCAGCCCAACAGACACATCATTATTTCTATCATCACACTTGCTTTTTCCTGTTGATTCTTAAAATATTGGCATGGGGAGAGATGGCCATTTGACCAGGTGGGGCTGCTGGAGGTATGTCATGTGATAAGACCTCGGTGAACGTGGCCATCCAAAGGTGGCGACCGACCTAAGAATTCTTTTTTCTTCTGTTGGTTTCATTTGGTCCTGTCACAAATCTCATTCCTTCCACAATACGGAGAGCTTTTTCTCGAAAACAATTGAATTAAAAGCTTTGCCAGGTGGTAACTTCCTGTCGACTGAAAGGGCCCATCACAGTTTTCAAAGGCTGGACTTCCTTGATAAATCCGTGGAGAATATTTAATATTCTTTAACATGTGCGTAGTATGAGCTCACCCGATCGGTTTTAGTTAATGTGACCATGTACTGTACGCAAGGGTCTGCAGAGCAACATGCACTAGGGCCCTGAGTTGATCTTTCCGTAGTGAAAATGGCCTATATCATTTAACACATGGATATCCCTGTCTGGCTTCACAGTTTATCCAGAGGTGAGATTCAATAAACTGATTTACCAAACAGCACCAATGTCTCCATCTCATTTGTGTGATGTCTCACTGGAAATCCGGCCCCAATATTCCTGAAGTCATCACAGAAGTTAAATACGCTTGTCAAAATCCCCAATTTCCCTGTCTCTTAAGACTCAATTTTATAGAAAGCGCTTTGTGCATTTAATAAAGGAAACTATTTATTACAAATGAATAGGTTCTAGCCACGGGTTAACAACTTTCACTTGTTCTATCTCCACAAGTTCAAACTATAACCCCCTTGTGAGACATTATTTACATGCGCACACACACACAGACACATGTACACAGACACACACACACACACAGACACATGTACACAGACACACACACACACAGACAAACGTACACAGACACACACGCACACAGACACACGTACACAGACACACACACACAGACAAACGTACACAGACACACACGCACACAGACACACGTACACAGACACACAGACACACACAGACACACGTACACAGACACACATGCACATGGACAGACCCACAAAACATCGGTGTTATGGACGGAGGGGAAGATTGAGAAGGCAGTTCAACGGCTTATAAAATTACACAAGACTTATACAATTAAAAATAGGGCTTTGGGCGGTGTTATACAACAGAGAAACGGGGTTCAGGTTCATAATTCTTTGAGGTTTGCATTACATATGGACAGGAGAAAGTGAGGACTGCAGATGCTGGAGTATCAGAGCTGAAAATGTGTTGCTGGAAAAGCGTAGCAGGTCAGGCAGCATCCAAGGAGCAGGAGAATCGATGTTTCGGGCATAAGCCCTTCTTCAGGAATGAGGAAAGTGTGTCCAGCAGGCTAAGATAAAAGGTAGGGAGGAGGGACTTGGGGGAGGGGCGATGCAGATGCGATAGGTGGAAGGAGGTCAAGGTGAGGGTGATAGGCCGGAGTGGGGTGGGGGCGGAGAGGTCAGGAAGAAGATTGCAGGTTAGGAAGGCGGTGCTGAGTTCGAGGGATTTGAGACAAGGTGGGGGGGAGGGGAAATGAGGAAACTGGAGAAATCTGAGTTCATCCCTTGTGGTTGGAGGGTTCCTAGGCGGAAGATGAGGCGCTCTTCCTCCAACCGTTGTGTTGCTATGGTCTGGCGATGGAGGAGTCCAAGGACCTGCATGTCCTTGGTGGAGTGGGAGGGGGAGTTGAAGTGTTGAGCCACGGGGTGGTTGGTCCCGGTGTCCCAGAGGTGTTCTCTGAAACATTCCACAAGTAGGAACATTTAGACAGGCTGGTTAAGAAGACGTTTAGCTCACTTGCCTGCATTGTTCAGCCCTTTGAGTATCGGAGTTGGGGGCGTCATGTTGAGGTGGAACAGGATGTTAGTGAGACCTCTTCTGGAATATTGTGTTCAGTTCTGGTCTCCCTGTTATAGGAAGGATAGTATTAAACTGGACAGGGTTCAGAAGAGACTTGTCAGGGTGTTGCTGGGAATGGGGGTTTAAGTTATAAGGAGAAGCTGGATAGGCTGGGAATTTTTCACTGGAGCGTAGGAGGTTGAGGGGTGACCTTCTAGAGATTTATAAAATAATGAGGGGTGTAGACAAGGTGAATGGCAGATGTGTTTTGTACCCACATCCATCACTTCCTCTGGAAGTTCATTTCACACACGAACCACTCTCTGTGTAAAAGATTTATCCCACATGTCTTTTTTAAATCTCTCTCCTCTCACCCTAAGAATATCCCTCCGAGTTTTGAAATCCCCCATCTAGAGAAAAGACATCCTGTCATTCACCTTATCTATATCCCTCATGATTTTATAAACTTCTATAAGGTCACCCCTCAACCTCCCACACTTCAGGGAAAATATCCCAGCCTCTCCTTATAACCCAAACCCTTCATTTCCAGTAACGTCCTGCTCAATCACTTCTCAATCCTCTCCAGCTTGATGATATCTTGGGCTGGTGCAAGTCCAATGGGTTGAATGGCCTCCGTCTGTGACATAATGATTCTGTGAACTCTTATCAATCTCAGATTTGGTGTTTTCAGTTGACACCCCCGAATGGCCTGTGTGTGTGTGTGTGTGTGTGTGTGTGTGTGTTTATGTCATTGTATATGTGTCTGTGTGTGTGTGTAAGTGTCTGTGTGCCATGTCAGTCTGTGTCTGTATTGTGTTATGTAAGTCTGTGTGTGTGTGCGCGTGTATATGTCACTGTGTATGTGTCATTTGTTTCAGTGTGTGTGGAGATGCATCAGTGTGTCATGTGAGTGTGTGTGTGTATCATGTGTATGTGTCTGTGTGTGTGTGTACATGCATCTGTGTGGGTCTGTGTATATGCGTCTGTGTGTGTGTATGTGGCTGTGTGTACATGTTTGTCTGTGAGTATGTATGTGTGTGTCTATGTATGTGTGTGTGTGTCTGTGTGTACAGATGTCTGTCTATGAGTACATATGTGTGTGTCTGTGCGTGTGTGTGTGTATGTCTCTGTGCATGTGCACCTCACCAAAGATGAACAGTTACCATTGACTCTGTTCCAATACACTCACTAGAGACACAGATGAATCATTCTGTCGATTGCCACTGAGTTACCGATGCAGGATATGTGTGGTCAGGAAGTCATCAGCTGTTCCGTGAATAGGAAATGTATCTGCATTAGCTCTGAACTTGAATATTGGATCATGTTTGATTATAGTAATAATCAGATTACAGACTGTCTAGCAATTCTTTCTTTTCCAACTCCAACTGGGAGAGGTAATCCATACCCCTCATGCTTTTATAAACCTATAAAGTCAACCCCTCAGCCTCCAATGCTCCAGGGAGAACAGCCCCAGTCTGTTCAGCCCCTCCCTGTAGCTCAAACCCTCCAACCCTGGCAACATCCTTGTAAATCTTTTCTGAACCCTTTCAAGTTTCACAACATCCTTCCGATAGGAAGGAGACCAGAATTGCACGCAATATTCCAACAGTGGCCTAACCAATGTCCCGTACAGCCGCAACATGACCTCCCAACTCCTGTACTCAATACTCTGACCAATAAAGGAAAGCATACCAAACGCCTTCTTCACTATCCTATCTACCTGTGACTCCACTTTCAACGAGCTGTGAACCTGCAGTCCAAGGTCTCTTTGTTCAGCAACACTCCCTAGGACCTTAATTAAATGTATAAGACCTGCTAAGATTTGCTTTCCCAAAATGCAGCATTTCGCATTTATCTGAATTAAACTCCATCTGCCACTTCTCAGCCCATTGGCCCATCTGGTCCAGATCCTGTTGTAATCTGAGGTGACCCTCTTCGCTGTCCACTACACTTCCAACCTTGGTGTCTTCTGCAAACTTACCAACTACAACCGCTATGTTCACATCCAAATCATTTATATAAATGAAGAAAAGCAGTGGACCCAGCACCGATCCTTGTGGCACTCCACTGGTCACAGGCCTCCAGTCCGTAAAACAACCCTCCACCACCACCCTCTGTCTTCTACCTTCGAGCCAGTTCTGTATGCAAGTGGCTAGTTCTCCCTGTATTCCAAGAGATCTAACATTGCTAACCAGTCTCCCATGGGGAACCTAGTCGAACGCCTTACTGAAGTCCTTATAGATCACGTCTACTGCTCTGCCCTCATCAATCTTCTTGGTGAACATTTATGCCTCAGCTGAACTCTGAGCTTGACCTGAAGGTGTCTGTGTTGGCCTGGGGTGGACAAAGTCAGAGGTCACATGACACCAAGTTGTACAAGGTTTGTGCGAAGATTTGTAGCTCGGGTGCTCGTTGTTGTGGTTCTGTTCGCCGAGCTGGAGGTTTTTGTTGCAAACGTTTCGTCCCCTGGCTAGGAGACATCATCAGTGCTGTGGAGCCTCCTGCGAAGCGCTTCTTTGATGTTTCTTCCAGTATTTATAGTGGTCTGTCCTTGCCGCTTCCGGGTGTCAGTTTCAGCTGTCCGCTGTAGTGGTTGGTATATTGGGTCCAGGTCGATGTGTTTGTTGATGGAGTTTGTGGATGAATGCCATGCCTCTAGGAATTCCCTGGCTGTTCTCTGTCTGGCTTGCCCTATGATAGTAGTGTTTTCCCAGTCGAATTCATGTTGCTTGTTATCTGAGTGTGTGGCTACTAGGGATAGCTGGTCGTGTCGTTTCGTGGCTAGTTGATGTTCATGTATGCGGATTGTTAGCTGTCTTCCTGTTTGTCCTATATAGTGTTTTGAGCAGGAGGCTCCAGAGCACTGATGATGTCTCCTAGTCAGGGGACGAAACGTTTGCAACAAAAACTTCCAGCTCGGCGAACAGAACCACAACACCAAGTTGTAGCCCGACCGATTTATTTGAAACGCTGCTCCTTCACTGGGTGGAGTCACTGAGGAAGGCGGAGTATTCCAAAAACATGTGATGTCAAATGAACCTATTGGACTTACACATTCCTGATAAAGGGCTTATGCCCGAAACGTTGACTCTCCTGCTCCTCAGATGCTGCCTGATCGGCTGTGCTTTTCCAGCACCACCCTATTCAACTCTGACCCTCCAGCATCTGCAGTCCTCACTTTCACCTCGTGGACTGTAACCTGGGGCTGTGTGACCCCTGGCTGTGAACTCTAAACAGTTTGTATCATGATGAAAGTGGCTGGACTGCATCATTTATAAACACATAGAAACATGAAGTATGTGAGGAATGTTCCAGAAAGTCCTCAGCCAAACCATAGGGTGGCACGGTGGCTCAGTGGTTAGCATTGTTGCCTCACAGCACAAGGGACCTGGGTTCAATCCCCACCTCAGGCAACTGTCTGTGTGGGTTTGCACAGTTTCCTCCAAAAATATGCAGGTTAGGGTGAATTGGCTGTGGGAAATTGTCCATAGCGTTAGGGACATTAGTCAGGGGTCTGGGTGGGTTGCTTTCTGTAGGGTCAGTGTGGATTGGTTGGGCCGAAGGGCCTGATCCCACACTGTAGGGAATCTAATCTGATCTAAACAAAGTGTGAAGTTGGTAAACGATAATTGATAATTTTCCCATATTGGTTTGTTCAAGGCAACAGGAACCACCTTGTGATATTTGTACATTGAGCTAAACCACCGAAAACAAAAATGGCCACGGTGCTGTTTGTGGGATCCTGCTGTGCAGAAGTTGGCTGCTGGGTGCCCTGCATCCCCATCGTGATCTGTGACTGCTTTGGGATGGCCTACGGTTATGAAAGGTGCTATAGAAATGCGGTCAGGTTCGGGATAGGATCTCCATTTCTGTGATCAGTCTGACCTAGAAGGATGTGACTATGAGCTCAGAAGATTAGCCATTAATCCCACAATCCCCCATTCTTTCCAAAAATCCCTCCTTTTACCCACCTTCATGATTTTGTAAACCTCAGTCAGGTCCCCCCTCAATCTCCTTTTTTTCTAATGAAAACAATCCTAACCTACTCAACCTCTCTTCATAGCGAGCACCTTCCATACCAGGCAACATCCTCGTAAACCTTCTCTGCACCCTCTCCAAAGTGTCCACATCCTTTTGGTAATGTGGCGACCAGAACTGTATCTATGCCCGAAACGTCGAATTTCCTGTTCCTTGGATGCTGCCTGACCTGCTGCGCTTTAACCAGCAACACATTTTCAGCTGTGATCTCCAGCATCTGCAGACTTCATTTTTTACCCTCATTTATGTATATCACAAGCAACAGTGGCCCCAGCACTGATCCCTGGGGAACATCACTGGTCACCTTTCTCCATTTCGAGAAACTCCCTTCAACTACTACTCTCTGTCTCCTGTTACTCAACCAGTTCTTTACCCACCGAGCTAGAACACCCTGCACACCATGTGACTTCACTTTCTCCATTAGTCTACCAGGGCGAACCTTATCAAACACTTTACTAAAGTCCATGTATTTGCCATCTACAGCCCTTCCTTCATCTATCAACTTGATCACTTAGAACATAGAACATAGAACAATACAGCACAGAACAGGCCCTTCGGCCCACGATGTTGTGCCGAACATCTATCCTAGATTAAGCACCCATCCATGTACCTATCCAATTGCCGCTTAAAGGTCGCCAATGATTCTGACTCTACCACTCCCACGGGCAGCGCATTCCATGCCCCCACCACCCTCTGGGTAAAGAACCTACCCCTGACATCTCCCCTATACCTTCCACCCTTCACCTTAAATTTATGTCCCCTTGTAACACTCTGTTGTACCCGGGAAAAAGTTTCTGACTGTCTACTCTATCTATTCCTCTGATCATCTTATAAACCTCTATCAAGTCACCTCTCATCCTTCGCCGTTCCAACGAGAAAAGGCCGAGAACTCTCAACCTATCCTCTTACGACCTATTCTCCATTCCAGGCAACATCCTGGTAAATCTCCTCTGCACCCTCTCCAAAGCTTCCACATCTTTCCTAAAGTGAGGCGACCAGAACTGCACACAGTACTCCAAATGTGGCCTTACCAAGGTCCTGTACAGCTGCAACATCACTTCACGACTCTTGAATTCAATCCCTCTGCTAATGAACGCTAATACACCATAGGCCTTCTTACAAGCTCTATCCACCTGAGTGGCAACTTTCAAAGATCTATGTACATAGACCCCAAGATCCCTCTGTTCCTCCACCTGACTAAGAACCCTACCGTTAACCCTGTATTCCGCATATCCTTTAGCCTATCCAACACATCTCCCCTCCTTATGTCAACGTGATCCAGAGTAAACAAACTTCTATCTCTAATCTCAGCGTTCTTCACCTCCTGTTCCTCAGTGAACACTGTAATCATTGTCATCTCTGACCTATTCCCGATTCCTTCACAGCTGTGAAGCTCTGGAATTCTCTTCTGAAACCTCTCCATCCCTCAGAACCATAAGACTGCTACAGTGCGGTAGCAGGCCACTCAGCCCATCATGCCTGCATGGGTTCTATCCCCGAGTGCCAATCTCCAGCCTTTATCCCCATAGCATGTGCACCCTTTGACCTGAATAACCATCCAATGCCCCTCTTGAACACTACCACCTCACTCCTAGGCAGTGCATTCCAGAGCGTAACCACTCCCTGTCTGAGAGCAGTCTCTTTTTCTCTCTCTCTCTCTAAAGCCTCTGTCTTTCATGTGAGGGAGATATCTGGTCATGAGCTTTGCAATCTCTGAAAGTGCCTCAGGTCAAAGTCTGTCTGAGGACATTCCTGTGAATTGCCTGGTCCAGCATCTATTATCCATCTCTAATTACCCAGAGGGTGGTTAAAGGTTGGCAACGTTGCTGTGGGTCTGGAGTGAAGTGTGCCAGACCAGGGATGGACTACAGTTTATTGCCCTAAAGGGGTATCTGACAATCGCCAATAGTCTCATGGTCATCGTCAGATGTATAAACATCCACTCCCTCCCCCACCGACGCTCAGTAACAGCAGTGTGTACCATCCACAAAATACACTGCAGAAACTCACCAAAGATCCTCAGACAACACCTTCCAAACCCATGACCATTTCCATCTAGAAGGACAAGGGGCAGCAGATACATGGGAACACCATCCCCTGCAAGTTCCCCTCTGAGCCCCTCACCATCCTGACCTGGAAATATATCACTGTTCCTTCAGCGTGGCTGGGACAGAATCCTGGAATTCCCTCTCTAACAGCACACGGACTACAGTGGTTCAAGAAGACAGCTCACCCCCACCTTCTCAAGGGCAACTGGGGATGGGTAATAAATGCTGGGCCCAGCCAGTGAAGTCTGCATCCCATAAATTGATACACTTTCAAAAAAACTGTTAAACCCAGGTGCATTTTGTTCATCGAATTCAACTTCCACCATTTGTAGGGGCAAGATTCAAACTCAGATCTCCAGGACACTATCTGGGTCTCCGGGTTTAAAGCCCAGCGATAATATAACTAGTCCTTCACCTCCCTCTCGGTGGTTTTCAATATTTAATTAATTCTTTTGTCCCTCACAGTTAACTGGACAGTGAAAGCATCATCTCCTTCAGTACCTGCGTTTACAATTATAAGATCAAAAGAGACAAAGCTGTTGCACTAAGATGCTGTTCGGTCATTGAGCTGGTAATGGTGTGGAATTAAAATAAATCCCCAGCTCCATCCCTAGCTGCTCCCCTCAGTGTGTGTGCCAAGCGTTAATTGGAAATTGCAGTTTCCAGATGCTAATTGCTGGAAAGGCCAAAGCCTT
Source organism: Hemiscyllium ocellatum (assembly GCF_020745735.1). Taxonomy (NCBI): domain Eukaryota; kingdom Metazoa; phylum Chordata; class Chondrichthyes; order Orectolobiformes; family Hemiscylliidae; genus Hemiscyllium; species Hemiscyllium ocellatum. Next base: position 5,529,565 of record NC_083447.1, on the reverse strand, counting down.
CAAAGGGACCTGGCCCCGGTGTTTTATTATCTCATTAATCCTGACCCTGCAAGACAGGTGATTAGTGAGCCCTGTCTCCTCAATCCTTCAAACATCCAGCAATTATAAAACCAAAGTGAAGCAGTTTTGGGTGTAATGCTCATCGCACAGAGGAGCCAACTGGCCAACGAATGCTCAGAGTCAGCAGTCAGCATCAATTCCCCTGAACCCTTCTAGAAAACTGAGGGAAAGATTGCGGGAGTGTTTACAAAACCAGAAGAGCTGGAGGAAGAGACGTGATGTGGGGGCTTTTCACTTTGTACTCATCAGGACCGAATCGCGAGAATACCAAATCCCAAGGGGAAACAACAATTTATACAGCATGAGAATTGGGCACTGATTGGTTGGCTGGTTGATTCTGATTGGTTGTGGTGTTACCATGGAGATGGAACCCAGAATCAAGTGTTCCCGACAGTTCTGTCCAACCCAAAGGAGGGGCAATGTCTGGAGACATTGCTTTTGTTTGCATAGGACAGGTCCCTGAGTACAAAAATGTGCAGTTCCAAGCAAACATAAGTGAGCCACATTGCAGTAACGTCATTCCTGGCACATCCGTGAGTGTTCACCAAGTACTGTCCAATGCAAAATCACGGATAAACGTAGGAGCCAATGACTGCAGATGCTGGAGTCTGTCCTGAGAACAACAAATGCCGGAGATCACCGTGGGTCAGGCAGAGATCACCGTGGGTCAGGCAGAGATCACCGTGGGTCAGGCAGTATCCATGGGGGGGGGGGTGTCAAGCTAATATTCTGAGTCTAGATGACTCTTCCATTGAGCATGGCCAACCCACTGTAACCTGCACATGGAGTCATAGAGACGTACAGCATGACAATAGACAATAGGTGCAGGAGTAGGCCATTCAGCCCTTCGAGCCTGCACCGCCATTCAATATGATCATGGCTGATCATTCCTAATCAGTATCCTGTTCCTGCCTTATCTCCATAACCCTTGATTCCACTATCCTTGAGAGCTCTATCCAACTCTTTCTTAAATGAATCCAGAGACTGGGCCTCCACTGCCCTCTGGGGCAGAGCATTCCACACAGCCACCAATCTCTGGGTGAAGAAGTTTCTCCTCATCTCTGTCCTAAATGGTTTACCCCGTATGTTTAAGCTGTGTCCTCTGGTTCAGCACTCACCCATCAGCGGAAACATGTTTCCTGCAGCCAGAGTGTCCAATCCTTTCATAACCTTATACGTCTCAATCAGATTCCCCTCTCAGTCTTCTAAACTCAAGGCTATACAAGCCCAGTTGCTCCAGTCTTTCAGTATAAGGTAATCCCACCAGACCCTTTGGTCCAACCCGTCCATATATCCCAACCCAATCTAGTCCCACCTGCCAGCACTCGGCCCATATCCCTCCAAACCCTTCCTATTCATATACCCATCCAAATCCCTTTTAAATGTTGTAATTGTACCAGACTCCACCAGATCCTCTGGCAGCTCATTCCACACACGTACCACCCTCTGTGTGAAAACATTGCCCCTTAGGTCTCTTTTATATCTTTCCCCTCTCACCCTAAACCTATGCTCTCTAGTTCTGGACTCTCCGACCCCAGGGAAAAGACTTTGTCTATTTATCCTATCCATGCCCCTCATAATTTTGTAAACCTCTAGAAGGTCACCCCTCAGCCTCCGACACTCCAGGGAAAACAGCCCCAGCCTATTCAGCCTCTCCCTGTAGCTCAAACCCTCCAACCCTGGCAACATCCTTGTAAATCTTTTTGAATCCTTTCAAGTTTCACATCTTTCCAATTGCAATATAGCAATTGGCCTAACCAATGTCCTGTACAGCCGCAACATGACCTCCCAACTCCTGTACTCAATACTCTGACCAATAAAGGAAAGCATACCAAATGCCTTCTTCACTATCCTATCTACCTGCGACTCCACTTTCAAGGAGCTATGAACCTGCACTCCAAGGTCTCTGTTTGGTAACACTCCCCAGGACGTTGCCATTAAGATTAGATTAGATTCTCTACAATGTGGAAACAGGCCCTTCAGCCCAAAACGTCCGCGCCACCCCTCTGAAGAGAAACCCACCCAAACCATTAAGTGCATAAGTCCTTTCCCAAAAAGCACACGCACATCTTTGGACTGTGGGAGAAAACTAGAAACCCACGTAGACGCAGGGTGAATACGCAAACTTCAGACATACAGTGGCCTGAGGGTGGAATTGTACCCAGGCTCCGTGAGGTAGCAGTGCTAACCACTGAGCTGCCACACCACCCCTTGCTCTTGTTTAATACGGATGTTATATGTTTTGACAAAAGTACACTGGCAGACTCTTCTAATAGCGTTCAGTGAATTATCACTGGGGTGGCACAGTGGTTAGCACTGCTGCCTTACTGCGCCAGGGACCCTGGTTCAATTCCAGCCTCGGGTGACTGTCTGTGTGGAGTTTGCACATCCTCCCCGTGTCTGTGTGGGTTTCCTCCCACAATCACAAAGATGTGCAGGTCAAGTGAATCGGCCATGCTAAATTGCCCATAGTGTTTGGGGGGATTAGTCAGGGGTAAATATAGGCGGGGTGGGTTTCTCTTCGAAGGGTCAGTGTGGACTTTTTGGGCCGAAGGGCCTGTTTCCACACTAAGTAATCTAAAGCTAAGCATAGCTGGGTGTCTATCGAGCTATGTTTGGATGTAGCATTGGCCAAAGAGGTTTCCCTGGCTGGGTTTGTCAGTGACCATCTAACTCTGGTCTCCCTCCATAAGCAGAAACACCCTCTGATCGATCAAACCTGCTTCTAAGGATTTGCATTCACTCCGATAGCCTTCACTTCTCCTGAATAAAGAAACCGAGAATTCCTGGTTAGTTAGAACCTCTCCGGTTTGGGAATCGCTCCTCACACAGGAAGGGGACATGGTCACTGAGCCAAGTACCCTCATGAGTTGGTACCGTGTGGAGGTGGGGGAGAAGCTGGAGGGGGGATTAGATGAAAACAAGTCCTAGGCCTCTTGCCCACGGTGTCTGTGTTTGTCCACAGCGTGGAAGGTTTGATCCAGAAACGCAGCAGGCTGCAGCTGAATGCCCTTTCAGGATTCAGGGAGGATGGTGCACCCAACATCCAGTGGACAGTTCCCTCGTTTTATTCCAGCCTGAACTGAAATGCCCCCTGCTGCTCTCGCAAGGAATCACAGGCACGGCCTTGCAAAATCAAACAGTACAGGATAGTGACTGCTCGGCCCATCGTCCCCATTCCAGCTCCTTCCAGAGCTGCCTGATTACTCTCACTCTTCCCCCCCCCACCACTTTCCCCCAAAACGTCCTGCAACTTTTCCTAGTGCTCATCCTTTTGAAAATTCCTCTGGAGTTCGATCCCACTGCCATTTCAGGGAATGCCTTCCAGATCACTGCCGTTACAAACGGATTCTCCCCGGTGATCCTAAATCGGTGACTCCTCCTCCCCCCCCGCTGGCTCAGACATCAGTGGGTCAGAGAGTGGTGCGGCCCATCAGGAGCAGGCACCTCTCCTGCTCCTAATAAATACTCGAGACGCTGGAAATCTGAAATAAAAGTGCTGGAGAAACCCAGTTCTGAAAAAGTCACACTGGACTCAAAATGTTAGCCCTGTTTGATCAGATTAGATTCCCGACAGTATGGAAACAGGCCCTTCGGCCCAACAAGTCCACACTGACCCGGCCCTCCTATTCCACGTTTACTCCTGACCAATGCACCTAACACAATGAGACAATTTAGCACGGCCAATCCACCCTAACCTGCACGTCTTTGGACTGTTGGAGGAAACCCACTCAGACACGGGGACAATGTGCAAACTCCACACAGTCACCCAAGCCTGGAATCGAACCTGGGACCCTGGCGCTGTGAGGCAGCAGTGCGACCAGCTGCTCCGTAGTTTCTCTCCCACCCTCCACACAGATGCTGCCAGACCTGCTGTGTTTCTCCAGCAATTTTTGCTTTCCCCTCATCCCTCCATTTCTGAATCAGAACGTGGAATAATTGATAAATCATACCAACCTGACCATCACAACGCACTCAGACAACAAAGATATTCAACATCAGTCCTAGATGTTCTTGTAAGTGCCATTTTTAACCATTTATTTCTGGGCATTGTTGGCTGGGTATTATCCACCTTTAACCATCCAGAGGGCAATTAAGGGTCAACCTCACCGCTGTGTGTTCAGGTTTGCTCAGGCTCCTTGATGCCTCCTGAAGGGCTTTTGCCCGAAACGTCGACTCCTCGGTTGCTGCCATTTCTGCTGTGCTTTTCCAGCACCACGCTCTTTGACTCTGATCTCCAGCATCTGCAGTTCGCACTTTCCCCTCAGGCTCCCTGACGCTCAGTCGGACGTGGCCAAGGGCAGACGCTCTCACTTCATTTCAAAAATGTTTTTATTTTCCTGGTGGGGGGGCATCGCTGAAAAGCCAGCCCTGTCGCCCCATTGTCCCTCCAACTCAACAGACTATTTCAGAGGGCAATCCTTTTCCAGGCTGGACTACACGGTGGCACAGTGGTTAGCACTGCTGCCTCACAGCGCCCGAGATTCGGGTTCAATTCCTGCCTCAGGTGACTGTGTGTGGAGTTTGCACGTTCTCCCCGTGTCTGTGTGGGTTTCCTCCCACAGTCACAAAGATGTGCAGGTCAGGTGAATTGGCCATTTTTAATTGCTCATAGTGTTAGGTAAAGGGTAAATGTAGGGGTATGGGTGGGTTGCCGCTTCGATGGGTCAGTGTGGACTTGTTGGGCCGAAGGGCCTGTTTCCACACTGCAATGTAATCTAATCTACACCCGACTCTGCACGCACAGTAATATGTTAACACTGAACGGCCCTTTGCAATGGCTGAACAAACCATTCTGTTCCAATAGAGTCAGATTAGACTCAGAAGGTCAACTCTGATTCTCTCTCCACAGACACTGCTGAGTTTCTCCGTATTTGTAGCCTGACTCCCAAACGTTATTCAGATCCTCCCACGTCTTTGCACCTATCCCTCTGAACCAGCCATCACCTAAAACCTTGCAGGGTGGCTCAGTGCTGCCTCACAGCACCAGAGACTTGGATTTGATTCCAGCCTTGGGTGACTGCCTGTGTGGAGTTTGCATATTCTCCCTGTGTCTGTGTGGGTTTCCTCCCTCAATACCGAGATGGGCAGGCCAGGTGAATTGGCTGTGCTAAACTGCCCATTGTGTTAGGAGCACCAACTCAGAGGTAAATGGGTCCGGGTGGGTTACTGTTCAGAGGGTCGGTGTGGACTTGTTGGGCTGAATGGCCTGCTTCCACACTGTAGCTAACCTAAACCTAACTCAGCGTTGAAATGGTTTGGAATGTTTTTATCATGGGGCAGGTACCATATCAAAACATGTTGTCTCTCTGTCTGTCTCAGGTAGGCAATAAAAATTCCATAGTATTATGTTGAAGATGACTATTGGAATTATCCCCCATCCCAATATTTATTTCCTAATTAACAGGTCAAAACAAATTATCCAGCCCTTTACATGCTGTTGTAAGTGGGATCTGTCTGTGTATAAATTGACTGCAGTGTTTCCTACACTATAACAGAGGCTACACTTAAAACAAAATGACTTATTTTGCTGTAAAGCACTAGGCAGTCCAGAAATGGTGAGGAGGTGCTTTACAAATGCAATTATTACTGATGGGTCTTCAGTCAGATTGCAGTTACTGTTTTCAACACCAGAGGGTGCAGTTCCAAATCAATAAGCAGGACACAGGACTCCCAATTGGAACTCATTCCCGTTCAATTAGATTAGATTCCCCAGTGTGGAAACAGGCCCTTCGGCCCAGCCATTCCACACTGACCCTCCGAAGAGTAATCCACCCAGATCCATTCTCCCTCTGACTAATGCACCTAGCATTTTGGCCAATTCACCTGTAAGAAGAAATTCATGCAGACACAGGGAGAATGTGCAAACTCCACACAGTCACCTGAGGCCGGAATTGAACCTGGGACCCTGATGCTGTGAGGCAGCAGTGCTAACCACTGAATCACTGTGCCGCCCTTTAAAGAGTAACCCAACTCACCAATTACCTGACCCGCACATCTTTGGACTGTGGGAGGAAACCCACGCAGACACAGGGAGAATGTGCAAACTCCACACAGACAGGTGCCCAAGGATGGAATCGAACCTGGGACCCTGGTGCTGTGAGGCAGCAGTGCTAACCACTGTGCCACCCCACAAGCTCCCATTAAGAGCAAATGTGATCACCACCACATAAACATTGTTTGTTGGTGTGGTGATGGTCAATGGATAAATATTCCCCCCAGGAATTCCCCTACCCTTCTTCAAAGTAGCGACCAATCTCTCCCGCCCATTCAAGAGGGCTGAATGGCCTGTTTCTCTGCTGCTAATCCTTTGCAAACAGGTCTCAAAAGGTAAAACTGTCCCAATTTGTCTCCCGTTCCTCCCTCCCAGACCTTTTATCCTCATTGGGTACATTTCACAGTCTTCAGATTAGCTCTAAAAGGTGTACACAGTCTGTTAGATCAAAGCTGGTGTACACAGAACAGTGGGAATTATTTGAATAGTTCAGCCTTTCGAGATATTTGTGGTCTACGTGGGAAAATGTGGTAATTTTGCTGCAGATATTGGTCTGCCTGACTTGTAACCCCAGCTGGTCTGGGGGTTTAACGTTGGTTATTTGCCCTACCCCAGCCAGGTTACTGTCTAGACAGTGCCACCCCACAGTCTACCAGTCTCGCTTGGGTGAGGAAGGAATGGGCAGTATGGTGGCTCAGTGGTTAGCACTGCTGTCTCAGTGTCAGGGACTCAGGTTCAACTCCCAACTTGGGTGACTGTGTGGACTTTACACATTCTCCCCCTGTCTGCGTGGGTTTCCTCCGGGTGCTCCGGTTTCCTCCCACAGTCCAAAGATGTGCGGGTCAGAGTGGATTGGACATGCTAAATTACCCATAGTGTTAGGCACATTTGTCAGGGAATGGGCCTGGATGATGACTCTTCAGAGGGTCAGTGTGGAATTGTTGGGCCGAAGGGCCTGTTTCCATACTGTAGGGAATCTAATCTAAAATAAGTTGTCTCTGGAGGCTGCAACCAGGATCTCTGCATTTGCTGGCCTGTTCAAAATGAACGGCGTGGTGGGTTTGGGCAGCTTGGCTGCAAGAGGTCTCACACTGAAAGCCAACCCCATTGCTCTGGCCCCACTGAGCTCACTCACCGGCATCTCTGGAATAATCAACCTGAACTGGTTTTCTCTGGCTGTGGGGTAACCCCGAAAGCCGTGAGCTGGATTAGGCCATTCGGCCCTTCAGTCCTGTTCCACCATTCCACCTCTCCAGGGCGACCCCTGACTCCATTGTCAACAAATATCTATTGAACACAACCTTGACTGAATTCAACAGCCTAGCTTTCACTGCTCTCCGCTAGAGACTGATAATTCCCAGAGAGAATAAAACATTATCTTCCTGACTGGTTTAAATGGAGACCTTTGATCTGTTAGCTGTGGCCCCCCCCTTGCTCTACGTTAAGGCCTGTACTCTCTGGAGTCCAGAGGCAATTTAATTGAAACATATAAGATCCTGAGGGGACTTGACTGGGCAGATGTTGAAAGGATGTTTCCCCCTGGGTAAAGAATCTAGAACGAGGGGTCATGGTTTTAAAACAGATGAGAAAACTTTTTTTTCTCTCTTAGAGGGTTGAGTGTCTTTGGATTCCTTTCACCCAGAAAGCAGTGATCACAGAATCTTTAAACATTTTTAAAGGCAGAGATTCTTGCTGACCAAGGGGACAAAAGATTTTCAGGGATCATAAGAGTCCTAGAGGCCACTCATCCCATACTGACCTTGCGAGGAATACCTCCCACATTTCCCACAGCTAATCCACCGGCTCATCTTTGGACTGTGGGAGGAAACCAGAGCACCCGGAGGAAACCCACACACACACACACGGGGAGAATGTGCAAACTCCACACAGTCACCCGAGGGTGGAATCGAACCCAGGTCCCTGGGACTGTGAGGCAGCAGTGCTAACCACTGAGACACCCTAAATATTGCAGGAACATAGCGTTGAGGTGAAAATCAGATCTTACTGAATAATGGTGTGGGTTCAAAGGACTGAGTGGTTTTCTCTTTACGCCTCGTCTCCCCGCTCCCCCACATGGGGAAACATCCTTCCAGCATTTACTCCTATCAAGCCACAGAGATACAAGGAGGCACAACCTTAACCCACTTTCTCAAATAATCACTTCCATCATCAAACCGGCTCCATTTAATCTCACCACTTGCTCCACGTTTAGCGATGGGGCTAAACAAACATGGGACAGGCCAATGTGTCTGAACAGGCCCCAGCTCAGCAGCAGTGCATACTGTTCACACAACGGTACAGTACAGGAGGCCCCTCAGTCCATCACACTTCTGCCAGGTGTGTGTGTGTGTGTGTGTGTGTGTGTGTGTGTGTGTGTGTGTGACAGAGAGAGAGAGAGAGAGAGAGAGAGAGAGAGAGTGTGAGAGGGACACAGAGAGACAGACACACAAAGAGAGTGAGAGAGAGAGAGAGAGAATGCGAGAGAGAGAGAGAATGTGAGAGAGAGAGAGAGAGAGAGAGAGAGAGAGAGAGAGAGAGAGTGAGAGAGAGATGGGAATAAAAAAGGAACAAGTACCAGCTCAAAGTCTCACCTTTTTAATGAAGGGGGTGCATTTTTTTTCCAGATTGATTCAGACTTTGGGCATCAAAGATTGACAACTAATCTCTGACATGTCACAGAATCCGACACAGACTGCACCATCACACAGTCGGATGCTTTTAAATCAATACAGAAAGGGAGAGACTGGATCATCTTTAATGTCAATGATGTTTGGAGCCCACATGCTGCTGTCATTGGCTGTGGTTCATTTTCAGAACACAATTTGTTTGGAATTATCCTCACTAACTGCATTTTATTGGGCAGGTCTGCTGATGCTGTTTAGGAATGAATTAAAACCGCTCTAACCTTCCACTCATTAACTGACACTAAACAGCATCAATTTTCAAACTGATGTCCAGCTTGTGTTCAGTAACATGGTCTCCTGTTCCCTCTGAAGACATAACCCTCTTCCATGACAAACCTCAGGATACCCAGGCTCCAGAGCTGGCCATTGAGAATCACAAGGCTATTCAACCATGGAGTGCTTCACGATTTCTGTACTGTTGTTCTGCTGTGATGATTGGTCTGGATTACCTCTGTTTGAGGGAATTAACTTTAAACAGGATGCCGAGAGAACAAGTCAACTAGTCTGGCCTGACCCACTGTTGGGGCTTAACCCCACGCCCATCTCGAAATGCTCTCACGACCGCTGTTGGTCACAGACCCTGGTGGGTGGTCAGTAAAAGGACAGAGAGGTACAGACTTGGAAAATCCCCTTGCAAAGTGTCAAAGACTGTGCAAACCTCCTCAAAAGGAAAGCGCATTGTCAAACATTTTGAAACAAAAGTGCTTACAAACTTTAAAATTAGTTCATGGGACAAGAGTGTCACTGGCTGGGCCAGTATTTATTGCCCGTCCCTAATTGCCCCTCAGGAAGGTGGCTGTTAGGGAGGGAATTCCAGGGATACTGAAGAGACGGCAATGTATTTCCATGTATCTTCTGTCGTATCCTCCTCGTCTTAATTATTACATCCTGCAATACGGAGCTCAGCTTCAGCTGCTCAGCCAATGCTAAATAAAAACTGGGGTCAGGCTTTAGGAAGAATATGGAAACCAGAGAGAAGGTGTAGCACACCGACAGATGAATGGTTCCAGCCTGGATAAGGTCATCTATATGTTTAAACGTTGCTGAAATCAGAGAAGACGGCCAAACAAGTTGCCTTGCAGCGGTCAGGACGAGGAAATAACAGACAGACTTGACCGTTCTCCTGAAACTTTAACCCCAATTTCTCTCTCCTCAGACTCGGCCAGATCTGCTGAGCGCTTCCAGCAATTCCTGTTTTTGTTTGTGAAACCCTTTTATACATCATGAGCAGAGGGTGCTGATTGGTTGGTCAGTCACTAACCTGGAGAGTTGGCAAGAGCAGTTAATTGTCAATCTTCATTCACTGAACAGGCAAAGTGGATTCTGGTTGGTCAGAGGGTTGCTGTGGGCAGTTAACTGTCAATCGTCAGTCACAGACCAGGTAAGTAGATTCTGATTAGTCAATTTTTAAGAAAAACGAATAATTATCTGCACAAACTCCTTTCATCTACACATCACTAAGGCTCCTGAAGGTTGAAGTTTAACTTCTGGGGCAACCATTCACACAAATTAATCTTCAACATTCACTAATGACTTTCATTTAATATTTTGAGATGAATTAAGTGGAAGGCAGCTTGACTGAAATGGAGTGTTGGCCAATCAGTGCAGAGAAAGGGTGTGCTCACTCTCTGATTGGCTGTGGGAGGAAGAGGTCAAGATGATTGATGTGTAAATCAGCCAATAGTAGGATACTAGGGGAGAGTGTGAAAGGACAATAAGTCACATGACAGACTCTCCAGGATCGATGTCCAGAGTTGGCGATGTCCAGGCCTGTCGGCCATATTTGTCCCTCAGGCCAATGTCAACATGAGTGGCCCAGACAACGTGTCGTCCTTATTGTGGTTTTAACCAGCAGGAACCGGATGTAGATTAGCCGAGGGAGGGTGTAGAACGCCTGGTGAACCTTCCCTGGAATCAGACTCTGATCCTGCCCCTCGAGGAGATGGTCCTCAGTGACTCGCTCACACAGGTGACCAAGGCTTCGAGTGAAGGGGCTGGGCCTCAGAGCTCCCCTTTCTGCTCGCTACAGTCCAGACAGACCCTGACTGGGTGGTGCCAACCCCGAGATGGCACAGTCCTCAGCTCCGGGGAGCACTGACCACAGATGCCTAGGCCGCAGGCTCGGCAGTGGTGCTTGGCCGTCGTGCCTGAAAAGGGCTTCGCGCAGCGGTGGCACTTGACCAGCTCGTGATCTGGCACCCAATAATCAGGCCTTGCCACTTCCTTAACAAACCCTGGAAAACAACAACAACACGGGTGTGGAAATAATAAAATACAGAAAATACCACAGAGATTCTTCCACACAACCCTCATCGCACTCCTTCTCACTGAGAATGCGTTTACCATGGACACGCCTATGCAACAGTGGGTAGCCTGGGCCAAGGGTCAGAGTCAAATAGCACAGAAGAGGCCCTTCAGCCCATCAAAAAGCATCATTTGCACGTCCCCACAGAAAAGACCAGGAGCTATATTCAATTCTCGTTTTCCACATCCTGGTCTCTTCCTATCTCAGGAATCTCCAGCCCCACTAATCTCCGAGATATCGATGCCCCTCAGACATTCGGAGGGGTGGGGCAGGTGGTGGTGGTGGGGGGAGGGTTAATGCCCTGGGGATACGGGTTCGAACCTCGGCATGGGGACTGGTGCTACTCAAACTCAATTTACAGAATTGAGGAAGTTGGCCACTAACCGTCAGAAGGTTGTGAAGGGGGTCGTGAGGGAGGGAGGGAAGGGTAGGGCAGGGTGGGGGAGAAAAGAGGGGAGGAACTGACTGCAGGTTTCCCACATGAATGGTTGTGTCTGGTAGCACACTCGAGGCATTGAGAGAAATTTAACTTAGATCTCTCTTTCCGTTTTGTTCTTGGTGCCCCAATGTATGTGTTAATCGTTAATTTAGTTGGAGACACTGGCGAATTGGTGGTGGCTTTATTATCAAAATTAAAATCTGGATTTTGTTTTCCACCCCCGCCCTCAGTGGTGCTGACCATCACATCCATCGCTGGACTAGGAAATCTGCAGTCCTTATCCGGTCTGGACTACACGTGACTCCAGACCCACAGTGATGAGGTTGTCTCTGAAATGGCCAGAGCAAGCCATTCAGTTCAAGGGGGTAATTGGGGATTGGGTAACAAAATGCTGACATTTCTTTATTGCTTCACAATACCATTGTCAAACAGTCGGTGTACATACCAAGCGGATATTCGACTGCTGAAGTCATCGTATCTAGAGTGCTCTGTGCCACCTCGGTAATTCTGCGAGCCAATAATCCTTTGCCTTCTCTCGCTGACTCTAACTCTTTTCCTGAAAAGCAATTTATTTCTCTTTTTATAAACATCGATAGGGAGAGAACTTCCAGAGACTTTTCCTCATCGTCACAGACAGGAAGTTGGGCTCACCCACAATCCTCCAGGACTGAACCCACATTCGCCAAGAATTGTGAGTCAATGTGCAGACCCTCCAACACTCAAGATAAATCTTCGGAACATTTAAAACAGAACTGTTCAACACTTTTCCTCACCAGATGTTAAAAAATATTAGTGAACTAAAACAGGCAATTTTGCTGATGGTCAGGTGTCATCCAAGGAGTGTTTTACTTTCTGGTTGGCCTAGGAAGGCTGAGTGTCATGAGGATGGATGACCAATGGCTGGGCAGTTTGAGGGTTGGGGGGGGGGGGGGGGGGGGGGGAGGTCATGTGATAAAACCTCCAGGACCCAATTTATTCCCAGTCAGATCTTGTCTTGATGAGTCTCTCTCTCACAACACTCCCCTCAGGACAACTTGTGGCACTCCAATCACTGTCGCTGGGTCAAACCTTATTCTTTTGGTTTTAAGGGGGCCATGGGGAGGGAATGGCTGCAGTTCGATAGGGGCAGCTCAGTGGTTAACACCACTGCCTCACAGCGCTGGGGACCCGGGTTCGATTCCCCCCCTCGGGTGACCGTCTGTGTGGAGTTTGCACATTCTCCCCGAGTCTGCGTTGTTTCCTCCTGCAGTCCAAAAGGTGTGCAGGGTTAGAGTGGATTGGCCATGGGAAAAGCAGGGTTACAGGGATAGGATGGGATACTCTTCGGAGGGTCAGCGTGGACTCGATGGGTCAAATGGCCTGTTTCTACACTCTATGATCATTCCAAATTCTCACCTGTCATTACCTTTCAGTATCCCACTTTTCTGGAATCCACCTCCCTTTGGGGATTGAGCTGCCCAAACCCAATGGCTGTCAGAGTAAACGCCTCCTGTTAAAATAGGAACAGCCCCCACCCGAGTACGAATGGTGTCTCCCGCGTTCTAGTCAAGTGCGGCTGGGGGCTGGAATGCACCACCTGAAAACGGGAGGGAAGCAGATTTGATCGCGACATTTAAGAGGGAAATGGATCACGGTCTGAAAACTGCAGAAGGGGATGGCTCCTTCCAAAGGGGCCAGCACTGACACGATGGGCCAAATGACCTCCTCCATCCGCTGTGTAATCATCCAGTAGTGCACGATCCCCCTCCTGTTTGCAGTGTAACGCTCTGTGGAGTGGACAAGGTGTCTGCGTGCTGAGTGAGAGGGTAACAGAGCGTCAGTCATGTTTACCTGTGCTTTCCCCCGCTGTCCTGAAGCAATTGTCACACACTCTCACGGCAGCGGACCCCCAGCCTCGCTCCGGGACTGGCATGCTTTTACTGGAGCAGGCGTCACAGCAACCCTCTCCGCACGCACGGCAGTGATGTTTACGGTCCCCCTCCTCGAAAAGTTTCTTGCACTGATGGCACTCCTGCAGAGAAAGGACAAACAGCTTGTGTGTGTGAGGGAGAGAGAGAGAGAGAGAGAGAGAGGACAGACACAGGGCATCCGCTCAGCTCGAAGTTTACACACAGGGCCATCGAGGGGCGGGTCACTAGAGGAATGAGCTGTGCCTGAGGGCTGAGACCTGTTTCTTAACCATGCACAGTAGTGAGAGGGTGGGAAGTGAGGAGGAGGGGAGCAGTGGGTGTAGGGAGACAAAGAGGGAACGTAAGAGTGTTTACCCCTCTCCTTTTCAAACCTCTGATCTCCAAAACTGTTCACCCCATTTGTGGTTAGCACTGCTGCCTCACAGCGCCAGAGACCTGGGTTCAATTCCCGCCTCAGGTGACTGTCCTTGTGGAGTTTGCACATTCTCCCCGTGTCTGCGTGGGTTTCCTCCGGGTGCTCCAGTTTCCTCCCACTGTCCAAAGATGTGCAGGTTAGGTGAATTGGCCATGCTAAATTGCCTGTAGTGTTAGGTACAGGAGTAAATGTAGGGGAATGGGTCTGGGTGGGTTGCGCCTTGGCGGGTTGGTGTGGACTTGTTGGGCCGAAGGGCCTGTTTCCACACTGTAAGTAATCTAATCTAATTTCAACCATCCCCCCGAAACATACATAAAATTCTAAATGTGTGCGGGGAGACAGCGAGATAGACAGCGTCAAAAGATTCATAGAGATGTACAGCACAGAAATAGCCCAACTCATCCATGCCAACCAGATATCCTAAATTAATCTATTTCCACCTGCCAGCACCTGGCCCATATCCTTCCAAACCCTTCCTACTCATATACCCATCCAGGTGCCTTTTAAATGTTGCGATTGTACCAGCCTCCACCACTTCCTCTGGCAGCTCATTCCACACACGCACCACCCTCTGTGTGAAAAAGTTGCCCCTAGGGTTGCTTTCAAATCTTTCCCCTCTCACCTTAAACCTGTGCTGTCTAGTTTTGTACTGAGCAAGGATGTCTAGGAGGTGAAGAGGTGTTGCTGGGGAAATTGGGAGGGGGGAGCACTATCAGGGACAAGACATGACCAGGCAGGAAGGGGGCGTTGACCCACTTTGTAGGGGCTGCGGTGAATCATCACTTCAGTTAATTTTCAAGTGTCACACTCCTGGGCAGAGTTTCCAGCCTGCTCCTGACGGGTCTACATCATGTCTGGGTAACAGAACCACAGGGTAAGGCCAGGGCAGGCAGCTACACTTCTCGCCCTCCCATCTCACTCTGGCCGGACTCACAACGTTTCCCAAGAGGGAGTTTTGTGGGCGGCACGGTGGCACAGTGGTTAGCACTGCTGCCTCACAGCACCTGAAACCCGGGTTCAATTCCCGACTCAGGCAACAGACTGTGTGGAGTTTGCACGTTCTCCCCGTGTCTGCGTGGGTTTCCTCTGGGTGCTCCGGTTTCCTCCCACAGTCACAAAGATGTGCGGGTCAGGTGAATTGGCCATGCTAAATTGCCCGTAGTGTTAGGTAAGGGGTAAATGTATGGGTGGGTTGCGCTTCGGCGGGTCGGTGTGGACTTGTTGGGCCGAAGGGCCTGTTTCCACACTAAGTAATCTAATCGTAATCTAATCCCCGTGTAAGTCCCGTCAATGACAGCTCATGGGAATACCCTCAGGATCCCAGCTTGCTGCAGTCACCCATGGTACACTGGTGCCACTCCCTGTAACCGGAACGGTGGGGTGGGTGGGAGAACGGGAATGTTGTGGATTAAGTAATCCAGGAGACACACAGCAACCCGTGGAATCTAAACCCAATTCATAAACTCAGGAATCGGGTGGTTGTCTTGGGGATGGCGACCATGATACCATCATTGATTGTTATTAAAACCCCATCTGGTTCACAGATATCCTTTAGGGAAGGAAATCTGCTGTCCTTCACCCGGTCTGGCCTACATGTGACTCCAGACCCAAAGCCATGTGGTTGATTCTTAAACTTCCCGCTGTAATGGCCCCAGCGAGACACTCGGTTCATGGGGCACTCAGGAACAGGTAACTGCCTTGGCAGCTAGCCCACAAATGATTAAAACGATAATTTTGTGTCCTGAGTGTATCCCAATCCCAGCAGCCTCTGTGGATCGGTCGTCATCGTCAGGGCCAGAATGTACTTGCATTTATATAGCGCCTTTCACAGCCACTGGACATCCCAAAGTGCAGCGTAGCTGACCAAGGGGTGTGTCTCAGTATCGGAGGTTTGGTGCACAGCGAACTCTTGTGAACAGGAGTGAGAATGTGACTGGATTAACTGTTGTCATGATGTGAAAACCCGTCCTTTCCTACTCCCCCCTCCATCCCCCCCACCCCCTGTGCTTGCCTGAAAGGCTGACAATGGGACCTTTCACACTCAGACTGGAAGCACTCCGGACCCTCGCTTTGAACTTTCATCCGAAAGCCAGCACTTCCTCAGGGCTGCTCTGGGAACGTCAGCCAGGATTCAGAGCACAGTTCTCAGCGAGTGGGAACTGAACTCACAACCCTCCAACTCGTGGGAGAGATACCTTTATTGCTGGGCAGATGGGGCAGTCAAAAAGGCCTATGGCTTTGTTGGAAGGAGCATTGAGTACAAGGAGAGACAGGTTCTGCTGCAGCTTTGTAGAACTTTAGTTAGGCCACACTTGGAATATTGCGTACAGTTCTGGTCACCACACCATCAGAAGGACGTGGATGCTTAGGAGAGGGGACAGAAAAGGTGTTGCCCGTTACAGGGGATGTTAGCTATTAGGAAAGGTTGGATAGACAGGGTTTATTTTCACTGGAACGCAGGAGGTTTGAGGGTTGACCTGTTAGATGTTTATAAGATTGTGATTGGCACAGATAAGGTTAGATTCCCTACAGTGAGGAAACAGGCCCTTCGGCCCAACCTGTCCACGCCAACCCTCCGAAGAGTAACCCACCCAGACCCATTTCCCTCTGACTAATACATTTGAAAATGTGTTGCTGGTTAAAGCACAGCAGGTTAGGCAGCATCCAAGGAACAGGAAATTCAACGTTTCGGGCATAAGCCCTTCATCAGGACTCATCAGGCTTATGCCCGAAACGTCGAATTTCCTATTCCTTGGATGCTGCCTAACCTGCTGTGCTTTAACCAGCAACACATTTTCAGCTGTGATCTCCAGCATCTGCAGACCTCATTTTTTACCCTCTGACTAATACACCTAACACTACGGGCAATTTAGCATGGCCATTCACCTGACCTGCACATCTTTGGATTGTGGGAGGAAACCCACACAGACACGGGGAGAATGTGCAAACTCCACTCAGACAGTTGCTCAAGGCTGGAATCAAACCCAGGTCCCTGGTGCCGTGAGGCAGCCGTGCTAACCACTGAGCCACCGTGCAACCCCAAAGAGAGGCCTTTTCCCCAGGGTGGAGGATCAATTACTAGGGGACACGGATTCAAGGTTTGGGGGGTGGGAACGAGGGAGGGGTGTTTAAAAGAGATGTGCGAGTCACGCTTTCACACAAACGCTGGTGAGTGTCTGGAAGGAGCAGCCAAAGGAGATGGTGGAGTCAAAAATACCTGCAGATGCTGGAAGCCAAAGTAGCCAGGCAGGAGGCTGGGGGAACACAGCAAGGCAGGCAGCATCAGGAGGGACAGGCAGGAGGCTGGGGGAACACAGCAAGGCAGGCAGCATCAGGAGGAAGCAGACACAATAGCAGCATTTGAGAAACACCTGGACGGATACATAGATAGGAAAGGAATAGAGAGATAGGGATCCTGTAAGTGAAGACAGTTTCAGTACGGAAGGGCAAAACGTGCTGGCACAAGCTTGGAGGGCCGAAGGGCCTGTTCCTGTGCTGGCCTGTTCTTTGCTTCACTCGGTCTCGTATTCCTGTCTGATCGCAGCCAGGACGTGGGTTGGTCACACTGGGGGATTTACTTCAAAACCAAAAATCAAAACGAAGACAGACTCACCGTGATCTGGGTGTTGGGCCTCCAGTAATCCGGGGCCACTCGATCGGTCAGCCAGGAGCTGATGGCTTTGCTTGGCCGTGCGCTGTACTCGGAGACCGACTGGATCATAAAGCTGACACCGTCCAGCACTCGCTGCGCCCCGTTGTGGTTCGGTCTCAGGAATGGGTCCGCCTGGGATTTAGACGACAAGGAACGGGTTTCTGCATTTCCATAGCGCCGCTTACGGCCCGAAGTGACAGGCTTTCTTCGAAGCTCAGCCAACCCTCACGGAGCGAGCCACCGTTTTTAAAAAGGTGGGTGATAAGTAAGCGAGCAGGACCCGAGGGAGACCTCCCCAGTTCTTTCCTAGACCCTGTCGTAACATCCTTCCCACGTTCACCCGAGGGTCAGGGGCTGCATTTAACGTGTCATCCGAACAGCTCCTCAGACACTGCAGCACACCTCCCCCCCACCCCCAGCTCTGCGCACTGCACGTGAACCCTGCCGACATGAGTGAGAGCTGAAAATGTGTTGCTGGAAAAGCGCAGCAGGTCAGGCAGCATCCAAGGAGCAGGAGATTCGACATTTCAGGCATAAGCCCTTCTTCAGTAATCCTGAATCTCCTGGTCCTTGGATGCTGCCTGACCTGCTGCGCTTTTCCAGCAACACATTTTCAGCTCAGACCTCCAGCATCTGCAGTCCTCACTTTCTCCTCGACGTGAGTGAGAGAACAAACTCAATGGGGAATGGTCATTTCCAGGTTACCGGACGGACTGCCCTTTAGAGGTGAACTCTCTCAGTGCATCGCTGCATTTAATTGTTCCGAACACCCAGTTCTCATCAACGTTCACAGCACAGGAGGCGGCCCTGTGACCCATCGTATCCTCCTCGGTCAACAAAGATCTGACTTCAACAATCCCACTTCAGTCATGGAGGCGTACAGGACAGAAACAGACCCAACCCGTCCATGCCGACCAGATATCCCAACCCAATCTAGTCCCACCTGCCAGCACCCAGCCCATATCCCTCCAAACCCTTCCTATTCATATACCCATCCAGATGCCTCTTAAATGTTCCAATTGTACCAGCCTCCACCACTTCCTCTGGCAGCTCATTCCATACATGTACCACCCTCTGAGTGAAAAAGTTGCCCCATAGGTCCCTTTTATATCTTTCCCCCTCTCACCCTAAACCAATGCCTCTAGTTCTGGACTCCCCGACCCCAGGGAAGAGATTTTGTCCCATAGCCCTGGCGGCTAAGGCAATGCAAGTGGAGATCTAAACACTGCTTAATTGTTACAAGGGTTTTTGACACATCCATCATTTCAGGCAGTGATTCCAGACTCCCACCACTCTCTGGGTGAGGAAGAAAACGTCTCAACTCTCCACTTGGTCCTTGACCTCTAACCTCAAGACAATGCCTTCTGGGTATTAATGATAAAACTGGCTTCTTGTCTGCACCCCTCAATCTTATCCAGTTCTGTCAGGTCCCCTTCCCTGCTCCAAGGAAAACTAGCTGTCTTTCCAATCTTTTCCTACAGCCTGGACTCTCCCATCCAGGAAACATCCTGTAAATCTCCAGGTAAATGAGAGTGTTGTGAGCATGATAGACTTGGGGAATTCCCTCACTATCTTCCTGGTCCCCTTCCTCTGTGTGATGGTCACCTCAACATTCCCTCCACACCAGCCCTGCCTCGAGCTGCAGGGGGTCACACTATATCCTGGGAAATGCCACAGGGGTGGGGGTAGGGCGAGGGGGGAAGAGGAGGGCAAGGGAAAAGGGAGGGGGGGGAAGGGAGAGGGAAAAATGGGAGGGGGGAAGGGAGAGGGAAAAAGGGAGGGGGGAGGGAAAAAGAGGGGGTGAGGGAAAAAGAGGGGGTGAGGGAAGGCAGGAGAAACAGTGGGAAGCAGAAGAGAGAGAGAAATTATGAAAAGAGAGAGAGAGAGAGATGGAGAGGGGGAAATGTTCAAATGTCATAAATCTTTACTCATCTCTCCCCTCTGGGATCAGAGTGTAAAAGCAGCGAATTTTCAATAGTTAGTTTAATGCCTGATTCAGTCTGTCACCCAATTCCCTCGTGAACTCAGTGAGTATTTGTCACGTTCTGGTCTCCGAGGGTTGTTCACAGACAGTTAAACACTTGTTCAGACAGTTCACTCACCGCTGATATCCACAGTCTGTCAAAAGCCATCAGCATCCACAGAGCAGCATCTGACAGATGGCCCCAGGCTGGAAGCCCGTTCACAGTCCACGTCTCTCTCTCTCTCTCTCTCGCTCTATCACTGGCTGTGTGGGCTAATCTCAGGCCAAGTCAACGTAACCAACCTCACCGCAACAGCCGGTGACCATGGGCAAATCAATGATTATCAAAACCAACAGCACCCTCCCCCAGCAGCAGCACTGAGCCCAGGAGATGGTTTTCCAAGGGGTATGAGGTGCCATTTTATTTACCTCCTGGATCAAGGTTTAGGATCAGGAAACAGCACAGAAACACAAAACATAGCAGGAAGACGCCATTCGGCCCTTCAAGCCTGCTCCACCATTCAGTATAATCATGGCTGATCATCCAACTCAGTCCCTATTCCTACCTTCACCTCCAATACCCTCGGATCCTTTTAGCTCCAAGAGCTGTATCTAACACCTTCTCGAAAACATCCAATGTTTTATCCTTGACTGCTTTCTGTGGCAGAGAATTCCCCAGGGTGCCCACTGTCTGGGTGGAGATATTTCTCCTCTTCTCAGTCCGAAATGGCCTACCCAGAATTCTTAGAATGTGATCCCTGGTTTTGGGCTCCCTGGCCACCAGGAACACCCTTCCTGTGTTTACCCTGCCAGACTACTCAGACCCCTCAGCATTATGATAGCCCACATACCCACCAACACACTAAAACAGCAGCTAATGAACTTGAAAGACCCTATACAGACAGCAAGGAAAACTAATGTCACTTACAAAATACTGTGCAAGGACTGTAACAAATACTACATTGGACAAACAGGCAGAAAACTAGCCACCGGGATACATGAACATCAACTAGCCACTAAAAGACATTGCCCTCTCTCACTAGTATCCTTACATACAGATAAGGAAGGACAACACTTCGATTGGGACAACACACTCCATCCTAAGGCAAGCCAAACAGAGACCCACACGATCATTCCTAGAAACAGGTGGTGGACTCCATCTACACCCACTGAGAAAAGGAACAGGCAATGACATCACCAACACAAAATGACCTCATCAACACGGGAAATGACATCACCAACCCAAGGAAACCTAAGCACATAAATAGAAAGCGAGCCATATCACCAGGGCTTCATCCGGAGGCCCACTGAAGATGTTACCGAGTATGGGGACGAAACGTTTGAAAACTAACCTTCCAGCTCAACGAGCAAACTTACATCCAGTACCTCAACCTGAGTTACAAATCTTCTGAAAACCTGCTGTTTACCCTGTCGAGCTCTGTTAGAATTTTATACTTTTCTATGAGATCACCCTCCAATTCTTCCAAACTCCAGTGAATACAGTCCTAACCGATCCAGCATTTCTTAGAGTCATAGAGACGTACACCATTGAACAGACCCTTCGGTTCAACTCATCCATGCCAACCAGATATCCTGTATTAATCTAGTCCCATTTGCCAGCATTTACCCCATATCCCTCTAAACCCTTCCTATTCATAAACCCATCCAGATGCCCTTGAAATGCTGTAATTGTACCAGCCTCCACCACTTCCTCTGGCACCTCATTCCATACACGCATCAACCACTTGGTAAAAAGTTGCCTCTTAGGTCCCTTTTAAATCTTTCCCCTCTCACCCTAAACCTCTGCCCTCTAGTTCTGGACTCCCTCACCGAATGTCAATCCTTCCACCCCAGGAATCAGTCTGTTTAACCTCCATTACACTCCCTCTGTCACGAATACATACTTCCTCAGATAAGGAGGGCTGTTCGGCCCATCGAGTCCTTGACGACATTCCACAACAGCAACTCACCTCGTCCCTCACCTCTGGCCAATTCCTGCGCACCCACGCACACCCGTGCAGTGGATGACGCAATTTTCTTTCAAAAGCATTCGACTGAACAACCCTGTCACATTCCAGTCTTTAACAGTCCCCCTCAGGAATCACGGGAAGTAACCATGCAGGGGCAGCAGGCAGTGAGGCAGACAAACTGTGTGTTAGCAAGAGGATTCACATACACATACAACAATGTCTCGCTGCAGATACATAGGGCACTGGTGAGGCCACACCCAGATTTTGGTGTGCAGTTTTGGTCTTACTTTCTGAAGAAGGACATTCTTGCTACGGAGAGTGTTCAGTTAGTGTTTACTAAATGATTCAAGGGATGGTCAGATGAATGCATGATGAGAGATGGAGTCAGTTAGGATTGTGTAAAAAAATGAGGTCTGCAGATGCTGGAGATCACAGCTGAAAATGTGTTGCTGGTTAAAGCACAGCAGGTTAGGCAGCATCCAAGGAATAGGAAATTCGACGTTTCGGGCATAAGCCCTTCATCAGGAATCAGGATTCCTGATGAAGGGCTTATGCCCGAAACGTCGAATTTCCTATTCCTTGGATGCTGCCTAACGTGCTGTGCTTTAACCAGCAACACATTTTCAACTCAGTTAGGATTGTATTCACTGGAACTTAGGAGAATGAGGGGGGGGATCTCTAGAAAACTATAAAATTCTAACAGGACTAGACAGAAGGATAGAATGCACTCGCTTAATACTGACCAGGCTCAGGGTATCCCGGCAAATCTTCCACACTCTCCTGTGAGGCTTCTCCTGAACCTCTCCCTCAATTACATACACCCTCTGCGTTCCAACCAGCCTCCCTGTGCAACGCCGAGGGAGCACCGCACCGTCGGGGGGTCAGCGCCAAGGGAGTGCTGCGCCATCAGGGGGGTCAGCGCCAAGGAAGCGCCGCACCGTCGGGGGGTCAGCGCCGAGGGAGCGCCGCACCGTCGGTGGGCCAGCGCAGAGGTAACGCCGCACCGTCGGTGGGCCAGCGCCGAAGGGGCGCTGCACTGTCGGAACACAAGCGCCGAGGGAGCACCGCACTGTCGGAACACAAGCGCCGAGGGAGCGCCGCACCGTCGGAGGGCAAGCGCCGAGGGAGCGCCGCACCGTCGGAGGGTCAGTGCCAAGGGAGAAAGGATGTTCCTAATGGTGGGAGAGTTCAGTACCAGTGGGTCATAGTCCTACATCCTGATCCTTAAACTGAGGTGAGGAGACATCTCTTCACCCCGGAGTGGGGACCCCGTGGGATTCACTACCAAAGGAACTGGTTGAGGCCAACACACTGGTGTTTCATGAAGGAGACTGGTCTAGCTCTTGTGGCTAAAGCATTGAAAGGATAGGGGGAGAGGGCTGGATTAGGATATTCAGCTCCGTGATCAGACTGAATGATGGAGCGAGCTGAAAAGGTCAAATGGCCTCCACTGGCTCCAATCTTCAGTGTTTCCGTGAGTTTTTATTTTATTCCCCTTCTGGCAGTGCCTGAACATTACCCTCCAAAGCCCAGAGACGGGGCTAGAGAGCTGTATACTCACCCCTTGCCAGACGTGTTTCAGTTCAGGACGTACAACTGAGGCCTCGGGATCTTGGTTTCCAACCCAGTACTGTCTGCTCCGGTAGATAACCCCACAGTTTGGACATTCCAGAACATACCTAAGCAGAAAATTAAAAGACAGACAACTCGAAACCAAACTCTGCACTGCCAGGCAGGATTCAATTTTGTATAAAACGTACCTCTCTCCGTTTCCTGGGAACTTAAGGAAGAAAGTACGTTGATGTGTTGAAATCAGACGGAGTCCAGGGAACAGGGCCAAACCAATCAAGGACAACTTTAGGTTTTTGGAAAGAAACTCTGGAACCTCAGAACTCCATAGCCTCCAGATCTGGGTTCTGGGAAAATATTACAGTCTCCCTCAAGAGAGGGAGGGAGAGGAACACTAGCATTTATGTAGCACCCTTCCCCTAAGGATTGGCCTGCTTTAAAGCAGATCCAGATGTTTCCACCTGCTCCAAGTGTCGGACACGTGGCAGCCATTTGCACACAGCAAGATCCCAAAAGTAGGACTGTGAGCTTTGTTTCAGTGAAGGTGGGATAAACATCAAGCAGGACTCCAGAAAATAACTTCCTCCCCCACCACCTCTCCAACTGTATCCTGTGGGATATTTTATCCAAAATGGTCATTGGGGACCTTGCTTTAGTATTTTACCCAGTAACAACCCTCCGACAGCACGGCGCTTCCTCGGGCACTGACCCTCCGACAGTGCGGCACTCCCTCAGCACTGACCCTCCGACAGCGCGGCGCTCCCTCGGCACTGACCCTCCGACAGCGCGGCGCTCCCTTGGCACTGACCCTCCGACAGCGCGGCGCTCCCTCGACACTGACCCTCCGACAGCACGGCGCTCCCTCGACACTGTCCCTCCGACAGCACGGCGCTCCCTCGACACTGTCCCTCCGACAGCACGGCGCTTCCTCGGGCACTGACCCTCTGACAGTGCGGCCCTTCCTCAGCACTGACCCTCTGACAGTGCGGCACTCCCTCAGCACTGACCCTCCGACAGCGCGGCGCTCCCTCGGCACTGACCCTCTGACAGTGCGGCCCTTCCTCGGCACTGACCCTCCGACAGCACGACGCTCCCTCGGCACTGACCCTCTGACAGTGCGGCCCTTCCTCAGCACTGACCCTCCGACAGCACGACGCTCCCTCGGCACTGACCCTCTGACAGTGCGGCCCTTCCTCAGCACTGACCCTCCGACAGCACGACGCTCCCTCGGCACTGACCCTCTGACAGTGCGGCCCTTCCTCAGCACTGACCCTCCGACAGCGCGGCGCTTCCTCGGGCACTGACCCTCTGACAGTGCGGCACTCCCTCAGCACCGACCCTCTGACAGTGCGGCACTCCCTCAGCACTGACCCTCCGACAGCGCGGCGCTCCCTCGGCACTGACCCTCCGACAGTGCGGCCCTTCCTCAGCATTGACCTCCGACAGTGCCCACTCCCTCAGCACTGACTTCCAACAGTGCCCACTCCCTCAGCACTGACCCTCTGACAGTGCGGCACTCCCTCAGCACTGACCCTCCGACAGCGCGGCGCTCCCTCAGCACTGACCCTCCGACAGTGCGGCCCTTCCTCAGCACTGACCCTCCTACAGTGTGGCCCTTCCTCAGCACTGCACAGGGAGGCTGGTTGGAAGGCAGAGTGTGTTTGTAATCGAGGGAGAGGTTCAGGAGAAGCCTCACAGTGGGGTGGGGTGGATTTGCCGGGATGCACTGAGCCGGGTCGGTGTAAAGCTGGTGCACTCTATCCTCCTGAAGAACAGATGCTCAGGGGCCGCGCTCTCCAGCCTCTGACTGTGCAGTTTTTGTTCCGATCTCCGGTGACAGACACCACTCACCCTGACCAGGCATAGGTCGCGAGTCCGAACCACTTGCTGTCCGTCGATGCGGAGGTTTTGGGGTTGACAGTTACTTCCCAGCCTCGTTCGTAACACACCTGGATCAGATCAAGCAGAGGCATTCTGACCAGGACGTTTCATCCCACGTTGTCATCTCTTACCTCCCCCACCCCCACTATCAGTAACATTCCCTCTCCTCCGCAAACTGTTAAAACTCAACATGCAAAGGACGACCAATAGATAATAGACAATAGGTGCAGGAGTAGGCCATTCAGCCCTTCGAGCCTGCACCACCATTCAATATGATCATGGCTGATCATGGCAGGAGAACAGGTCACTCACTGCACTGCTTTGTAAGCAGCAGGGTGCATCATCCCGACAAGGAAATACATCGCTGTTCCTTCAGTATCACTGGGACAAAATCCTCCCTCAAAGCTCTGGGGGCTCCCCACAGCACACAGACTGCAGTACTCAGCTTACTACCACCTTGCCTGGGACTGATAACAAATGCAGTGATTCCTACATGCACAAGTGAATAACTTTTATTTGGAACAATTCTCCACCTTTCTCCTTTGATGATGCAGATGATTATTTTAAACCTGTGTCCCTTGGTTTGTTGCTGACCCTCCTGCTGTTGGAGTGCGTGTCTCCCCAATAACTCTGTCAAAGCCTTGCAGTGTTGAAAGGCATTTGATTAAATCTTCTCACCAATCGTCCCTGCTTGAAGTGGGATGGGGAACACGTCACAGAGATGGACAGCACAGAAACAGACCCTTCGGTCCAATCTGTCCATGCTGACCAGATATCCCAACCCAATCTAGTCCCACCTGCCAGCACCCGGCCCATATCGCTCCAAACCCTTCCTATCCATATACCCATCCAAATGCCTCTTAAATGTTACAATTGTACCAGCCTCCACCACTTCCTCTGGCAGCTCATTCCATTCACGTACCACCCTCTGTGTGAAACAGTTGCCCCTTAGGTCTCTTATATATCTTTCCCCTCTCACCTTAAACCTATGCCCTCCATCCTGGACTCCCCCACCCCAGGGAATAAACTTTGTCTATTTGCACTATCCATGCTCCTCATAATTATATAAACCTCAATAAGGTCACCCCTCAGCCTCTGATGTTCCAGGGAAAACAGCCCCAACCTGTTCAGCCTCTCCCTGTAGCTCAAATCCTCCAAGCTGAAAATGTGTTGCTGGTTAAAGCACAGCAGGTTAGGCAGCATCTCAGGAATAGGGAATTCGACGTTTCGAGCATAAGCCCTTCATCATTCCTGATGAAGGGCTTATGCTCGAAACGTCGAATTCCCTATTCCTGAAATGCTGCCTAACCTGCTGTGCTTTAACCAGCAACACATTTTCAGCTGTGATCTCCAGCATCTGCAGACCTCATTTTTTGCTCAAATCCTCCAACCCTGGCAACCTCCTTGTAAATCTTTTCTGAACTCTTTCAAGTTTTGCAGAGGTCTACATCGTGGGAACAGGCCTTTTGACCCAAGGTGCTTATGCTGTATAGTTTTCACATTGAATCTAGTCCACGTGCCAGTGTTTGGTCCATATCCCTCCATACCTATTCCATCCATGTACCTTTCCTTAATGAACAAACCGTACTCGCTTCTGTAGAGGGAAGCAGCACTTACCCTGCAGATTAACACCTTGTTATTGTACTGGTGCATGTAGCGACATCTCCCCGTTGCCTGGTGTGGGACATTGTCCTTCAAGTGGTTCATGCTGTTGGTACAGTGAGCCCTTCAAACAAACAGAAAAAAACAGGGAATAATGACATTCACTCTCCCCAGTTACACAGAAACACACCGAGCAGGAGGGGAGGACAGCAGTGCAAACGTATTGAAACCTACGGGATACTGAGGGGCCTGGACAGAGTGAACATGGAGAAGGTGTTTCCACTGGTGACAGCGCGCCTAGGACCTGAAGGCAGAGCCTGAGAGTGAAGGGACCACCCTTCAGAACGGAGGTGAGGAGGGAATTTCTCCAGCCAGGGAGGAGGGAATCTGTGGAACTCATTGCTGCAGAGAGCTGTGGAGGACAAGTGGTTGAATGCTTTTTTTTTTAAAGGGATAGGTATGTTCTTGATTACTCAGGGGGTCAAAGGTCATGGTGAGAAGGTAAGAAAATGAGTTGAGAAAAGTATCAGCTGTGATTGAATGGTAGAGCAGACACAAAGGGCCGAATGGCCTGTATCTTATGGTCTGCAGCCCATTCGGCCCATGGACTTGATGCAAGCAAATGGATTTCCGAAGGAGCAACTTTTTCACACAGAGGGTGGTGTGTGTATGGAATGAGCTGCCAGAGGAAGTGGTGGAGACTGGTACAATTACAGCATTTAAGAGGCATCTGGATGGGTATATGAAAAGGAAGGGTTTGGAGGGATATGGGCTGGGTGCTGGCAAATGGGACTAGATTGGGTTGGGATATCTGTCTACATCGTGGTAACAGGCCTTTCGGCCCAACGTGCCTATCCTGCCCAGTTTTCACAATTAACCTATTCCCATTTGCCTGTGTTTGGTCCATATCTCTCCATATCAGCAGCACGGTGGCTCAGTGGTTAGCACTGCTGCCTCACAACGTCAGGGTCCTGGGTTCAATTCCAGCCTTGGGTGACTGTCTGTGTGGAGTTTGCACATTCTCTCTGTGTCTGTGTGAGGTTTCCTGCGGGTGCTACAGTTTCCTCCCACAGTCCAAAAGATGTGCAGGTTAGGGTGGATTGCCTATAGTGTTGGGTGCATTAGTCAGAGGTATATGGGTCTGGGTGGGTTACTCTTCGGAGAGTCAGTGTGGACTTGTTGGGCTGAAGGGTCTGTTTCCACACTGTAGGATATCTATTTATGGACGAGTCAGACTGAAGGCTCTGTTTCCATCCTGTACATCTCCATTACTCTATTCATTCTAACTGAACTGTGGAACAGATTGGAGGGGCTGAATGGTCTCCTCCTGTCCTCCTTGTTACTTTTGCTCCATATCCCTCAATAATAAACAAAAAAAAACCGAACAATCTCTGTACTGAAACATAGAGAATAGGAACAGGAGTAGGCCAATCGGCCCATCAAGACTGCTTCCCCATTCAGTCTGATCATCCAACTCAGTCCCCTCTTCCTGCTTTCTCTCCCCCTCACCCTTTGATCCCTTTAGCCTCAAGAACTATTATCTAACTCCTTCTTCAGCGTCTTGGCCTCATCTGCTTTCTATGAGAATTCCACAGGCTTCCCCCTCTCTGGGTGAAGACATTTACAGAAGAGAGAGCGAGGACGGCAGATGCTGGAGATCAGGGTCGAGAGTGTGTGGTGCTGGAAAAACACAGCCGGTCAGGCAGCATCCGAGGAGCGGGGGAATTGACGTCCAGATGAAGGGGATTATTCCCGAAATGTCGATTCTCTTGCACCTCAGATGCTGCCTGACCTGCTGTGCTTTTCCAGCACCACACCCTCGACCCTGAAGACATTGGTAGCCAGCTCTCTGATGTTTGGGACACATTTACCCGAAGATATGGGAACTGAATTAGGCTGCTGAATCTGCTCCACCTCTGGATCATGGCTGATACGACTAATCTAGCAATAATCACCCCTGGGCAACAGGAAGAGGATGCTACCAGGATTTGAGAATTAAATCAGTGAGGAATGAGCAGTTAATTTGGGGCAGTTTTCTTTGGGAGAGACTAAGCAGGGTGGAGATCCAATGGTATCCCACAGTTAAGTGAGCACCCAACAGCCTGGATAAGGGAATCCCTATACTGATTTCCTTTCAGCTTAGTTGAGATCTATCATATTTACACAGACTCACTGTTTCTCAGATTGTTTCACTGCCACCTGGCTGCTAAAACAATTTTGAAATAAAAAAATGCTTTTCCTGGCTGGGAGATTTGAAACATGGGCGCGATTGTGAATTAGGAGCAAATTTTTTTCAGTAGCATAGAGTCTTAGAGATGTACAGCACGGAAACAGACCCTGCGGCCCAACCCGTCCATGCCGACCAGATATCTTAAATTAATCTAGTCCCCTGTGCCAGCACTTGGCCCATATCCTTCTCAAATTCTTCCTATTCATATACCCATCCACATGCCTTTTAAATGCTGTAATTGTACCAGCCTCCACCACTTCCTCTGGCAGCTCATTCCATACACATACCACCCTCTGTGTGAAAACGTTGCCCCTTGGGTCTCTTTTATATCTTTGCCCTCTCACCCTAAACCTATGCCCTCTAGTTCTGGTCTCCCACACCCCAGGGAAAAGACTTTGCCTGTTGTTGTGGTTCTGTTCGCCGAGCTGGGAATTTGTGCTGCAGACGTTTCGTCCCCTGTCTAGGTGACATCCTCAGTGCTTGGGAGCCTCCTGTGAAGCACTTCTGTGATGGTTTGAATCTGCCACTTCCGGTTGTCAATTCCAGCTGTCCGCTGCATATATTGGGTCGGTATATTGGGTTCAGGTCAATGTGCTTATTGATTGAATCTGTGGATGAGTGCCATGCCTCTAGGAATTCCCTGGCTGTTCTCTGTTTGGCTTGTCCTATAATAGTAGTGTTGTCCCAGTTGAACTCATGTTGCTTGCCATCTGAGCGTGTGGCTACTAAGGATAGCTGGTCGTGTCGTTTCGTGGCTAGTCACGACCAGCTAGCCACACACTCAGATGACAAGCAACGTGAGTTCGACTGGGACAACACTACTATTATAGGACAAGCCAAACAGAGAACAGCCAGGGAATTCCTAGAGGCATGGCACTCATCCACAGATTCAATCAATAAGCACATCGACCTGGACCCAATATACCGGCCACTGCAGCGGACAGCTGGAACTGACAACCGGAAGCAGCAGATTCAAACCACTACAAATTCCGGAGGAAAGATCACAGAAGCGCTTCACAGGAGGCTCCCAAGCACTGAGGATGTCACCTAGACAGGGGACGAAACGTTTGCAACACAAATTCCCAGCTCGGCGAACAGAACCACAACAACGAACATCCGAGCTACAAATCTTCTCCCAAACTTTGAAAACTTTGCCCATTTACCCTCATGATTTTGAAACCTCTAGAAGGTCGGGGTCAATGATAGTGACGAGGGGAGGAGAGCGCTCACCCACAGGAGAGGCACACTCTGGAGCAGCTGAAGTACTCATCGGGGAAGAAACAGTCGGCCACCATCCTGCTGTCTTTAATCTCACCGTTGAATCTGATACTCAGAGCCTGAGGGATGAAGGGGAATAAAACAGGAACATCTCTCAGCCAGACGCAACGTGCATTCCTATAGCACCCTTCCCAACCTCAGCTCACCCCAAAGTGCTTTACAGCCAGCAGAATACCAGCAGTTTCACCACGCAAGAGTAAGTGCACAGTGAGATCCCACAAACAGATGTGAATAACTGACAGATCGGTGCGTTTTTTTTTAAAGGAAAGGAAAATGGCGTAGGTCGTTGGGGCCAATACTGGGGCCAGGACAGAGGTCACTGTGGCACTTCTCATGTCAAACTGGAGTGGCAGAAAGGGGCCTTGGTTTAACAACTCCCCTGAAAGAGAGCAACTCTGACAGAGCAGCACTCCCTCAGTACTGCACTGGGAGTCTCTCTCTTTCAGAGAGAGAGAGAGCAAAGAGAGAGAGAGAACGAAGAGAGAGAGAGAGAGAGAGAGAGAGAGAGAGAGAGAGAGAGAGAGGGGGGGTGAAGAGAGAGAGAGAGAGAGAGAGAGAGAGAGAGAGAGAGAGAGAGAGAGAGAGAGAGAGAGAGAGAGAGAGAGAGAGAGAGAGAAAGAAAGAAAGAAAGAAAAGAAAGAAAGAAAGAAAGAAGAAAGAGAGAGAGAAAGAAAGAAAGGGGGGGGGGAAGAGAGAGAGAAAGAGAGAAAGAAAGAAAGAAAGAAATCAAGCATTCCTGTACACTTTGCCTTCTCATGCAAAGCCAGCCCACAAAAGGCCATTCAGCCCTTCAATTTCATGCAAAGTCTTTGATGGAGCAACAATTTCTTTTATTCTCGTGTTGTTGGGCAAGGCCAGCATTTGTAGCCCATCCCTAACTGCCCCTTGAACGAGCGCCTTGCTCGGCCACTTCAGAGACAACCACAACTGGCTGTGGAGCCACGTGGCTGAGCCGGACCCGGTAAGACTGGCCGATTTCCGTCCCTAAAGGAACATCGGTGAACCTGAAGGGTGTTTTTACAACAATGATGGTTATCATGGGCACCGTCACCGAGACTAGCTTTCAATTCCAGATTTCACTCAGGCCCCAACCCCCCCACCCTCTCAGGAGCCAGTCTGGCCGCTAGAAATGCCCCACACAAGCCAGGAATGAGTGTTCTGGAACGTTCTCTCGCGTGGCTTTGGTTTGTGGGTTAGGGATATGCATTTGAGGGTCATCCTGTAGACCTTGCTGACAATCAGAGACTCCACGGCCTGGCAAGGATTGATGGGCAGAGCCAGCCATTGCCTAGGAGTTAGGTAACAACAAGGGCTGCAGATGCCGGAAACCAGATTCTAGATCAGAGTGGTGCTGGAAAAGCACAGCAGGTCAGGCAGCAGCCGAGGAGCAGGAGAATTGAAGTTTCGGGCAAAAGCCCTTCATCAGGAATAGAGGCAGAGTGGAGAGATGCCTATGAGTGCCAGTGGAAGTTACAATCCGCCAGTTCCCCCATCAGTCCGTTCACCCCAGCGTTACCTTTAACACATTGTAGACAATGGCGGGTGATCTCCGACAGCGGGTCAAAGTGCTGTTTGCTCTCTGACGCACCACCTCCAGGAACCCAGAGAAATCGGTGGGGGGGCTCGTGGTCTGTGTGCCAACATACTCGACGGAGTTGAACGTTTCCGTGCTCAAACCAAGCTGGTGGAACCTCTTCTGCAGCAGCTGCTCTGCATTCCCTGGAGCCTGGGAGTCTGGGAAGTCAACACAGCATAGAGACGCTCTGCGTCAAAAAGCAACCTGCAGCTTTTATCAATCAAGAAATAACATCTATTCGTGAGACATGGGCAAGACCACAACTGATCATCCATCCCCGAAGAAAATGATGGCGTACTTCTTTCTCAACAAGTCAGTGACTGGCTATGGGGAGATGCTGTTATTGTGGTTCTGTTCGCCGAGCTGGGAATTCGTGTTGTAGACATTTCGTCCCCTGTCTAGGTGACACCCTCAGTGCTTGGGAGCCTCCTGTGAAGCGCTTCTGTGATCTTTCCTCTGGCATTTATAGTGATTTGTATCTGCCGTTCCGGTTGTCAGTTCCAGCTGTCCGCTGCAGTGGCCGGTATATTGGGTCCAGGTCGATGTGTTTGTTGATTGAATCTGTGGATGAGTGCCATGCCTCTAGGAATTCCCTGGCTGTTCTCTGTTTGGCTTGTCCTATAATAGTAGCGTTGTCCCAGTCGAATTCATGTTGCTTGTCATCCTGAGTGTGTGGCTACTAAGGATAGCTGGTCGTGTTGTTTCGTGGCTAGTTGGTGTTCATGGATGTGGATCGTTAGCTGTCTTCCTGTTTGTCCTATGTAGTGTTTTGTGCAGTCCTTGCATGGGATTTTGTACACTACATTGGTTTTGCTCATGCTGGGTATCGGGTGCTTCGTCCTGGTGAGTTGTTGTCTGAGAGTGGCTGTTGGTTTGTGTGTTGTTATGAGTCCTAGTGGTCGCAGTAGTCTGGCTGTCAGTTCGGAAATGCTCTTGATGTATGGGAGTGTGGCTAGTCCTTTGGGTTGCGGCATGTCCTCGTTCCATTGTCTTTCCCTTAGGCATCTGTTAATGAAATTGCGGGGATATTTTGGCGAATTAATTGTATAGGTGTTCTTCCTCTTTTTGCAGTCTGGTGTGCTGCAGTGTGTTGTGGCCCTTTTGAACAGTGTCTTGATGCAACTTCGTTTGTGTGTGTTGGGGTGGTTGCTTTCATAGTTCAGGACTTGGTCTGTGTGTGGGGCTTTCCTGTATACCTTTGTGCTGAGTTCTCCGTTCGGTGTTCTCTGTACCATCACGTCTAGCAATGGGAGCTGGTTGTCCTTTTCTTCCTCTCTCGTGAATCGGATTCCTGTGAGTGTGGCGTTGATGATCCGGTGTGTGTTCTCTATTTCTGTGTTTTTAATGATTACAAAGGTGTCATCCACATATCTGACCCAGAGTTTGGGTTGTATTTGCGGTAAGACTGTTTTTTCTAACCTTTGCATTACAGCTTCTGCTATGAGTCCAGAGATCGGTGAGCCCATGGGTGTGCCGTTGATTTGTTCATATATTTGGTTATTGAATGTGAAGTGTGTCGTGAGGCACAGGTCCAGTAGTTTCAGTATGCCGTCTTTGTTGATAGGTTCAAAGTCCTGTTGTCTGTTCTGTATGTCCAGCAGGTTGGCTATTGTTTCTCTGGCTAGGGTTTTGTCGATAGAGGTGAACAATGCTGTTACATCGAATGAGACCATGGTTTCTTCCTTGTCTATGTGTATATTTCTGATGATGTCCAAGAATTCTTGTGTTGACTGTATAGAGTGTCTGGATCCGCTGATCAGGTGTTTCAGTTTCTGCTGTAGCTCTTTAGCCAGTTTGTGTGATGGTGTCCCTGGTAGTGATACTATGGGTCTGAATGGGATGTCTGGTTTGTGCACTTTAGGTAGTCCATAGAATCTGGGGGTGTTGTTGCTTTCAAAGCTGGACAAAGCAGACTGCACTTTTTGGATGTAGACATAGACAAGGAAGAAACCATGGTCTCATTCGATGTAACGGCATTGTTCACCTCTATCGACAAAACCCTAGCCAGAGAAACCGTAGCCAACCTGCTGGACATACACAACAGACAACAGGACTTTGAACCTATGTCCAGCAGGTTGGCTACGGTTTCTCTGGCTAGGGTTTTGTCGATAGAGGTGAACAATGCCGTTACATCGAATGAGACCATGGTTTCTTCCTTGTCTATGTCTACATCCAAAAAGTGCAGTCTGCTTTGTCCAACTTTGAAAGCAACACCACCCCCAGATTCTATGGACTACCTAAAGTGCACAAACCAGACATCCCATTCAGACCCATAGTATCACTACCAGGGACACCATCACACAAAATGGCTAAAGAGCTACAGCAGAAACTGAAACACCTGATCAGCGGATCCAGACACTCTATACAGTCAACACAAGAATTCTTGGACATCATCAGAAATATACACATAGACAAGGAAGAAACCATGGTCTCATTCGATGTAACGGCACTGTTCACCTCTATCGACAAAACCCTAGCCAGAGAAACAATAGCCAACCTGCTGGACATACACAACAGACAACAGGACTTTGAACCTATGTCCAGCAGGTTGGCTACGGTTTCTCTGGCTAGGGTTTTGTCGATAGAGGTGAACAATGCCGTTACATCGAATGAGACCATGGTTTCTTCCTTGTCTATGTCTACATCCAAAAAGTGCAGTCTGCTTTGTCCAACTTTGAAAGCAACACCACCCCCAGATTCTATGGACTACCTAAAGTGCACAAACCAGACATCCCATTCAGACCCATAGTATCACTACCAGGGACACCATCACACAAAATGGCTAAAGAGCTACAGCAGAAACTGAAACACCTGATCAGCGGATCCAGACACTCTATACAGTCAACACAAGAATTCTTGGACATCATCAGAAATATACACATAGACAAGGAAGAAACCATGGTCTCATTCGATGTAACGGCACTGTTCACCTCTATCGACAAAACCCTAGCCAGAGAAACAATAGCCAACCTGCTGGACATACACAACAGACAACAGGACGTTGAACCGATCAACAAAGACGGCATACTGAAACTACTGGACCTGTGCCTCACAACACACTTCACATTCAACAACCAGATATACGAACAAATCAACGGCACCCCCATGGACTCATCCATCTCTGGACTCATAGCAGAAGCTGTAATGCAAAGATTAGAACAAACAGTCTTACTGCAAATTCAACCCAAACTCTGGGTCAGATATTGGATGACACCTTTGTAATCATCAAAAACACAGAAATAGAGAACACACACCGGATCATCAACGCCACACTCACAGGAATCCGATTCACGAGAGAGGAAGAAAAGGACAAGCAACTCCCATTCCTAGACGTGATGGTACAAAGAACACCGAACGGAGAATTCACCACAAAGGTATACAGGAAAGCCACACACACAGACCAAGTCCTAAACTACGAAAGCAACCACCCCAACACACACAAAAGAAGTTGCATCAAGACACTGTTCAAAAGGGCCACAACACACTGCAGCACACCAGAACTGCAAAAAGAGGAAGAACACCTATACAATGTATTTGCCAAAAATGGATACCCCCGCAATTTCTTCAACAGATGCCTAAGAGACAGACAACGGAACGAGGACATGCCACAATCCAAAGGACTAGCCACACTACCATACATCAAGAACATTTCCGAACTGACAGCCAGACTACTGCGACCACTAGGACTCATAACAACACACAAACCAACAGCCACTCTCAGACAACAACTCACCAGGACGAAGCACCCGATACCCAGCACGAGCAAAACCAATGTAGTGTACAAATTCCCATGCAAGGACTGCACAAAACACTACATAGGACAAACAGGAAGACTGCTAACGGTCCGTATCCATGAACAGCAACTAGCCACGAAACGACATGACCTGCTATCCTTAGTAGCCACACACTCAGGATGACAAGCAACATGAATTCGACTGGGACAACACTACTATTATAGGACAAGCCAAACAGAGAACAGCCAGGGAATTCCTAGAGACATGGCACTCATCCACAGATTCAATCAATAAGCACATCGACCTGGACCCAATATACCGGCCACTGCAACGGACAGCTGGAACTGACAACCGGAAGCGGCAGATTCAAACCACTACAAATGCCGGAGGAAAGATCACAGAAGCGCTTCACAGGAGGCTCCCAAGCACTGAGGGTGTCACCTAGACACGGGACGAAACGTCTGCAACACAAACTCCCAGCTCGGCGAACAGAACCACAACAACGAGCACACGAGCTACAAATCTTCTCACAAACTTTGAAGATGCTGTTATACTGACAATACCAGTGGATTATTGGGGGACACCATTTCAACAGCATCTAATGGAATTTAAACACACTTAACAAATCCAGAATGGAAAGCTAGTCTCACAACAGAATTTAGTTTAACTTCTGCTCCCAGGATGTGGGGGTCACTAGAAAGGTCAACACTTATTGCCCATCCCATGCAGCTAAGAGTCAACCACATGGTGGTTGTGGGACTGGAGTCAGATGTAAGCCAGACTGGGTAAGGTTTTTTTCCCTAAAGGGGATCCATTTTACATCAATTGACAATTGTTTCAAAAAGACTCATTTGCATTCAGATTTCACCAGCTGCCCTGGCAGGATTCGGGTCTCTGGAAAAATATCTGGGTCTCTGAATTAATACACGAGCAACAATGCCACTAGGCCATCGCCTCCTCTTCAGTGGGACCCTGGAGCACCCTCTGCATTGCCCCAGGGATTGGTCTTCAGTCTCCAACATCTCACCAGCAACTTTACTATAGAGTCATCGCGATGTACAGCATGGAAACAGACCCTACGGTCCAACACATCCATGCCAACCAGATATCCCAACCCAATCCAGTCCCACCTGCCAGGACTTGGCCCATATCCCTCCAAACCCTTCCTATTTATATACCCATCCAAATGCCTCTTAAATGGTGCAACTGTGCCAGCCTCCACCACTTCCTCTGGCAGCTCATTCCAAACACGTACCACCCTCTGCGTGAAATAGTTGCCCTTCAGGTCCCTTTTATATCTTTCCCCTCTCACCCTAAACCTATGCCCTCTAGCTCTGGACTCCCCAACCCCAGGGAAAAAGACTTTGTCTATTTATCCTATCCCTGCCCCTCAATTTTGTAAAAGTCTATAAGGTCACCCCTCAGCCTATGGGAGATTCTCACATTAACTACGTGAGAGTTAGCATCAAACTGGAGATAAACAGGCACTACTGGATTGAGTGAAGTGGGTGTGGGGGGGGGGGGGGGGGGGAGTGGGGGTTATTGGGGTTGGATTGACTGTGGAGGGGGGAGTGGGGGTTGTTGGTGTTGGATTGACTGTGGTAAGGGGGATGGGAAGTGCAGGCTATGGGAATGTTAAGGATGGAACAGACTTGATGTTGAACAACACTCAACCGCCTCCCCCACTGCCAGCGAGTTGACCAACTGGGGGTCAGTGGCCATTTTCTCACAGGTCAGTGGCTAAGCCTCTGACCGCTCATCCCACCCAGCCCAGCTCTCACTCTTCCAACAAGCCCCCAGCTCACGCGATGACCCCTCTCTCTCCTCAGGCAATGTCCCCCTATCGCCTCGACCCATTACCCCCACTCCCTGCAGGCAACGCCCTTCCTGAGACAACGGCCCTCTCAGACAATGCCTACTCCCCCTCCTCCATCAGGTGTTGCCCCCTCTTCTCCCCACACCCCCACCCTCCCACTCAGGCAGAACCCCTCACCGCGCCCCTCCCTCCACCTACGCCCCAGACCCCTCACTCACCACCACCCAGCAGCTTGGTGTTGGAGGTCTCCTGGAAGACGATGAGGGCTGGTCCGAGACTGGACATCGGCACTCCTAGCCCCAGGCGCTGGCTCGCGGCCTGCAGCTCCTGGCTGAAGTGGCGGAGGTAGGCCCGGGAGGCGTTGCCCAGGAAACAGAAGAGGTCGTTGTGCAGCCGCTCAGCCCGCGTCCTGTACACTACCAGGTCGGAGACGGCCAGCACCTTCAGCAGCAGACGCCTCCGGCGGTCCTGTTTACTGGTGGCTCCCAGCAGGCCCTCGGTGTCCAGCAGGACCAGGCCCAGCGATGGCTCATAGGCCGCCCACACGCCCACCGTGCACGAGTCCTGGGTGTCCGAGGTGCGGAACACCTCCCGGCCGCCGAAGAAGGCGGCGTTCAAGGTGTGAGACTTCCCATCCCCCGTATTGCCGAAGATGGAGAGGACCTTGATGGCTTGGTCTCCCGGCACTCCCAGTTTCTTCACAAAACTCTCCTCATCCGGCACCTGTTAAATTAATTCCACATTGACATCCTGTCAGAGGCAACATCACTCAAGATGGATGGCATGGACGAGTTGGGCCGAAGAGTCTGTTTCCAAGCTCAATGACACCAACCAAGACAAAGCAATTTGCTTGATAGACATCACATTCACCAACGTTTATGGGCGGCACAGTGGTTAGCACTGCCGCCTCACAGCGCCAGGGACCTGGGTTCAATTCCAGCCTCGGGTGACTCCTGTGTGGAGTTTGCACATTCTCTCCGTGTCTGTGTAGATTTCCTTTGGGTGCTTCGGTTTCCTCCCACAGTCCAAAGATTGCAGGTTGTGGTGGCCATGCTAAATTGCCCATAGTGTTAGGTGCATTAGTCAGGAGCAAATGTAGGGGAATGGGTCTGGGTGGGTTACTCTTTGGAGGGTCGGTGTGGACTTGTTAGGCCAAAGGGCCTGTTTCCAAACTGTAGGGAATTGAATCTAACCTAAAACATTCACTCCCTCCACCACTGACGCTCAGCAATGTGTACCATCGACACGATGCCCAGCAGAAATTCACCAAAAATCCCTCAACAGCACCTTCCAAACCTTCCATCTATGAAGGACAAGGGCAGCAGATACATGGGAACATCACCCCCTGCAGGTTCCCCTCCACTCCCCATCCTGACTTGGAAATACATCGCCGTTCCTTCAGTGTCGCTGGGTCAGAATCCTGGAATTCCCTCCCTCAGGGCATTGTGGGTTTGCAGGGACTGTACATGGACTGCAGTGGTTCAAGAAGGCAGCTCACCCCCACCTTCTCAAGGGGCAACTAGGGACGGGCAATAAATGCTGGGCCCAGCTATTGGTGCTCATGTCCCACGAATTAATAATGAAAAAATCACAGCAGACCATTCCCAAAACAGTGGCGAGGAACATTCATCAGAAACCCTCTTAGAATCCCTACAGTGTGGAAACAGGCCCTTCGGCCCAACAAGTCCACACTGACCCTCCAAAGAGTATCCCACTCAAACCCATTCCCCCATGACTCTACATTTACCCCTGACTAAAGCACCTAACCTATACATCCCTGAATATTACAGACAATCCACACAGATACGGTGAGAATGCACACACACACACACACACACACACACACACACACACAATGCTGGGAGGCAGCAGTGCTAACCACTGAGCCACCGTGCCGCCCTCGTCCTGTCCTCCCCAGTGGACCTACACAATCCCAGGACATACCCCCAAAGGCGAATTTCTCCTTGATTTTCTGAATCATGTTGGTTTAAAGACTAAACATTGTTCAGGACAATGAATCACAAAAACATTAACATCTGCAGATTAGGGGCAAGTGTGCGGTTGGCCTGTAGTTCAAAGTGAATTGAGTAGAAAAGTCGTGATGTTTTGTTAAAACTGCTTCAGTCCTGATGAAGGACTTTTGCCCGAAACATCGATTCTCCTGCCCCTCGGATGCTACCTGACCTGCTGTGCTTTTCCAGCACCGCTCTAATTTAGACTCTGATTTCCAGCATCTGCAGTCCTCACTTTTGCCTATAAGTCAGACCACAGCTGGAATACTGTGAACAATTTTGGGCTCCTTATCTAAGGGAAGAAACACTGACATTGGAGACAGTACAGAGAAGGTGCACTTGGCTGATACCAGGTATGCAGGGAGTGTCTGATGACAAAAGAATGAGTAGATTGGACCTGTTCTCACTGGAGAGAATGAGAAGCAATCTTATTGAATCTTACAAGACGGGGGAGATGTGGAGAGATGTGGAGAGATTGTTTCCCCGTGTGGGAGCGTCTAGGGCCAGAGGGAATCATCTCAGATTAAGGGGTTGAACATTTAGGATAGAGTGCAGGAGCAATTTCTTCTCTCAGGGGGTAATGATTGTGCAAAATTCTTCCCAGTAGGGGCTGTTGAGGCTGGCTGCAAATGTGTTGCTGGTCAAAGCACAGCAGGCCAGGCAGCATCTCAGGAATAGAGAATTCGACGTTTCGAGCATAAGCCCTTCACCAGGAATAGGCTGGGTCAATATGTATATTCGAGGCTGAGACAGAGAGATTTTTAAACCAGGAAGGGGAGTCATGGGTTTGTAGGGAAAAGGCAGGAAAGTGGAGTTGAAGATTATCAGATCAACCATGATCTCACTGAATGGCAGAACCAGATCGATGGGCTGAATGGCCTACTGGATCAACATGACATTACTGATCATGATGTGGTGCAAATCGGCTGCTGCATTTCACACACACTGCCCTTTAAGAAGTTACTGAAACAGATTTGAAGCCTGGAACGTTTTCAAACACAAGTCAGGCTCGATCACAGTTATCTGGTATGACGGCCAAGTGAGAGACCAATGTAGTGTTTTCAGATGGAGGGTTCCCCACTCGAAAAAGCTATCTCAGCAGTTCAGAAATGAGATGTAATCATGGACTGTGTGGTCAGCAGAGTTAATCAATGAGGATGATTAAACAAAAACACAGAGCATGTGTGAGAGAGCGAGAGACAGAGCGACAGGGCGACAGGGCGTTCCTGCTGGTCTTGGGGAAGTGGAAGAGCAGTATTTAAAAATGAAGAAGGGTGATACTAGACTTGAGGCTCTGCTTTCTCTCCACACATGCTGCCAGACCTGCTGAATTTCTCCAGCAATTTCTGTTTTTATTATACCCAAAAAGCAAAAGAGCCAGATCTTTCAGGAGTGAAATTAGAAAATACTTTGACTTAGAGGGTGGGAGAGGTTTGGAACTCTCCTCAGTATATAACAAATCAACTTTCAATCGATCATTCCTTTTAAACCTGAGATCGATAGATTTTGATAACCAAAAGGTATTTAGGATTAGATTAGATTTAGATTACTTACAGTGTGGAAACAGGCCCTTCGGCCTAACAAGTCCACACCGACCCGCCGAAGCGACAACCCACCCATACCCCTACATATACCCCTTACCTAACACTACGGGCAATTTAGCATGGTCAATTCACCTGACCCGCACATCTTTGGACTGTGGGAGGAAACCGGAGCACCCGGAGGAAACCCACGCAGACACGGGGAGAACGTGCAAACTCCACACAGTCAGTCGCCTGAGGCAGGAATTGAACCCAGGTCCCTGGCGCTGTGAGGCAGCAGTGCTAACCACTGTGCCACTGTGCCGCCTAGTTGGCATGGAGGTAGGTCACAGATCAGTCATTAGTGAAGAGCTTAGAGGGGTTGAATGGCCTCCTCCTGTTCTTATCTCCTTTAGATTTCCTACAGTGTGGAAACAGGCCCTTCAGCCCAACAAGTCCATACTGACCCTCCAAAGAGTAACCCACTCAGACCCGTTTACCCCTGACTAATGCATCTAACACTACGGGCAATTTACCTGAACTGCACATCTTTGGATTGGGAGAGGAAACCGGAGCACCCGGAGGAAACCCAGGCAGAGACGGGGAGAACGTGCAAACTCCACACAGTCAGTGGCCAGAGGGTGGAATCGTTATCTTAATGCCCTGGATCTCTCACAGT
Organism: Hemiscyllium ocellatum; assembly: GCF_020745735.1. Classification (NCBI taxonomy): domain Eukaryota; kingdom Metazoa; phylum Chordata; class Chondrichthyes; order Orectolobiformes; family Hemiscylliidae; genus Hemiscyllium; species Hemiscyllium ocellatum. The sequence continues at coordinate 5,488,275 of NC_083447.1, read as the reverse complement.
CCGAGAGCAAACATTTGGGAGAGAGTTGGGGTTGGCTTTCTTAGGTTGGGGGGTGGGGATTGGTGGTTGGGTGTTTGGGAGGGACTGTCTGAGGATCTCGGGTGAGTTTCGGCAGTCTGTCTTGTAGATGGTACACACCGCTGCTGGACGGAGGGAGGGGATGTTTGTCAATGCGGTTTCTACCAAACAGCTTTGTTTAAACTGAAGAACTTTCTTTTGAAATACCCTCACTTCCAGAAGCCTTTTTTTAAAATAAAAAGCAGGTAAGGTGTCAAAAAGTAACATCACAGAATCATCGAGTCATAGAGATGTACAGCATGGAAACAGACCCTTCGGTCCAACCCGTCCATGCCGACCAGATATCCCAACCCAATCTAGTCCCACCTGCCAGCACCTGGCCCATATCCCTCCAAACCCTTCCTATTCATATACCCATCCAGATGCCTCTTAAATGTTGTAATTGTACCAGCCTCCACCACATCCTCTGGCAGCTCATTCCATACACGTACCACCCTCTGTGTGAAAAGGTTGCCCCGTAGGTCTCTTTTATATCTTTCCCCTCTCATCCTAAACCTAAACCCTCTAGTTCTGGACTCCCCCACCCCATGGAAAAGACTTTGTCTATTTACCCTATCCACGCCCCTCATGATTTTGTAAACCTCTATAAGATCACCCCTCAGCCTCCGATGCTCCAGGGAAAACAGCCCCAAGTCCCTATAGCTCAAACCCTCCAACCCTGGCAACATCCTTGTAAATCTTTTCTGAACCCTTTCAAGTTTCACAACATCCTTCCAATAGGAAGGAGACCAGAATTGCATGTAATATTCCAACAGTGACCTAACCAATGTCCTGTACAGCCGCAACATGACCTCCCAACTCCTGTACTCAATGCTCTGATCAATAAAGGAAAGCATACCAAAGGCCTTCTTCACTATCCTATTGGGGTGGCACGATGGCTCAGTGGTTAGCACTGCTGCCTCACAGCACCAGTGACCTGGGCTCGATTCCAACCTCAGGCGACTGTCTGTGTGGAGTTTGCACATTCTCCCCGTGTCTGTGTGGGTTTGCTCTGGTTTCCTTCCACAGTCACAAAGATGTGCAGGTCAGGGTGGGTTGGCCATGGGAAACTGCCCATAGTGTTAGGTGCATTAGTCAGGGGTAAATGTAGGGGAATGGGTCTGGGTGGGTTTCCCTGTGGAGGGTCCATCTGGTCTCGTTGGGCTGAATGGCCTGTTTCCATACTGTAGGGAATCTAATCTAATCTGTCTACCTGCAACTCCACTTTCAAGATTTGGCTATTAACTCAGAAGTCCAGGCTAATGGTCGGGGGGGGAAAACACCAAAAAAACAACGCTGAAGATCACTGTGGGTCAGGCAGCATCCTTGGAGAGAAAGCAAGCTAACATTTCGAGTCTAGATGATTCTTTATCAGAGCTCTTTGTGGGTGCTGCCTGACCTACAGTAATGTGCTCCTAATAGTCTGGAGAAACGGGTTCAAATTCCACCAGGGCAGCTTCTTAAATCATAAACTGAATAAATCTGAAATTCAAAACAAATCTCATCAACTGCCATAAAAACTCACCGAGTTCCCTAATGGCCTTTCGCGAGGGATATCTGCTGTCTTTACCTGGTCTGGGCCTACACGTGACTCCAGACCCACAGCAATGGAGCTGACTCTTAACTGCCCTCAGGGCAATTAGGGATAGGCAATAAAGTCTGGCCCAGCCAACAATACCCACATCCCAGCAAAAAAATTCAGAATAAAAATAAAATCAGACCTCAAGTGTCTTTCCTTTGGCTGATGTCCAATACGAGAGAAAGAAAGCGGAGAGACTTGAAACAGATCCTGCAGCTGTTCCTATTCAGTCCACACGCTACAGCAGCCCCACAATATCATCGTGTTTCCTGTCTGAGGGAAATTGCCCCAGAGTGTGGGAAGCCCTGGCAGAGGTGGCTCAGTGGTTAGCACTGCTGCCTCACAGCACCAGGGTCCCACGTTCGATTCCAGCCTCGGGTGACTGTCTGTGTGGAGTTTGCACGTTCTCCCCTGTGTCTGTGTGGGTTTCCTCCCACAGTCCAAAGATGTACAGGTCAGGGTTAGATTAGATTAGATTACTCACAGTGTGGAAACAGGCCCTTCGGCCCAACAAATCCACACCGACCCGCCGAAGCGCAACCCACCCATACCCCAAAATTTACCCCTTTACCTAACACTACGGGCAATTTAGCATGGCCAACTCACCTGGATTGGTGAATTGGCTGTGGTAAATTGCCCCATAGTGTTAGATGCATTAGTCAGAGGTGAATGGGTCTGGATGGGTTACTCTTCAGAGGGTCGGTGTGGACTGGTTGGGCCGAAGGGCCTGTTTCCACACTGCAGGGAATCTAATCTAGTCAAGCTTCAAATCACAAGCATCAATATTTTCAAGTTTCGAGTCACTCCTCTGCAAGTCGACATTCAATTGTGTAATTTTATACACAATCTACGAGTGCGCTGTGCTGGAGCCTCTGACGTTGGGCACTGTCCCAGCCTGCTCTGCTTGAACAGGCCCTGGAGCAGTCCCACCAGAGGCCCACAAGGTGGGGATGTGCCAAGTACCTGGATGAAGAATGGCCAAGCTCCAACGCTCACCTTGTCCAATTAGTGTCGGAGCCCAGGGATGTACTGACAAGAGCAGGATTACTTACACAATAGGGCTGCACTTGCAGTGACTCACATCATGCCTGACTTCCCCCAACATATGCTGCCGACACGGGTGTGATTCCCATGTCGCTGAGGAGGTGTTACCGTGTCACTGGGTATTCATGCTGCTGGTGAGGAAGGGTCACTTTTAATTCGGGAGCATATCAATTTCGGGCACTGAATATGAATCGTGCCACCCCCCCAAAGAGTGGCTGTGCCCAGTGCCAGGAATACATCGCAGCGTCCTGCACTCTGTTCATCACTGTTGCTCTCAGAGCTCACTCTCACCTCGAGGGATAACTCAGGATCAGCAATAATGTGCCAAAACTGTCAGTGATGCCCACATCCCATGTGGAATAACTAAATAACGATGCATTATAGTGCCCCGGGCTCAAAGGATGCAGAGGGGAGAAATGTTACTTGTCGTTAGGAAAAACCCAGGAAGGCACGGTGGCTCTGTGGTTAGCACTGCTGCCTCACAGCGCCAGGGACCCAGGTTCGATTCCAGCCTCGGGTTACTGTCTGGGTTTGCACATTCTCCATGTGTCTGCGTGAGTCCGGGGATGTGTAGGTGTGGTGCATTAGCCACGGGGAAATGCAGGGTTACGGGGACGGGATGGGATACTTGTCAAGAGGGTCAGTATGAACTGGATGGGCTGAATGGCCTGCTTCCACACTGTAGGGATTCTATGAAACCCCTCCCCCGATACACCCGCGCAGTGTCAGAACTCTCAGACTTTAATTCCTTCTGTCCTGGGGAGGCCTTTGAGCAATGGCAGTGGTTTCTTGACAGAGAGGAACTATTACCTCCGTCACCCCTGTAGTCCCCAGAATGGGAGGGGTGGGGGTGTTTATTTGTGATAATCTAGTCCACATCAAGTTAGATCAAGGAGATCCTGATTGATGTGATGAAGTTATTATTGAGAGGCAGTTACTGCTGCTCTGCAGGGAAATGTCAAGGGTAACCTGCAATTATATCCACAGGAGCTTACTTTTCTGACACGCCAACTGCGGCTGCAACGAATCACTTCGAATCATTGAGTTTTTAACAGCATAGGAAGAGGCCCTTCGGCCCAAGTCTCGTGACTCCATTTTCCAGCCCTTTGCCTGTAGTCCTGTCTTGCTGTGGCATTTCCAACACACATCGAAAAACGTCACAGATTCCTGCCTCACGGAGAGTGGTATCACTGGCTAGGCCAGTGTTTAGTGCCTTGCCCCAGAAGGGAATAAAGAGACAACCCCATTGCTGTGGGTCTGGAGTCACGTGTAGGCCAGACCAGGTAAGGATGGCAGTTCCTTTCCCTGAAGGGGCAGATGAGTTTTTCCAACAATGGCCATCAATTAGGCTCATCATTTCCAGATATTTGCTGGTAATTGCTGTGATGGGATTTGAAGCCAGGTCCCCGGAATGCTACCCGGAGCTCTGGATTAACACTCCACTGAGGCTGTTGCCCCTACACCCTTTCAGGCAGCGACTTTCAGAGACGCGTACACTTCTTGGTGAAAGTATGTTTCCTCACATCAGCTCCTGCCCCTTACTTTAAAAGTGTTGACCCCTCTGCTGGGGGAGGGGGGGGGGGAATGTTTCTCTCCATCTACACCCCTCAGAACTTTGTATACTCTGGAACATCCTCAGAGGGTGCTACGTAAATGCAGTCTGTCGAGACGTTTGCAGTTATGATCACTCGAGGCAGGATGCTGTTTCTCCTCAGCCCGATTTTGGGGAACTGCACGCACTCCCCAAAGCCCCCCTCACTGTGAGGGCTCCAGAAGAATCAACCCTCCCCCCCAACTCTTTAGAGTCAGTCTACATTCAGCATGTGATCTGAAGCCAGAACCTCTGACTCTGAGGTGGTAATGTTTTCCACTAGGCCACAGGCTGACTTGTCAGTAATTAACTTGAGCATTTGCAGCAAAGCCCTTTCAGGTTTTGGGTTAGCCCAGTGGTTAACCTCATATTTACCGCTGGTAACATTGGGTCACTGGCTAGACTGTCCCCACGAGAAACAAAAGGGGGGCGCGGTGTGGGAGGAGATGGAGAAGGACAAGACCCCTCATAAACACCTCCTCTAAACAGCACTGTCCTTTCAAGAGAAGATAAAGCTTCTTGCATTCATGTAGCGCCAGTCACAGCCAATGTAAGTGCAAAGTGTGTGGTTCCTATTGGGACACAGCCAGCGACAATTTGCACTCAGAAACACAACTGTCAGAACCAAGATGTTGGCTTGAGCCTTAAACAGCACAATTATAACTAATTTTGGAGGGTCAGTGTGTGAAGGACAAGAGAGGGATGGGGGGGGTGAGGGATTAGAGAGGGATGGGGTGGCAGTAGGGGTGGGGGAGGTGGAGAGGAGAAGTGAGGAGACAAGGGGTGAGGGGGAGGAGAAGTGTGGAGGCAGTTGGGGGGTGGGGAGTGGGAGATGATTGGGTGGTTCATGGGGGATAAAGGGGGTGAAGAGCGGGGGGGTGAAGAGCGGGGGGGATGAAGAGCAGGGGGGGTGAAGTGCGGGGGGGGTGAAGTGCGGGGGGGGTGAAGTGAGGAGCAGGGGGTGGGTGAAGAGCAGGGGGTGGGTGAAGAGCAGGGGGTGGGTGAAGAGCAGGGGGTGGGTGAAGAGCAGTGGAGGGGTGGGTGAAGAGCGGGGGGGTGAAGAGCGGGGGGGTGAAGAGCGGGGGGGTGAAGAGCGGGGGGGTGAAGAGCGGGGGGGGTGAAGAGCGGGGGGGGTGAAGAGCGGGGGGGTGAAGAGCGGGGGGGTGAAGAGCGGGGGGGGTGAAGAGCGGGGGGGGTGAAGAGCGGGGGGGGTGGGTGAAGAGCGGGGGGGGTGGGTGAAGAGCGGGGGGGGTGGGTGAAGAGCGGGGGGGTGGGTGAAGAACGGGGGGGGGTGGGTGAAGAACGGGGGGGGTGGGTGAAGAACGGGGGGGGTGGGTGAAGAGCGGGGGGGGTGGGTGAAGAGCGGAGGGAGGTGAAGAATCTGGGGAGGGGGTGAACAATTTGGAGGGGGGGGGGGTGAAAAATCTGGAGGGGGTGGGGAATTAGAAAAGGGTGAGAGATAAACAGGACAAACACCAAACCGAAAGTGAGAGGGAGCAGGGAGTGTCGCATTCTGAAACGGGAGGACAGCGGCCTGGCGAGAACCGGGATCGGAGTCAGAATTCTCCCTGTTCCCCGGTCCCCGGCCCCCGGCCCTGGATACAGCCGGAGGGTTACATTGTATCCCCGGGACTGGCGCTGGTTACAGTCCACATTGTTACAATCCACATTGTTACAATCCACATTGTTACAGTCCACATTGTTACAGTCCACATTGTTACAATATTCCCAATCCAGGAGCTCACTGCCACACAAGCCGCAATTCCTGCCCAGTTTCAGATCATTGTAGGGAAACCAAATCAATCACACCCTCCCATCACAACCAAACACTGTCCTCTCTTTCTGTTTTTACCTGTAACGTTTCATTCTCGTCCACCAGCAGGAAGTTCTTGCTGCTCTCCCCAGTGAGAGGGTGACCCTTCAGTTCTCCCATCTATCTGTTTCTGTTTCTCTCTCTCTCTTGTGTTTTTTCCTCAATAAATAACTCGATTTTTCAGACTCCCACTCGCCTCCCCGACGTTCTGCAGTTTATTTCCTGAAACTCACGGTTCCTAAAGAGGGAGCGAGACCAGAACATAAACAAAACAGCCCATTCCTGTTGGTCATATGACAGGCTGCACAGTAGCTTCCCCTCTGAGCTGAAACAAACGCCTCAATAAACCCCATCAGGGAAACTCTCAAGTGCTTAACCTCCAGTCGAACCCAGCACCATTTCTCAGCACCGTCACGCTGTGGTCGGAGCTGCTTCTGATATTCGCAACTGCAAAATAAACATTTTTGAAAACTTGAATTTGGATAGCGCCGGCTTCGCAATGGAAGAAGTTTACCGGGAGGGGGGAGAGGTGAGGAGGGGAGGGTGTGAGGGGTGAGGAGGGGAGGGGGTGAGGAGGGGAGGGTGTGAGGAGGGGAGGGTGTGAGGGGTGAGGAGGGGAGGGGTGAGGGTGAGGAGGGGAGGGGTGAGAGGGGAGGGGTGAGAGGGGAGGGGTGAGGGGTGAGGGTGTGAGGGGTGAGGAGGGGGGTGAGGAGGGGGGTGAGGAGGGGGGTAAGGGTGGGGGGTCAGGGGTGAGGAGGAGGGGAGGAGAGGGGGAGAGAGGGAGGGGTGGGAGAGAGGGAGGGGAGGGGTGGGGAGAGTGGGAGGGGAATAGGAAGAGGGGTGAGAGAGGGGAGAGGATTGGGAATGGGGAGAGGATTGGGAATGGGGAGAGGGTTGGGAATGGGGAGGGGTTGGGAATGGGGAGGGGGTGGTGTGGGAGGGGAGGGGGTGGTGTGGGAGGGGAGGGGAGAGGGGTAGGGGTGGGGTGGGGAGAGGGGTAGGGGTGGGGTGGGGAGAGGGGTAGGGGTGGGGAGGGGAGAGGGGTAGGGGTGGGGAGGGGAGAGGGGTAGGGGTGGGGAGAGGGGTAGGGGTGGGGAGAGGGGTAGGGGTGGGGAGAGGGGTAGGGGTGGGGGAGAGGGGTGGGGTGGGGGAGAGGGGTAGGGGTGGGGAGGGGGAGAGGGGTTGGGTAGGGGTGGGGAGGGGAGAGGGGTGGGGAGGGGAGAGGGGTAGGGGTGGGGAGAGGGGTTGGGTAGGGGTGGGGAGGGGAGAGGGGTAGGGGTGGGGAGAGGGGTAGGGGTGGGGAGAGGGGTAGGGGTGGGGAGAGGGGTGGGGTGGGGGAGAGGGGTGGGGTGGGGAGAGGGGTGGGGAGGAGAGAGGGGAGGGGTGGGGAGAGGGGTAGGGGTGGGGAGGGGGTGAGGGGTAGGGGTGGGGAGAGGGAGAGGGGTAGGGGTGGGGAGAGGGGTAGGGGTGGGGAGGGGAGAGGGGTGGGGAGGGGAGAGGGGTGGGGAGGGGAGAGGGGTGGGGAGGGGAGAGGGGTGGGGAGGGGAGAGGGGTAGGGGTGGGGAGGGGAGAGGGGTGGGGAGGGTGAGAGGGGTGGGGAGGGTGAGAGGGGAGGGGTGGGAGGGGAGAGGGGTAGGGGTGGGGAGGGGAGAGGGGTGGGGGGGGAGGGGAGAGGGGTGGGAGAGGGGAGAGGGGTAGGGATGGGGAGGATGGGGAGAGGGGTGGGGAGGATGGGGAGAGGGGTGGGGAGGATGGGGAGAGGGGTGGGGGGATGGGGAGAGGGGTGGGGAGGATGGGGAGAGGGGTGGGGGGATGGGGAGAGGGGTGGGGAGGATGGGGAGAGGGGTGGGGGGATGGGGTAGGGGTGGGGATGGGGGAGAGAGGGAGTGGGAGGGGAGAGGGTTGGGGATGGGGAGGGAGGGAGTGGAGGGGAGAGGGTTGGGGGATGGGGAGGGAGTGGGAGGGGAGAGGGTTGGGGATGGGGAGGGAGGGAGTGGGAGGGGAGAGGGTTGGGAGGGGAGGGGGTGGGGATGGGGGGGAGGGAGGGGGTGGGGATGGGGGGGAGGGAGGGAGTGGGAGGGGAGAGGGTTGGGGAGGGGATGGGGAGGGGATGGGGAGAGGGGTGGGGAGGGGGTGGGGAGGGGGTGGGGAGGGAGTGGGGAGGGGGTGGGAGTGGGAGGGGAGGGGGGTGGGAGTGGGAGGGGAGGGGGTTAGGGGTGGGGATGGGGAGGGGGTAGGGGGTGGGGAGGGAGTAGGAATGGGGAGAGGGAGGGGGTGGGAATGGGGGAGGGGGTGGGGGGGGAATGGGGAGAGGAGGGGGTGGGAATGGGGAGAGGGAGGGGGAATGGGGAGAGGGGTGGGAGGGGGTGGGAATGGGGAGAGGGAGGGGGAATGGGGAGAGGGGTGGGAGGGGGAATGGGGAGAGGGAGGGGGAATGGGGAGAGGGGTGGGAGGGGGTGGGAATGGGGAGAGGGAGGGGGAATGAGGAGAGGGGTGGGAGGGGGAAATGGGGAGAAGTGTGGGGAGGATTTGGGGGAATCCTCTGCTCTGAAGAAGGGTCACTAGACCTGAACCGTTAACTCTGATTTCTCTCCACAAATGCTGCCAGACCTGCTGAGCTTTTCCAGCAATTTCTGTTTTGGCTTGTGTTTGTTGTTGTTTGTCTAGAGAGGATTTGAGTGTGTTTTCACCCGGAAGGCAGTGGGCGTCTGGAACTGGCTGTTTCAAGGGGTTAGCAGAGGGCAGGAACCTCCAATACATCGGTCACTTGGACTGCCACAGCAGGCAATGCTACAGACTGGGACATGGGATGAGGACACCTGTATGTCTGCTGGATGGTGTCAACATGATGGGCCTTCCCTTGCTGTAAAACTCTAAGAAAGACATGCTGATGGGATCAGACAGAGCGCATGGTGGGTGGGGGAAGCACTCCGGAGCACCAACATTAGTGGAGATGTTGGCATGGAGAGCCATATTATAGGGGACACAGAATTCCAAAGTCTCTCTGTCCCTTGAGTGAAGAAATTCCTCCTCATCTCCTTCTTATTCTGAAACTGTGTCACCTGGGATGTTCCCTACAGCTCAGGAGAGAACATCCTATCTGCACCTACCCTGCCTGTCCCTTTAAGAGTGTTGCAGGAGTCTCTTCTCTCATTCTTGCAGAGACTCCTCAATGGGCAGCCCCCACCATTCCCGGACTCAGTCCTGGGAACCTTCCTGAGGAGGAAAAATTAAAATCAGGAATGACTGGAATTTAGCTGAGTGCGAGGTTCCTCTTGACCGCACGGTGGCTCAGTAGTTAGCACTGCTTCCTCCCAGTGTCAGTGACCCGGGTTCGATCCCAGCCTTGGGTGACTGTACAAACTCCACACAGACAATCTCCCCATGCCTGCATGGAGTTTCCTCCCACAGTCCAAAGATGCTCAGGTCAGGGTGGACCGGCCATGGGAAATTTATTGCCCCAGGGATGTGCAGGCGAGGTTGGGGGAGTGCAGGATTACAGGGATAGGGTGGGGATGGTCTTCAGAGGGGCGGTGTGACCTGATGGGCTGAATGGCCTGGGACTTCAATATTGCAGGGATTTTAAGTTGTGGGTCTGGGGAGGGATTCACAGGGGGGTGGGGGGGACATGGAATCCCAGCTGACAATTTCCAAATCAGGATGTTACTTGACCAGCAATGAGAGTGACCACAAATTACAGGTGCAGATAGAGGCCATTCCGCCCATAGGCTGTGCTCTGCCAGTCAGTGAATGGAATTGGATTTATGGTCACGTGGACCAAGCCACAGTGAAAGGCTTTGATCTGATCTGATGCGGGAGGGGACATTAAAATGTGTGAGTTGGGGTAATGCAGGGTTCTCTGAGGGCTTGTGGGGGGTTACAAGTTCAGGATGGGGTGGGATGGTCTTCTGCTCATTAGTCTGCACCCCAAATATTCCACAGGTACCCCCAGGGTGGGGGAATCGTCTTTGAACAAGGTGAGCAAAGACTTGCATTTCAGTGGCGCCTATGGAAAGACGCCAAAAAAAACCCTCAAGGTGTACGATCGGACCCGTGTCATCAAGGAACCCTCCCCCCCCCCCCCCCCCCCCCCCCCCCCCCCCCCCCCCCCCCCACACACACACACACACACACACACACACATCTAGGTGGATACAGCTGCACCACTTCGAGGGCAATTAGGGAGAGGGCGGTAAATCCGGGAAGGTTCCCCCTGCACTATGTACTAAATACACAGCAACATCCCACACACGCTGGTCTGTGTTTGTGAGGCCGATTGAGCGTTGTTGATTGCCCCCCCCCCCGGGGGGTGGTAATGACCCCACCCCAGCCTCATTCCTGATGAAGGGCTTTTGCCTGAAACGTCGATTTCCCTGCTCCTCGGATGCTGCCTGACCTGCTGTGCTTTTCCAGCATCTGGACTCTGATCTGCAGGCCTCACTTTCGCCTAATGACGCCCCCCCCTCCCTCCTCGCCTTCAAAATAGATGTTTTTGAGTTGATTTATTAACATTCAGCTGACAGGGCGCAGGGTTGAGGGTGGTGTTGATAGTGGGTGGGCAGGGGTTTGGAAATTCACAGTTTCAACATCTTATTGGAAGTAATTCCAACAGTATAACACTGGGACATCAAATTGGAACAAGGTACTCAGGGCTGCAAGGTGAGTGGAATGAGCACTGAAAACATCCCTTCCATGGGAGGGTGTGTGTGTGAGTGCATTGCATGCTAAGTGACTTTAATTCCTCGCCCCCCTCCACGCACCATCCATTACATCCAGCCAAAACTGAAAAAGAAACTTCTGGGAGTTAATTGCCTGCAAAAATCAGCACTGCCCATTCAAAAATTAAAAGCCAGCAAATTTGGGGGGAGCTCCCACCTTACAGTCAGATTGTGATTGAGGAATTGGTCCTCTGAGTGAGTCATAGAGTTCTTACAGCACAGAATGAGACCCTTTGGCCCATCGTCGCTGTGCTGATCACCAAATATCTATCTACCCTGATCCCGTTTTCCAGGTCTCGGCCCATAGCCCTGTGTGCTTTAGCTTCAAGTGCACATTTGAAAAGTTTCCAAATATCGTGAGAGCTCCTGCCACCCCAGGCCCCACCCTTTCAGACATACCTACCACCCTCGGGGGGGATCTTCCTCACATCCCCTCTGAACACGCTGCTCCTTGTCTTAAAACTGTGATCACGGTCAGTGACCTCCTTCACTCAAGGGAACGTTTCTCTCTGGCTATGCTCCTCAGTTCTTGGTACAGCGTTATTAATCCAATCCCTTCGCTATAAGAAGATTAACCCCAACCTCTGCACCCTCTCTTCATAGCTGAATCACTCCAGCCCCAGGTGAACGTCTCTGTGAATTTCCCCTGCACCCCTTCTCTTTATCTACAGTAGCAATCAAATCCCTGAGGTTTCTCTCATTCTAACTAGATGCATTTCCCCCTGCACCCTCTCTCTACAGTGCAATTAAATCCCTGACGTTTCTCTCATTCTAACTAGATGCATTTCCCCCTGCACCCTCTCTCTACAGTGCAATTAAATCCTTGAGGTTTCCCTTATTGTAGCTAGATGACAATTCTCTGCACCCTCTCTCTACAGTGCAATCAAATCCCTGAGGTTTCTCTCATTCTAACTAGATGCATTTCCCCCTGCACCCTCTCTCTACAGTGCAATCAAATCCCTGAGGTTTCTCTCATTCTAACTAGATGCATTTCCCCCTGCACCCTCTCTCTACAGTGCAATCAAATCCCTGAGGTTTCTCTCATTCTAACTAGATGCATTTCCCCCTGCACCCTCTCTCTACAGTGCAATCAAATCCCTGAGGTTTCTCTCATTCTAACTAGATGCATTGCCCCCTGCACCCTCTCTGTAAAGTGCAATTAAATCCTTGAGGTTTCCCTTATTGTAGCTAGATGACAATTCTCTGCACCCTCTCTCTAATACAGCTAAATCCCTGAGGTTTCCCTCTTTGTAATCAGTGGACATTACCATTCCCAGGGGGAAGGGAACGCAGGAGTGGAAAGGGCTACAACTCCCAGTTGGCACAGGTTGTCTCAGGGTGGGGGAGGAAAGGGGGGGAGATGGACTACAATTCCCAGCAGACACTGGGAAACCCCCCCATTGCCCCAATCTCTCCCCGGAGCTGGGGCGCAGGCGCGGACACGCCCCCTTCCACACAGGTGACGTCTCTCCCCAGGCACCAGGGGGCTGCTGATTGGCTGTTTCGTGGCCGCAGCCCTGTTCCATATTGTGAATGGTCCAAATGAAATGTTAAAACCACAATTGTGATCCTACTGTATTTTATTGTATCAAAATGGCGACAGTCATTCAGAATCCTTTAAAATCGTGAGTATCTGCAAAAATTTCTGCCTTGCATTTTTGCAATTTCCCCAGACCTTTCTTGCATTTGACAACCCTCTTATATGAAAAAAAACTTGCATGCAATCCAGGAGAGGTTTTGCAATAGATGCCAAGTGCATTACATTCAATAATTTTCTGCACCCCTGTATTAATGGTGCAATTTTTTTTCCTATGCAGGTTGCATTATTTCTGTTTTTTTCAGTTTTGTCCTATTAAATTTTCTCCTTTTTTTTTGCCCCCACTCCCCTTTTTCTCCAGGTGGAAACTCTTTGGATGGAGAGTTGCCTCCTCACCTTAAAGGTGACTTGCTGGCGTGTGGAGTATATTGTAGCCCAGTGTTCTATGTCGTTTATACAATGCTGGCTAATGGGCTGATCAGGGCTCAGCGGTAGCCAGCCGCTCGCCTTTAATGAGAGCAAGGGGAAGGCTGCAGCCAGCAGCGGCTCGCCAGCGCCGCCCGGGGGCAGACACTGGGGACTGCAGGGCAATTAAAGGCGGTGGACCGAGCGGCAAGACGTTGAGCCGACAGAAAACAAACCTCCCCACCTTCCCCGAAAATAAGCTTGTTTTACATTTTTTTGGGGGGGCTTTTGTTTGTGGGGTTTTGTCTGTTTTTGTTTTACAATCAAATCTGAAAGCTCTAGATTTTTTATTCTTTCAATTTAATGAAATGTCATTTTTTTTGCTTATGTGCCTGTTGAATTTCTGTTTTTAATGGTTGGGAAAGCAGGAATGTATTTTTTCCCCCCCAAATGTCACCCTGTGTTGGTTTTCTGTGGCTATTCTAAAGATGCCGGGGGTGGGGTGGCTGAGAACATAAAACAGCAAAATTCCAGCCCCTTCCCAATCTCCACCAAGCATCCACACTCCAACCACATAGAGAGAGAGGTGGCCACCAATGATGTGGCATACTGCAGAGTTCAGAGGGGCAAGGGGTGACCCTGATTTAGCTTAGCCCCTGATGCCCACCGAGTTGAATAGCCGAGAGCAGTTCAAATAAGATCGAGGCATTCAAAACCACAAGGGGTCTGGACAGATTGGAAATCCTGCCCTGGAGTGTGGGAGGATTGGGCACGACGTTACAGGTTTAGGGCCCTTGACATTTGTAGCAATAGGGAGAGGAGGAGAAATGTTAACCCACAGCGAGTGCTTAGGGTCTGAAACGTGCATCGAAGCTGCCAAAGAAGAAATTTGGTTTTCATGATCTGCCGAAGGAGATTGCACGGGAATAGGTGGGGGAGTGGGACCTGTGAATTTTCCAGCTTTGGCGAGCCAGCCCTGACACAATGGGCTGAATGCCCTCATTCTGTGCTGTCAGTCAGTGCTCAGTTTCACATGCCAAGCCTTGGGGGGGGGGGGTATCCGATCCGGGAGATGGTCAGAGAGAGAGAGAGAGAGAGGCTGCTGGAAGAAGGGGTCATTCCGTTGGAATTGGTAGGGGCTGAATGTTAACAGATTGAGTCAAACTCCGTGTTACACAGGGTCAGCTGGAGGTGCACAAAAGAGTTTCACATCAGCCACACTGAGCAAAGAGACTGGGTTAATGGGAAGGGAGGAGATTCTATCACCTCTTGCTCCCCCACCCCCCCAGCTGAAGGGTAACTCCTCGAATGTTTGGCTATCTACACACACCCCCACCCCAATGAGTCAGAATCAGATGGAGGATTTCTCACAGCCAGTCCCTGAGGTTCTCACTGAGTGAAGGAGTCATTTTGGAGGAGAGAGGCATTGAGGGAAAAGACCAACTCCCTCTCAATGGTCAGGAGTTGGATTCTGCAGGAATTTCAGGATGCACAGGGAAACCTCTCATCCACGTCTCCCCAAACCTACTCTCAGCCCCCCCATATCTCCCCTCCTCTTCTCAAAGATGTCTTCCTTAATCTGTTCCCTCTCCACCCTTCCTCACCATTTCCCTCAATACCTCACTCTTCTTTCCTCTTTTCCCTGTCTTCCTCTCCCCTCCTCTCTAAACTTCCTTTTGCTTCCTGCCTCCCACCACAATCTCTTCCTGCCCACTTCCCCAATCCTTCCAGCCACCCCACCTATTCCCCCTCACCTCTCTATCTTCTCTTCCCATCACTCTCCTCCCAAAACCCTCTTCCTCTTCTTCTCTACCAATTCTTCTCCCCTCTCTACTCCCTCCCCTCCATCTAGCCCCTCTACACCCCCCCTCCTCCCTCTACACCCCCCTCCTCCCTCTATTCCCCCATTCCCTTTCCCCTCCTCCCCCTCCCCTCCCCTCCTCCCTCTATTCCCCCTCCTCCCTCTATACCCCCTCCCCTCCTCCCTCTATTCCCCATTCCCTTTCCCCTCCTCCTCCTCCCTCTATTGCCCCTCCCTTCTCCTCCCCTCCTCCCTCTACACCCCCTCCCCTCCCCTCCTCCCCATTCCCTCTCTCCTCCCCTCCATCTAGCCCCCTATACCCCATCCCCTCCTCCCTCTATTCCCCCATTCCCTCTCCCCTCCCCCTCCCTCTATACCCCCTCCCCTCCTCCCTCTATTGCCCCTCCCTCTCCATCTATACCCCCCTCCCCTCCTCCCTCTACACCCCCCTCCTCCCTCTATTCCCCCATTCCCTTTCTCCTCCCCCTCCCCCTCCCCTCCTCTCACCCCTCCTCCCTCTATTCCCCCCTCCTCCCTCTATACCCCCTCCCTTCCTCCCTCTATTCCCTCCATTCCCTTTCCCCTCCTCCCCCCTCCCCATTCCCCTCCTCCTCCCTCTATTGCCCCTCCCCCTCCCTTCTCCTCCCCTCCTCCCTCTACACCCCTCCCCTCCCCTCCTCCCCATTCCCTCTCTCCTCCCCTCCATCTAGCCCCTCTACACCCCCTCCCCTCCTCCCTCTACACCCCCTCCTCCCTCTATTCTCCCATTCCCTTTCCCCTCCTCCTCCTTCTCCCTCTATTACCCCTCCCCTGCCCCCTGTCCTCCTCTCGCCCCTCCTCCCTCTATTCCCCCATTCCCTTTCCCCTCCTCCCCCTCCCCATTGCCCCTCCCCTCCTCCCTCTATTGCCCCTCCCCCTACATCTATACCCCCTCCCCTCCTCCCTCTACACCCC
Source organism: Hemiscyllium ocellatum (assembly GCF_020745735.1). Taxonomy (NCBI): domain Eukaryota; kingdom Metazoa; phylum Chordata; class Chondrichthyes; order Orectolobiformes; family Hemiscylliidae; genus Hemiscyllium; species Hemiscyllium ocellatum. The sequence continues at coordinate 5,472,776 of NC_083447.1, read as the reverse complement.
CCTTCACCCTCTATTCCCCCTCCTCTCCTCCCCTTCCCTTTTCCCCCAGCCCTCGTTGCCCCTTTCTCAGAGATGTCACCTTCCCTTGCCCTCCTCAGAGTGACGCCTCTCTGGACCCTCACCCCCGAGGTCCAGCTCCCTCAGTGTCCTGTCACTGAAATTCCGGCCTTTTCCAAATTTACCAAATGAGACTAAATGGAGAGGAGTGTTTGAGTTTTAGCAAAAATACCCCACAACTGGAAGCATTTACTGACTGTGTTTGGTGTTTAACAGAACACAGGGTGAGATTAACGCTTCATAGAAACACTGAGTTCTTTTCCTGTTTGGAAACTGAGTCCCTGGATAATGATTGTCGCACCAACAAACACTTGAATCCAAAATCAAACACAACAAATGCTTGAAACTTGGGGCAAATGGAAGGGTCAGCGATTGTGCTCGTTATTCGGTTTTCCCAACTTTCCGAAAGGGAAAAGCAGGAATAAATTGTTGAATTTTAATAATCTGTGGGCAGATGCAGTGCACACTGGGTGTGTGAGGGCTTGGGTGTATAAAAATCAGTCGCCAGTTCTTTTTTTTACTGATTGTCTTCAACATTAGCTCTTCGCTGAGGTGAAAAAAATTGACAGAAATGTGTCAGACGTTAAAGATGAGAAGAGATTTCTTCTCTCAGAGGATCGTGCGTCAGTGGAATTCTCCCTCAGAGCAGTGAGGGGTGTGCTGGGTCACCGATTAAATTCGAGGCCCAGTTAGATTTTTCTTTGACTGGCGGGTTTTGTGAATTCATACCCACAATGGGAGCGGCCAAGGATCTTATCGAATGGTAGAGTGGGCACAAGGGGCTGAATGGCTGCCTGCTGCTTGCCTACTTTATGATCTCTGGGCCCAGCATCTTCGGATCAATGCTAAGGCGTCGGGGAGGGTGGCGAATGGGATTACCTCCAGTGGGAGGAGGGACCTCAGTAACTTGAAAGGGTTCAGAAAAGATTTACAAGGATGTTGCCAGGGTTGGAGGATATGAGCTACAGGGAGAGGCTGAACAGGCTGGAGCTGTTTTCCCTGGAGCGTCGGAGGCTGAGGGGTGACCTTATAGAGGTTTACAAAATTATGAGGGGCATGGATAGTGTGAATGGACAAAGTCTTTTCTCTGGGGTGGGTGAGTCCAGAACTAGAGGGCATAGGTTTAGGGTGAGAGGGGAAAGATATAAAAGAGACCTGTGGCAACTTTTTCACACAGAGGGTGGTACGTGTATGGAATGAGCTGCCAGAGGAAGTGGTAGAGGAGAAAGTGAGGTCTGCAGATGCTGGAGATCAGAGCTGAAAATGTGTTGCTGAAAAAGCGCAGCAGGTCAGGCAGCATCCAGGGAACAGGAGATTCGACGTTTCGGGCATAAGCCTTCCTGAAGAAGGGCTCATGCCCGAAACGTCGAATCTCCTGTTCCCTGGATGCTGCCTGACCTGCTGCGCTTTTTCAGCAACACATTTTCAGAGGAGGTGGTAGAGGCTGATACAATGACAACATTTAAAAGGCATCTGGATGGGTAAATGAATAGGAAGGGTTTGGAGGGATATGGGCCGAGTGCTGGCAGGTGGGACTAGATTGGGTTGGGATATCTGGTCGGCACGGATGGGTTGGGCCGAAGGGTCTGTTTCTGTGCTGTACATCTCTATGATTCTATTGACTTGGATAGAGTGGAGAATATTGAATTGTTGTCCTTAGAGCAGAGAAGGTTAAGGGGGAGATTGGATCTGGCCGTTTGAAATGTTGAAGTGTTTCGATGGTGTTAGTCTGCCTTTGCTGATGTCCAGTAGCAGCAAAATGTCTGAAATACATTGAGATTAAGAATAATAAAATCCTAGCCTTTAAAAGTGAAAAAAAAGGAGAAAACTGTTCATTTTCAAGGAGATGTGTGCCCTCCTTGGGGCTAAAGGGGTCAAAGGGTGCATCCCCTCAGCCAGTGACAAGCAGCGTTTCAATTCTAATGCCAACGCAAGCATAAAGACTAGCCTGCATTTCATGTTAACTATCTTAAATAAACACGCCTTAGAAAAAAGAGACATCATCCTTTTTCACACAGAGGGTGGTAGACACCTGAATGTGCTGCCGAGGGAGGTGGAGAAGCAGATACAATAGCAAGGTTTAAGAGGGGTTTAGACGGACACATGAACAGGCAGGGAATAGGGGGATACGGGCTATGTGCAGGCAGATGAAACTGGTTTGGATTGGCATCACGGTCAGCAGAGACAGGATGGGCCAAAGGGTCTATTCCTGTGCTATATTTATGTTTCAAGGTTTGGGGACAAAGAGGGAACAGTGGACTTGAGTTGGATGATCAGTCATGATTATATTGAATGGCAGAAGGGCTGAAAGGCCTTATCCTGCTCCTAATTTCTATGTCTAAATAAATAGATATTTTTGATTTAAGAAAAAGATTAGCTTTATATTTTAAAATAATCAGAGGCGAGTATTGACTGTTGGAATTTATCAGCAGATAGTTGGTATCAGTGGAGATTCCAATGGACTAAATCCAGAGAAACGGTTCCCGTTGGCTGGACAGACAGAGGGACAGAGATTGATGGGAATCAGTAAAAGAACGGGAGGGGAAGCTGAGGCGAATTTTTGTGGTTGTGATCTGGGGGGCAAATCCAATGGGAATTTTCCAAAAGGGAGTTGGACAAACATACAATTGGGAAAGGAAATAGGGCCACACAATGAGAGATGGAGCTTCCCGCCCCGGTGTCAAATGTCAACTGACCAAAAGAACATGATCTAGTCGTGACCCACGTTGCAGTGTGTGGGATCTTGCTGGACCTACTGTGTTCTTGAAGTTCAATCAATAAATCTAGAGTGAAAACCTAGTCTCAGTGATAGTGACCAGGACAACTATCATTGACAGTCATAAAAATCCGTTCTGTTTCATTAAAGCTCTTTAAGCGGTATATCTGCCATCTTACCCAGTCTGAGCCTATGTGTGACTCCACACCCACAACAGCTTGGTGGACTCTCTTAACTGCCCTCTGAAATGGTCTGAGTGAGCCACTTATTTAAAAGGGCAAATAGAGACAGCTTTTGCCAGTGATGTGGAGGGGCCGGTGGACCAAGTTAAAAATCACACAACACCAGGCTGTAGTCCAACAGGATTATTTGGAAGCACTAGCTTTCGGAGTGCTGCTCCTTCATCAGGCCAGTGACAATCCTATCCTATAAAGGAATATTTTAAAAACCCTCTGTTTGGTGGTAGTGGGGGGTTGGGTGGGGGTGGGGGGGAAGGTTGCCAGTGAAGCAGGGCTTTGGGATAAGCGTGCCAGGTCTCCTATTACAATTGTACAGGTCTGAGACAGTGACCCCCACAGCCCTCAGATGATGGGGATGACCCTGTACCTATGACAGTGCAGGAGTGTCTATCCATTGCACAGTCACCTGGGGGTGGGCTGTCTCAGAGATTCTGGGTCAGTTTATTGTTCGAGTGCTTCTCCCCCTCACTCAACTGCGGGGTCGTTGAGCATCATCGGTGTTGGCTTCACATACGATGGTGCAGAGCAGAAGGAGGCTATTCAGCCCATCACACCTCTGATTGCTCTTTGAGAGCTCTCCAATTAATCTCACGCTCAATGGTCTTCAAAATGTTTCCTTTCTGGGTAACGCGTCCCAGATCTCTCCAACTCGCTTTGAAAACTAAAATTTAATTCATTTATATTCTCCCACCAGTTCTGGTCAATCCATGTTCCCCCCCCCCCCCCCCAGTTACCAATCCTCCTGTCAGTGAAAACAGTTTCTCCTTATTTTTCCTGTCTGAACCCTTCTGAAATTTGAAGAGTTCTAGTAAATCTCCTCTTAATCTGCCCTGCTCCGAGGAGAACAACCCAGTCTCTCCGTGTCACTGAGGCACCATGTCCCCCTCGGATCTCCTCTGCACCCTTCCTAAAGTATGGTGCCCAAAATCAGGCGATGTCTGTCCAGCTGAGGATTAACCATGAGTCCGTTGTGGAATCTGAATGATGCTCCCAGAACCTGCTCAGGATATTCTTAAAAGCAGGGAAGATCCCCCAGTTACTGCAGCATTGGCAAGAACAGATATGTCCTGGAGAGTGAGCTGAGCGAAGGAGACTGAAGTGCCAGCAAGCACTCAAAGACTGTTAAAATGTTAACTTTATTCTTTAATTTTTCTACTTTATGTTAAGAAGGACTTTAGTGTTAACTATTACCATCTTTCGTTATTTTTGATTTGTTCTATGAAGGTCTGTAATGTTTAACTTTTTAACCTTGTTCCTTTTACTACTTTATACCTGAGTTTTTTTTTGTACCTAGGTACACTGTATGTGCTGCTATTAGACACTACCCACTCTACTTCTGTACTTGAGTACAGATGATAAAATATTTTTTTTAAAATGCAACAAATTACATTCATGTAGCGCCAATGACAGGGTAAACCATTCCAAGGAACGATTGTCAGGCAAAACCTGATGTCGAGCCACATTAGGAAGTATTAGGGCAGGTGACCAGAAACTTTGGCAAAATGGTTGGCTTCAAAGAGGCTCCTGAAGAGGCAGGGAGAGGTGGAAAGGTTGAGGGACGGAATTCCAGAGCCTGGGATTCAGGCAGCTGAAGGCACGGCCGTTAATGGTGCACCCGATAGAAATCGGATTAAAAAGGACACAGATCTCAGAGGGTTTTAGAGAAGATTAGAGGGGTAGGTGACAGTCTGGTAATATCATCGATAAAATATTACTCCAGTGATTAATGTTCTGTGAACCCAAGTTTGAATCCTGCCATGACAGATGGTGGAATTTGAATTCAATAAAAGTCTGGAATCACTGCCAATTGTCAAGGTAAACCTGTTCTGGTTTGTCAATGTCCTTTACAGATGGAAATCTGCCATCATTACCTGGTCTGGGGTGACTCCAGACCCACAGCAGTGTGGTTGAGTCCTGACTGTCTTCTGTGTATTTAGGAATGGGCAATACATGCTGGCCCAGCTGTGAATGAATCTATAAAAAGATAGCAAAGGAGGCGGAGGCGTTAAATAGATTTGAAAGCAAGGCTGCAAATTGTGAAAGAGATGTCGCTGCATGTAATGTCGTCTCGGGCTTGGGGCTGCTCCTTTTTATTATCCTGCCTGATGATGATCCCGACGATCCCGCAAGGTGAAGACCACTGGCTGCCCTGCGACGGAGGGAATCTCTGGGAAAGCTCTGCCTGACCAGGAGACGCCAGTCTCACCAGCTGGAAGTGCTTTAGGCAGATGGTGCCCACTCACTCAGTTGCTGGAAGGCCTTTTGCTCCAACCCCTGCTGATATCACAAACACATGCACATTCCTTTGGTGTTTCTGTTGGCCAGTTTTACAGTGAATTCGAACTTGCTGCTGGGCTGATTTTTACAACGGACTGAGTCACTCAAACAGCTTCTAAAGTAGCAGTACATAGGCGGCTTGTATGACATGGGCATTTCCTGTTAAAGAGTGCTGTTTTAGTCATATTTGCTTTTGTCACTGTTAACCCCTTGTCTGATGCCTCCTCCCCTCTCCCCCAACAGCCTGCTCAACTTGCACTTGTTCACAATTGGCTTCCAGTCTGAGTGTGCCCAAGTTTAAGATTGACCTGTTTGTATTCAAAACCCACCCCAGCTCTGCAAACATCTCCTCTACCCCCTACCCACCCCGTTTTAATCACTGGGGCAATTGTTGGAGAAGGGAGAAGCTGCTACAAATGTGTTGCTGGTCAAAGCACAGCAGGCCAGGCAGCATCTCAGGAATAGAGAATTCGACGTTTCGAGCATAAGCCCTTCATCAGGATTCCTGATTGAACCCGGCTCCCTGGTGCTGTGAGGCAGCAGTGCTAACCACTGAGCCACCATGCCACCCCAAATGGCCCTTGCAGGCCACCCTGTTCAAGGGGCAATTAAGGACAAATGCCACACTGACGACGCCTGTATCCCATGAAAAAAATAGTGAATACTGGCAATGCCCGATCCCAAATCTTTGGAATTCTTTCCTTATATCTCTCCACCTCTCTCGTTATCATCTTTCAGGATCACCTGCGAGAGTGCCTGGTATCACTTGGTGTCAAACTCGTTGATGTTTAGTAATATGTTTGGGCCATTTTACTCACATTAGAAGCTGAAAAGAGAGACGTTTCTCAGAGAGTTTTATTGTCCACTCATCAGGACCTGTGCCAAATTTCAAACGATCGCAAGCAAGTGAGTCAAGCTTATAACGTGGCTCTTTTCCAGATGCAGATACTCTTCACAAAAAAAAGGAATGGCTTCGAATGTTGTGTTTTTTTTAATCACCAAGAGAGCCTGATGAGCCAATAGTTCCCTGCTGATTTCTCCACGGAGACCCCTCAGCCAATCAACATCATCCCCCTTTTCTCCTGTAGTACAATTTATTGTGACCACTTGCAGTTGGCATTCTTGTAACTGGTCCTGACGAGTGTGAGGGAGGAAAACGTTTGGGCGCCCCATCTCTCTTTGTAACAAGAGTCAGGTTCCATGCGTGTGGCTGCTTGTGCTGAAGGCGCTGCACAAATGCAGGCTGTTGCAAAGACACAAAAAGGAAAACACCGCAAACACTTGGAAGGGCTCAAGCACCGTTTGAGGAGAGAGAGAAAGACTGAGTTTTAAGGTTTCTGGTGGTGATGGGAGGCTAATGAACTGAAATCTTAACTCCTTTCAGACACTTGCCTGACCTGACTCCCCCCACCCCACCCCCACCCCCACCCCTCAAGCTTCCAGAACTTTCTGTTTCCATTTTGGACCCTCTGTATCGTCTGGTTCTTGTTAAGAGATGGTGCAAGTAATTTTTATTTTAGAAAGAAAATGTGATTGTCATTTTTGAAAGAATGAATACTTACAGTCGGGGGAGGTGAGCAGGACCTTGTGATGAAAATACCAGCACAAAATGTTCTGGAACATTCTATGATTTGATGTGATAACAGACTGTAAAAAAATGTGTGTATTGTTCACACAATCTACAAATACCAGTTGCCAAAATCAAATCGTAATGTTTCAAATTTAATTGTTTAAATGACTTCTGGTTTTTAAAAAAAAGGATTTTTTTTCTTCATTATCAAAATGGGAAGGAAATGAGAGATTTATAATTTAGAAAATTCTCCCTGTGTGAAATTTCCATCTGTCAGAGAGAAATAGGTGTTTTTTTCTTTTAATCTCACTAATTTAATCAGCTAGAGACCAATTTTCATATTCTCCAGAAACCAGCCCCAGATTCCAAATGTGAGGCTTTACCGACAGGATTTACTGGTCACTGGGCGGAAATTCTCTCTGGATACCACCCGCCCATCAATTCTTCAACAGCCCCCAAATTTCATCACATCTCTCTCCCAGCGTCACACCCCTCCCCCCTTTTCAAGCTTCATCCCAATCCTCATCCTCCATCTTCACTCCCTTACATCCCCCTCCCCAATCTCTACCCCCAGTACCTCCCTGATCTTCAGTCCTCCCACCCTCTCTCTAGTCTTCACCCCCACCCCTCCCCCAATTTAACTCCCCACCCCTTCTTCAATCTTCACCCCCCCTCCCTCATCCTCACCCTTGCCACAATATTCAACTCCCCATCTCCTCCCCAAACTTCACCCCTCTCCAGTCTGCACCCAAAATGCAGAAGACAATAACACAAACAATGGTAAACAAGAATAATGCCAAATTATTTAATCAGTCATGTTATAAATATCAGAAACAAATGTTTCAGATTTTACCTGAGCAACAACCTGTCAGATACTCAATCACTCGCTTATGCTGCATGTCTTTGAACTGACTGGCTCTCGAATTGGCCATTTCAGGGGTCAGTCAACCCTATTGCTGTGGGTCATGTGTAGACCAGACATGCAAGAAAGGCAGATTTCCTTCCCTAAAGGTCAGTAGTGAAGCAGATGGGTTTTTTGCATCAATTGATGATGTCATGGTCATGGTGATTAGTTTTCAATTCCAGATCCTTCACACAATGGTCTCCATTAAACTGGCTTTCTAATTCCACATTTGTGATTGACTCACCATCTACTGTGGTGAGTTTCAAACACGTGTCCCCAGGATATTAGCCTGGGTGCCTTTTGGATGAATAATTCAGTGACATTACCAAGACACCTCCCTCCGATGGAGTAGGGTCAATGACTTCGAGGAGTTTGACCCACTGATGCTGAAGGAATGTGCCAATTTGAGGGGTTTGAGTTGCTTCAACAAATGGGGGAGGTTGGGGCTGTTTTACACGATTAGGAGAAGATTCACAGGAGGTGGGGGTTGTTGGGGGTGGGGATTGGGAGTTGTTGGGGGTGGGGATTGGGGGTTGTTGGGGGTGGGGATTGGGAGTTGTTGGGGGTGGGGATTGGGAGTTGTTGGGGGTGGAGATTGGGGGTGGGGATTGGGAGTTGTTGGGGGTGGGGATTGAGAGTTGTTGGGGGTGGGGATTGGGGGGGATTGGGGGTTGTTGGGGGTGGGGATTGGGGGTTGTTGGGGGTGGGGATTGGGGGTTGTTGGGAGTGGGGATTGGGGGTTGTTGGGGTGGGGATTGGGAGTTGTTGGGGTGGGGATTGGGAGTTGTTGGGGTGGGGATTGGGGGTTATTGGAGTTTGTTGGGGTGGGGATTGGGGGTTATTGGGGGTTGTTGGGGGTGGGGATTGGGGGTTATTGGGGTGGGGATTGGGGCTGTTGGGTTGGGGATTGGGGGTTATTGGGGGTTGTTGGGGTGGGGATTGGGGGTTATTGGAGTTTGTTGGGGTGGGGATTGGGGGTTATTGGGGGTTGTTGGGGGTGGGGATTGGGGGTTATTGGGGTGGGGATTGGGGCTGTTGGGTTGGGGATTGGGGGTTATTGGGGGTTGTTGGGGGTGGGGATTGGGGGTTATTGGGGTGGGGATTGGGGTTGTTGGGGTGGGGATTGGGAGTTGTTGGGGTGGGGATTGGGAGTTGTTGGGGTGGGGATTGGGGGTTATTGGAGTTTGTTGGGGTGGGGATTGGGGGTTATTGGGGGTTGTTGGGGGTGGGGATTGGGGGTTATTGGGGTGGGGATTGGGGCTGTTGGGTTGGGGATTGGGGGTTGTTGGGGTGGGGATTGGGGGTTGTTGGGGGTGGGGATTGGGGGTTGTTGGGGGTGGGGATTGGGGGTTGTTGGGGGTGGGGATTGGGGGTTGTTGGGGGTGGGGATTGGGGGTTGTTGGGGGTGGGGATTGGGGGTTGTTGGGGGTGAGGATTGGGGGTTGTTGGGGGTGGGGATTGGGGGTTGTTGGGGTGGGGATTGGGAGTTGTTGGGGTGGGGATTGGGGGTTATTGGAGTTTGTTGGGGTGGGGATTGGGGGTTATTGGGGGTTGTTGGGGGTGGGGATTGGGGGTTATTGGGGTGGGGATTGGGGCTGTTGGGTTGGGGATTGGGGGTTATTGGGGGTTGTTGGGGTGGGGATTGGGGGTTATTGGAGTTTGTTGGGGTGGGGATTGGGGGTTATTGGGGGTTGTTGGGGGTGGGGATTGGGGGTTATTGGGGTGGGGATTGGGGCTGTTGGGTTGGGGATTGGGGGTTATTGGGGGTTGTTGGGGTGGGGATTGGGGGTTATTGGAGTTTGTTGGGGTGGGGATTGGGGGTTATTGGGGGTTGTTGGGGGTGGGGATTGGGGGTTATTGGGGTGGGGATTGGGGTTGTTGGGGTGGGGATTGGGAGTTGTTGGGGTGGGGATTGGGAGTTGTTGGGGTGGGGATTGGGGGTTATTGGAGTTTGTTGGGGTGGGGATTGGGGGTTATTGGGGGTTGTTGGGGGTGGGATTGGGGGTTATTGGGGTGGGGATTGGGGCTGTTGGGTTGGGGATTGGGGGTTATTGGGGGTTGTTGGGTTGGGGATTGGGGGTTATTGGGGGTTGTTGGGGTGGGGATTGGGGGTTATTGGGGGTTGTTGGGGGTGGGATTGGGGGTTATTGGGGTGGGGATTGGGGCTGTTGGGTTGGGGATTGGGGGTTATTGGGGGTTGTTGGGTTGGGGATTGGGGGTTATTGGGGGTTGTTGGGGTGGGGATTGGGGGTTATTGGGGGTTGTTGGGGTGGGGATTGGGGGTTATTGGGGGTTGTTGGGGTGGGGATTGGGGTTGTTGGGGTGGGGATTGGGGTTGTTGGGGTGGGGATTGGGGTTGTTGGGGTGGGGATTGGGGGTTGTTGGGGGTGGGGATTGGGGGTTGTTGGGGGTGGGGATTGGGGGTTGTTGGGGGTGGGGATTGGGGGTTGTTGGGGGTGGGGATTGGGGGTTGTTTGGGGTGGGGATTGGGGGTTGTTTGGGGTGGGGATTGGGGGTTGTTGGGGGTGGGGATTGGGGGTTGTTGGGGGTGGGGATTGGGGGTTGTTTGGGGTGGGGATTGGGGGTTGTTGGGGGTGGGGATTGGGGTTGTTGGGGGTGTGGATTGGGGTTGTTGGGGTGGGGATTGGGAGTTGTTGGGGTGGGGATTGGGGGTTATTGGAGTTTGTTGGGGTGGGGATTGGGGGTTATTGGGGGTTGTTGGGGGTGGGGATTGGGGGTTATTGGAGTTTGTTGGGGTGGGGATTGGGGGTTATTGGGGGTTGTTGGGGGTGGGGATGGGGGTTATTGGAGTTTGTTGGGGTGGGGATTGGGGGTTGTTGGGGGTGGGATTGGGGGTTATTGGGGGTTGTTGGGGGTGGGGATTGGGGGTTGTTGGGGGTGGGGATTGGGGGTTGTTGGGGTGGGGATTGGGAGTTGTTGGGGTGGGGATTGGGAGTTGTTGGGGTGGGGATTGGGGGTTATTGGAGTTTGTTGGGGTGGGGATTGGGGGCTGTTGGATTGGGGGTTGTTGGGGGTGGGGATTGGGGGTTATTGGGGTGGGGATTGGGGCTGTTGGGTTGGGGATTGGGGGTTATTGGGGGTTATTGGGTGTTGTTGGGGTGGGGATTGGGGGTTGTTGGGGTGGGGATTGGGAGTTGTTGGGGTGGGGATTGGGGGTTATTGGAGTTTGTTGGGGTGGGGGTTGGGGGCTGTTAGATTGGGGGTTGTTGGGGTGGGGATTGGGGGTTATTGGGGGTTGTTGGGGGTGGGGATTGGGGGTTATTGGGGGTTGTTGGGGGTGGGGATTGGGGGTTGTTGGGGGTGGGGATTGGGAGTTGTTGGGGGTGGGGATTGGGGGTTATTGGGGGTTGTTGGGGGTGGGGATTGGGGGTTGTTGGGGGTGGGGATTGGGAGTTGTTGGGGGTGGGAATTGGGGGTGATTGGGGGTTGTTGGGGGTGGGGATTGGGGGTTGTTGGGGGTGGGGATTGGGGGTTGTTGGGGGTGGGGATTGGGGGCTGTTGAGGGTGGGGATTGGGGGCTGTTGAGGGTGGGGATTGGGGGTTGTTGGGGGTGGGGATTGGGGGTTGTTGGGGGTGGGGATTGGGAGTTGTTGGGGTGGGGATTGGGGGTTATTGGAGTTTGTTGGGGTGGGGATTGGGGGTTATTGGGGGTTGTTGGGGGTGGGGATTGGGGGTTGTTGGGGGTGGGGATTGGGAGTTGTTGGGGGTGGGGATTGGGAGTTGTTGGGGGTGGGGATTGGGGATGATTGGGGGTTGTTGGGGGTGGGGATTGGGGGTTGTTGGGGGTGGGGATTGGGGGCTGTTGAGGGTGGGGATTGGGGGTTGTTGGGGGTGGGGATTGGGAGTTGTTGGGGTGGGGATTGGGGGTTATTGGAGTTTGTTGGGGTGGGGATTGGGGGTTATTGGGGGTTGTTGGGGGTGGGGATTGGGGGTTGTTGGGGGTGGGGATTGGGGGTTGTTGGGGGTGGGGATTGGGGGTTGTTGGGGGTGGGGATTGGGAGTTGTTGGGGTGGGGATTGGGGGTTATTGGAGTTTGTTGGGGTGGGGATTGGGGGTTATTGGGGGTTGTTGGGGGTGGGGATTGGGGGTTGTTGGGGGTGGGGATTGGGAGTTGTTGTGGTGGGGATTGGGGGTTATTGGAGTTTGTTGGGGTGGGGATTGGGGGTTATTGGGGGTTGTTGGGGGTGGGGATTGGGGGTTATTGGGGTGGGGATTGGGGCTGTTGGGTTGGGGATTGGGGGTTGTTGGGGTGGGGATTGGGGGTTGTTGAGGGTGGGGATTGGGGGTTGTTGAGGGTGGGGATTGGGGGTTGTTGAGGGTGGGGATTGGGGGTTGTTGGGGGTGGGGATTGGGGGTTGTTGGGGGTGGGGATTGGGGGTTGTTGGGGTGGGGATTGGGAGTTGTTGGGGTGTGGATTGGGGGTTATTGGAGTTTGTTGGGGTGGGGATTGGGGGTTATTGGGGGTTGTTGGGGGTGGGGATTGGGGGTTATTGGGGTGGGGATTGGGGCTGTTGGGTTGGGGATTGGGGGTTGTTGGGGTGGGGATTGGGGGTTGTTGGGGTGGGGATTGGGGGTTGTTGGAGTTTGTTGGGGTGGGGATTGGGGGTTGTTGGGGTGGGGATTGGGGGTTGTTGGAGTTTGTTGGGGTGGGGATTGGGGGCTGTTGGGTTGGGGATTGGGGGTTATTGGGGGTTGTTGGGGGTGGGGTTGGGGGTTATTGGGGGTTGTTGGGGGTGGGCATTGGGGGTTGTTGGGGGTTATTGGGGGTTGTTGGGGGTGTTGGGGATTTCAGAACCACAAGGGTTCTGTAGAGAGGTGATCAGGAGAAGCTGCCTCTGTTGGCAGAGACATTGAGGGGAGACATTGAGGGGAGACATTGAGGGGAGACATTGAGGGGAGTGATTTCAGCGATAGGCACAGAACTCCCAATGGAGGAATAAGAATAAATCATTTCTCCCAGCGGATTTGGAATTTGATGGAGGCAGCTTCAGTGGAGGCTCTCAAAAGGAAATCAGAAAAGGAAGAAATTGCTCAGGGTGATAAGTTACAGATGACGGCGTAGTTTCAATCTGGTGCTATTGCAGAGAATCAGCACAGACACAAGAGGCCAAATGGCCTCCTTCATCGTGTGAATCTATTAGTCTGGGCAGACTGGAGGTCAGGGATCAGGGGGTGATTGTGTTCACAGAGTAACACAAGCAGTGAACTTACATTAACCCTGCCCCGAGCAGAGCCCGTGTTCAGTCTGTGAGAGGGTCACTGAGACTCTTGGTTTAATCTACTATTGTATCGATTACGTGACTGATTAATAAAAGATGTGATTGCACTAAGAGCATCTTCCAGCAGAGAGTCCGGTTAAATCTACGCACTCTGTATCTCAGTATCTCCGTACTCCAGTCATTACCTGTCACTCAGGAAACCCATAAATTTTGTGTCTGATAGAACATTCTGGCAGGTGGTTTGTTATTACAGTGATGTCAGTGGACCGCTACTGCTGTGTGTGTGTGTGTGTGTGTGTGTGTAAGTGAGAGTGTGTGTATGTGTGTGTGTGTGTAAGTGAGAGTGTGTGTGTGTATGTTGGGTTTGGGAGTGTGGTGGTGACAGTATGTGCGTTCACGTGTGCATGTTGGTGAGTGTGTGCTTTGTTGTTGACTCTATGTGCATAGATGGGAGTGGGCGTGTTGGTCTGTGTATATGTGTGTGTGTGTGTGAGAGAGAGACTGTGTGTGTATGTTAGTGCACACAAAGTGATTGACAATGTTCCGGTTAGTCGGTTAATCAGTTGGACCTGGACTTATGTATGGCCGAGAGGTCAATGAGTCAGGGACTTGGACTCTGTGTTACTGTAGTTCCAGCTGATTTTCTCTCCTTTTTGATTTCTGTCCTCTCTGTGATCCCAGGGGAGTTGCCAATGTCTGTCACCCCTCCCAGGCCCCAGAGCTGTCATAGTTCACAGGAGATTCTGGAATGGAAGTGCCGGTGGCTATTCTACCTGGGGAGTATCACCATCGTACTGCTGTCATCCTCACCCTGACCTTTGCCTCTGGCACTGTCCAATTGGATGGTCATTTGGAGCAGGAATCCTGGCAGATAATGTAATCCTCTGGGGGTGTTAGATGCAGGGGAGTGAATTCGGGAGTTTGTGTGTGTTTTGGCAGGGGCGAGGGTCAGGGTGTGTAAATGAGAATGTGTGTGTGTGTGTGTGTGTGTGTGTGTGTGTGTGTGTGTGTGTGTGTGTGTGTGTGTGTGTGTGTGTGTGAAACTGACAGGGATATGCCTTCACCACCATGGAAACAATATCCTCCAATTGATTGACTTGATAATGGACTGATCAATTGATCAATCACTGATGAACACAAGCTTTTTAAAAAAAACACCAAGCTCTAGAGAGATAACATGATGTGCCAAACAACCACAACTTAACACTTCTGGGTGTGAAAATGAGGTCATGTAGGAAAGGCCTTAAAGTCATTGGCTTTTGAAGGTGCACGTTGAGCACTCTTTTTCATGGGATGTGGGCATAATGGTCTGGTCAGCACTTATTGCCCCTTGAGAGGGTGGGGGGGGGGGGGGGGGGAGCTGCCTTCTTGAACCACTGCAATCTATGTGCTGTAGATTGACCCACAATAATATTAGGGAGGAAATACCAATACTTTGCCCCGTGAAAATGAAGAAACAGCGATGTATTCCCCCCCAAAAAAGAACTCCAGATGTTGTAAATCAGAAACTAAAGCAGCAATTGCTGGAGAAACTCAGCAGGTCGGGCAGCATCTGTGGAGAGAAAGCAGAGTTAACATTTTGGGGTTCAGTGACCCTTCTTCAGAACTGAAGATGAATGTGTTCTGAGGAATGGTCACTGGACCTGAAAGGCTCTGCTTTCTCTCCACAGGTGCTGCCAGACCTGCTGAGTTTCTCCAGCAATTTCTGCAATATATTTCTAAGTCAGGATGGTGAGTGGAGGGGAACGTGCAGGGGGTGGTGTTCCCCTGTGTCTGCTGCCCCTTGTCCTTCTAGATGGAAGTGGCCCTGGGTTTGGAAGGTGCTGCCTGAGGGTCTTTGGTGAATTTCTGCAGTGCACCTTGTCACTGCTGCTATTTAGTGTTGATGGTTGAGGGAGTGGATGTTGAAGCTGGTGGATATGATGTCTTATGTGCATGTGATCGGGCGGTGGTGGCTCCTTCATGCATCTCTCTCAAGGTTGTCTCCAGCCCATCCCCATAAGACACAATCGGGACATTTGTCACTCACTGCAAATGAGTTGTGCCCTCCGGCCTGTCCCAGCCTCCAACCCTGGTTCAGGTGCCAATCTCCCTCCTTCCTCGTCAGGGTGTGATGGGTCGAATGGCTTCCTGTTTGGGATCTCTGTTCCACATCCCCAACTCCATCCTACAGCACATTGGCTCCATGCCCCATTCTTCCTGCCCCGTGGGATCTTGCTGAATGCCAGCCCAGACTCCCATGTGAGGATGACAATCCTTGCAACAGCAAGAGAGAGTTTCATTGGCGGAGGGTCGAGTGATTCAGGAACGTCCCAACGTGGGGAAAGGGGCTAAGGAAATGCTGCCTTTCACACTGTGGGGTGTATCTTTCATCAAACATCCCCCAACCCTCCCCCATCTCCCCAACTCCCCTCTCACCTCCCCTCCATCCCATCTCCCCTCTCCTCCAATTTAATCCCAGAACTCCAGAACCCCCTCCATCACTCACACACCTCCCCATTTCCCCCTCTCCCCCATTTCTTCATCCCCATCTCCACCCTCCTCATGTCACCCCCTCTCCAACCCCCACGCCTCCCCCTTCCATGTACTTCCTCACATTCCCCCAAATTGACCCCCAAGCTTCTGTCTCCCCTCCACCCATCCAATCCTCTCCGAATCCCTGACCATCCCTCACATCCCTGTCCCCACCCTCCCGTCCCCTCACTCACTCGCTCCCCCCAATTCCATCTCCACTTCCCACCCCACATCTCCACCATCACCTCCAATCCCCACACCCCCATCCCAATTCCCATCCCCACCATCTCCCACATACCCCCTGTCCCCACCATCCGCCTAATCCCTCTCTTCCCCAATCCCCACACCCCCAATCCCCATCCGGTATACCAAATACTCACTCCCATCTCCCCACAAACCCCAATTATCACATGACCCATCCCCACCCCCACCTCATCCTCCCAATCCCCCTCTTCCCACAGTCTCCACAGCCAACATCCCCACACTCCCCAAATCTCCCATCCCCACTCCCCCAATTCAACACACCCACCATCGCCCCAATCCCCAACACCCTCCCAAACCCCACCCCTTCATCCCCAACACCCTCCCAATCCTCACCCCCTCATCCCCAACACCCTCCCAAACCCCACTCCCTATCCCCAACACACCTCCAATCCCCACCCCCCTCATCCCCAACATCCTCCCAATCCCCACCTCCATCCCCAACATCCTCCCAATCCCCACCCTCTCATCCCCAAAACCCTCCCAATCATCACCCCCTCATCCCCAACACATCCCCATCAAATCTACAATCTCCACTCATCCCCACCCCCCTCGTTCCCACTGACTCCCATATCCTCACCCACCTCATCCCAATGACGCAGGTGGACTAGATTGGGTTGGGATATCTGGTCGGCATGGAAGAGTTGGACCGAAGGGTCTGTTTCCGTGCTGTACATCTCTATGACTCTATGGCACACCCACATCGCCCAACCTCTCACCCCCACATGTTCCCACATTCTTGCCCCCCTCATCCCCATGACACCCCCACATCCCCGCCATGCTCATCCCCATGACCTCCCCATCCTTGCGCCCCCGCCATCCAGACCTCCCCACATCCCCGTCCCCCTCAACCCCATGAACCCTGCACGTCCCCACCTCCCTCATCCCCAACACCCCTCAATCCGCACAATCCCCGACCCCACATCCCCACCCTCTTCCCAAACCCTGCCCACCACCACACCAATCCCCATCCTCCTCCCCACTGCCCCATCAAATCCCCACCCCCTCCTTCCCACAATCCCCCAATCACCCCCACCCAGATCATCCCCACCACTTCCTCATCCCCATCCCCCAATCCCCACACCCCACCATGCCCCAATCCCCACACCCCTCATCCCCGTCCCCACACCCCATCTCACCTCCCCATCCCCACACCTCCCCATTCCCATCATCCCCCAATCCCACACGCCACATCCCACTTCCCCATCATCCTTCCGATCCCCACAACCCCAATCCCCAGTCCTATGGTGGACAGTTTCTCGCTCTCCTCTCTCTCTCCCCCAATTCTGCTGCTGTGAGGGTGCCCCTGGCCTCTTATTTCTCCCGTTTGTGTGTGACCCTCTGAGGAGGTTTATTTTGCCGGTCTTTCCAATGGGGACACATGGCTTCAGAAAGAAACTGTCTTTGCAGGATCTTTTAAATCCCGGGCCTCACTTTGTCTGTCAGATTCCCAGCTGCCTGCACGATTATTAAGACTAATTCTTTTTTTAACCAACTAATTCTCTTTCAATCTTCTCACCACCGTGTACATCTGGTCTGCACATGTGCAGCGATGGTGGAGACATTTTAAGCAGTGAGTGACAAAGAGGGCAAAATGTCTGACATAAAATTGGAACAGAGTCAGCAACAACAGCAAGGTGCATTTACATAGCACCTGGTTAACAGCACTGCCTTTTTTGTTTAAAAACATGTGCGCCAATAGCGAACCACAGACTGCTCCGAAAAACTTGAACAAAGAGGGAGGTTGTCAGGAGCTTCCAAAGAGGAGGAGGGAGTGAGAGAGAAGAGGAGTGATAGGATAAATTGGATGAGATGGAGAGGAGAGAGTGAGTACAGGAGGTAGAGGGATAGAGAAAGGAGGAGGGAGTGAGAGAGAGAAGGAGAGGTGGAGGGAGAGGGATTGAAAGCAGCAGGGGGATAGGGGAATTCCTGATCTTAGAACTGAGGCTACTGAAGGTACAGTTGCCAGTGATGGAGCGATGAAAATCGGGGAAGAGTGTGAAGAGGCAGGAACTGGAGGAACACAGAGGTCCTGGAGGGTTGTGGGGCGAGAGGAAGTTAGAGATCAGGGACAGGGGCATGTGAGATGATGGAGGAATTTGAAAACCAGACTGGGGGCCGATGTCGTTCAGTCAGTACAGGGTGATCCTAGAGTGATGTGACTCCTAATGAAGTGGTCAACCCGTTAGAATGATATAGTACAGGAGGAGGCCATTTATTACTTGGTTTGTTGGAGATTCTGGGGACCATGCTGTGCACAAATGGAGTGTGATTCATGACCATAAGGGGAGGTAGTGGTATTGTTGCCAGACTGTTAACCTAGAGACCCAGGTAATGTTGCAGGGACCTGGGTTCAAATCCTGCCATGGCAGATGGGGTATAAATCTGAAATTAAGAGTCTACCAATGACCGTGAATTACTTGTCCATTATCGGAAAAGCCACCTGGCTCAGTAATGCCCTTTAGTGAAGGAAACTGCCATCCTTGCCCAGATGTGACTCCAGACTTTAGGGCGGCACGGTGGCACAGTGGTTAGCACTGCTGCCTCACAGCGCCAGGGACCTGGGTTCAATTCCCGCCTCAGGTGACTGACTGTGTGGAGTTTGCACGTTCTCCCCGTGTCTGCGTGGGTTTCCTCCGGGTGCTCCGGTTTCCTCCCACAGTCACAAAGATGTGTGGGTCAGGTGAATTGGCCATAGTGTTAGGTAAGGGGTAAATGTAGGGGTATGGGTGGGTTGCGCTTCGGCGGGTCGGTGTGGACTTGTTGGGCCGAAGGGCCTGTTTCCATACTGTAAGTAATCTAATCTATATAGACTCTCAGCAATGCGGTTGACTCGTAACTGCCCTCTGGGCAAGAAATGCTGCCCTGGGGCTACATCTTCTGAGTGAAAATCAAATTGCACTTTCAGACGCGTGCAGGGCGGTGAGGATTGTTGAGTGTTGGTGATCCGAAATTGGGGAGCGACAAGGTGGTGGGGATGATGGTGTTGACGTGTCGTCTGTTCCTTCCTGCTGGCAGGCTGGGTGAGGATTTCTACCGCGAGGCCATTGAGCATTGCCGTAGCTACAATGCGCGGCTGTGCGCTGAGCGGAGCATGCGGCTGCCGTTCCTGGACTCCCAGACTGGCGTCGCCCAGAACAACTGCTACATCTGGATGGAGAAGACGCACCGGGGCCCAGGTGAGTATCTCGCTGGGACAGGTTTGCGAGGGTAGGGGCGAATGGGGTGCACGCTGGGGTTTGTGATGGCCCGGAAGGCGGCCATTCGGCCCCTTGTGTCTGCACCAGCTCTTCGAATGGGCATCATTACCCAGTGCCAACCTCCTGCCTTTTCCCCATGCCCTTTGCACATTTCTATCCAAATAACCAGCCAGTACCCCTCTGGAAAACCTCAACTGAACACATTTCCAGACAGCATATTCTAGACTCTATCTCTCGCTGAATGACAAAAAGGATTTTTCTTGTATACCCCCTTGCTTCTTTTGTACATTTTAAACCTACGCCTTCTTATTCCTTTCGTGAGCAAATTAGGGGCTAGGAGCAGTCCATTTGGCCCCTTGAACCCGCACTATCACTCAGTAAGATCACAGCTGATGGCTGCAGTCTCCATAGAACCACAGAAGGTGCCATTCAGTCTCTCTTGTCCGTGCTAACCCAGAGACACCCAGATGCCCTTTTTAATCCCAACGTCCCGCACATGCCTCTTATCCCTGCAGCTTGCAACACTTAAGATGAAGATCCAGGTACTTATTAAACAGAGTTTAGGGTCTCTGTCTCCACTACCAACTCAGGCAGTGACTTCCAGACCATCGTTGTCCCTGAGTCCCCTCCAGTCTTTCTGCCCCTCAGCTTGAATCTGTGACCACTGGTTTTTGAGCTCTGTGCCTTGGGAAACAGATCTCCGCTCCAACTCTCCCCCGCACCTCCCCACCCCCCCCACCCCCCCCCCCCCCCCCCCCCACCCCACCCCCCCCCCAGCTCCCCATCACCATCAATCCAAGTATCAGCCTTGACATTATAATCTGAGAGTCATAAGTTCATTTGTTCAGGGAACGTGGGAATCAATGGTAAGGCTGGCATTTATTACCCATCCCTGACTGTCCCTTGAACTGTTCTCACTCTGAGACATCCCTGTGGCCAGACCAGGTAAGAATTGCAGATTTCCCTCTTTAAAGGGGCATATGTGAACCAGATGGGGATATTTTTTCACAACAAAGGGTGACCTTATAGAGGTTTACAAAATTATGAGGGGCATGGTTGGAGTAAATAGGCAAAGTCTTTTCCCTGGGGTGGGGGAGTCCAGAACTAGAGGGCATAGGTTTAGGGTGAGAGGGGAAAGATATAAGCGAGAACTAAGGGACAACTTTTTCACACAGAGGGTGGTATGTGTATGGAATGAGCTGCCAGAGGATGTGGTGGAGTCTGGTACAATTACAACATTTTAAGAGGCATTTGGATGGGTATATGAATAGGAAGGGTTTGGAGGGATATGGGCCGGGTGCTGGCAGGTGGGACTAGATTGGGTTGGGATATCTGGTCGGCATGGACGGGGTTGGACCGTGGGGTCTGTTTCCATGCTGTACATCTCTATGACTCTAATTGCTGATAGTTTTATAGTTATTATCACTCAGATTAGTTTTCCATTCCAGATTTTCCAGTTATCTGAGCCCACATTCCCAGACCAATACTCATTCTGCGACATTACCATTATGACACCACTTCCACCTCTGACAGTGACTACTGTCCAAGGATATCACAACAGCTATAAGGTGCTTTGAGGATGTGAAAGGTGCTAGAGAAATGCAAGTCTTTCCTTTGCTCCTTGTCAACCCATCCACTTCAGATGTAGGATTAGGATTAATATTAGGGTCAAGGTTAAGGATAGGGTCAAGGTTAAGGATAGGGTTAGGGTCAAGGTTAAGGATAAGGTTAGGGTCAAGGTTAAGGTTAGGGTCAAGGTTAAGGATAGGGTTAGGGTCAAGGTTAAGGTTAGGGTCAAGGTTAAGGATAGGGTTAGGGTCAAGGTTAAGGTTAGGGTCAAGGTTAAGAATAGGGTTAGGGTCAAGGTTAAGGTTAGGGTTTGGGTTCGGGCTAGCCTATCCCTTGCCTCTGTTATCCTTTCAGCTTGAGGATTCTTACACAGCCCTGACCAGCTTCTAGGAAAAAGTGAGGACTGCAGATGCTGGAAACCAGGGTTTAGATCAGAGTGGTGCTGGAACAGCCCAGCAGGTCAGGCAGCATCCGAGGAGCAGGGAAAAAAAAATCTCGACATTTCGGGCAAAAGCCCTTCTTTGTCCGAAACGTCGATTTTCCTGCTCCTCGGATGCTGCTGTGCTTTTCCAGCACCACTCTGATCTAGAATCTGATTTCCAGCATCTGCAGTCCTCACTTTTCCAGCACCACTCTGATTAGCTCCTGCTGATGGCTCTTGGGGTGTGTCCCAGTGTAAGAAGGAGTCGAGTAAAGCTCAGTTGTTGGTGCGGTGTGTGGGGAACGATGAAAAAAAATGTGGAGCAGAGCTGTGGGATAGCAGGAAGGAATGTGCTGATCCTGTTGCAGCTCCAGATCGTTGCATTATTCAAAATGCTTTCCTGTTTCTCTCACTATTCTGCTTCTGGTCAGATATTCTCTTTCAGAGTCTTGATTCTATTTATAGCTTAACCTCTGCAGAATCTACCGAACCCCACCATGGTCCAGGGTTAACCTTCAGTCCCGTCGTCTTGTTTTGCAGTGATGCAGAAATCAGGCAGTTAGAAAATTATATCGTGCAGCAGAACTGCGTCAAATTACCTCCTGCACCATCCACTACAGTGCAGTTATGCTTGATTGCCTGCCTCAGTTTCAGACCATCGCTCCTAGAAAACACTGAGGGGGAAAGCCACAACAACAAGACCGGTTTATATATATTTCACACAATATATCAGTCAAACAGCCACCAATCAAAATCCACTCACACCTGGAGATATTCAGACAGGGAGTTGATAGAACAAGGGAGGGCTTTTATGAAGCATCTTAAAGGGGGGGGGGGGAATGGAATAGAGGGGGAGGATGAGGAAGAGAAAGAGAGAGAGAGGAAAAGAGAGGGTGAGGAGGATAGAGAGAGGGAAAGAGAGGGTGAGGAGGAGAGAGAGAGAGGGTGAGGAGGAGAGAGAGAGAGAAAGAGAGGGTGAGGAGGAGAGAGAGAGAGAAAGAGAGGGTGAGGAGGAGAGAGAGAGGAAAAGAGAGGGTGAGGAGGAGAGAGAGAGAGAAGGGGAAAGAGAGGGTGAGGAGGAGAGAGAGAGAGGGAAAGAGAAGGTGAGGGGAGAGAGAGGGAAAGAGAGGGTGAGGGGGAGAGAGAGAGGAAAAGAGAGGGTGAGGGGAGAGAGAGAGGGAAAGAGAGGGTGAGGAGGAGAGAGAGAAAGAAGGGAAAGAGAGGGTGAGGAGGAGAGAGAGAGAGAGGGAAAGAGAGGGTGAGGAGGAGAGAGAGAGAGGGAAAGAGAGGGTGAGGAGGAGAGAGAGAGAGAGGGAAAGAGAGGGTGAGGAGGAGAGAGAGAGAGAGGGAAAGAGAGGGTGAGGAGGGGAGAGAGAGAGAGGGAAAGAGAGGGTGAGGAGGGGAGAGAGAGAGAGGGAAAGAGAGGGTGAGGAGGGGAGAGAGAGAGAGGGAAAGAGAGGGTGAGGAGGGGAGAGAGAGTTGGGTCCTCAACAGTTAAAGTCATGGTCCCCACTGGTGGAACAGTTTCAATTGGGGATTGTAGAGACTGGAATTGGAATTTTTGGAGAACGTTACAGAAGTGGTGGGTGGAACACAGGGACGGGAATTTGACATTCAGAGCTTTGCCAGGTCAGGGGCCGATGTTGCTCAGTCAGCGGGGTTGACCTGAGAATGGATGGGACTCCCAGTGAGGTGGCAAAGTTGTCACGATGATACAAACCTATTGGTCCTTGGCTAGCCAATTTAATCCTTGATTTGGCGATGCCGGTGTTGGACTGGGGTGTACAAAGTTAAAAATCACACCACACCAGGTTATACTCCAACAGGTTTAATTGGAAGCACTAGCTTTCGGAGCGTCGCTGATGAAGGAGCGTTGCTCCGAAAGCTAGTGTGCTTCCAATTAAACCAATTTAATCCTGTTCCACTGCTAACACCCCCAAGTCGGGGGATTTCTGCAATTGATCTGATTGTGAGTGAATTCCAGACTCCCACCATCCTCTGGGGGATAAAGCTTTTCATCAAATCCCCTGAAAACCTCCTGCCTTTCACCGTAACCTGATGCCTCCTTGTTATTAACCCTTAAACTCAGGGGAGTAGCAGCTTCTTATCCGTTCTGCCCATGCCCCTCACCATCTTATACCCCTCTATCTAGTCCCCCTCAGCCTTTCCCTGCCTTATCCAGCCTCTCTTCATCCCAGGCAACAATCTGGTGAACCTCCTCTGCACCCTCTCCAGTGAACATAAGAAGGTGTGATGGCTATTCAGCCCCTCCACCTTGCAGTGGGATCCCAGCTGAACATGGCAATGAAAGAGAGGACCTTTTGATATGAAGGGAGAACAAATGCTAAAATAATCTGTAGAAGTAAGAGGAAAACAGAACTGGGTAGGAAGAAACTGTGCAATGTTTTCCCCACTGTCAGCTGTCACTCAACCTATTGTTTCAGAATGTGTATTATCTTCTTTCGCAGGACAGAGGGATTGTTAGTGGGTGTCATGAGGTATTTCGAGAATGTGCCTTCACAGCCAAATAACTGCACTGTTCCAGTAAAAAATGAGGTCTGCAGATGCTGGAGATCACAGCTGAAAATGTGTTGCTGGTCAAAGCATCCTGATGAAGGGCTTATGCTCGAAACGTCGAATTCTCTATTCCTGAGATGCTGCCTGGCCTGCTGTGCTTTGACCAGCAACACATTTTCAACTGCACTGTTCCATCTAATTAACTCCATATTACCCGCTTTGAGCTTATATCTTTCTGATACCTTTGCTTAACAAAAAATGTATCTATCTTAGATTTAAAATGAACAGTTACATTCCTTGTATCGTGCAGTGTCTTTATACTTAAGTTTCTGTTAATACAAAAACAATTGGGTTTTTGAGACTTTTAGCTATCTCAGGGGCTGGTGTGAAGTCTACCCCCACAACCACCCCAGCCCCCAACACTATTATGATTTAGTTCTTCCATTTTTTTTCTTATTTTTAATTGTAATTTTATTTTGTTGTTTGTTTAATCAGTTAATTCAGTGATTTGTCTTTCAAGAAAAAGAACTGAGTTCTTAAGGTTTTCAGAGAGAGAGGTGGGCACCATAGGGGACTAGGAGGACATTAGTTGCCTCGTCGATTCCATTGTGATTTGGTTACTCCCTTGTTTGGACCCGGGTGGACAGTGTTTGTTGTTTGATAATTGGACAATTTGGTTGTGTTATTAAAATGATATAAAAATATAAAGAGCTGGGTTCTTCCCCAGTGGATAAAAATATAAAGAGCTGGGTTCTTCCCCAGTGGAGTTATTGCTTCAGGACAGAGAGAAAAGATCGACAAAAGAAAGGTGAAAACTGGTGTTTGTCAACGATAGACTTACAATAAAACTGTCATAAATCACCGAATGGCTTTTGCTGTTTAGTTCAACATGCGTGAAACAGTCTATTAACCAATCCACACACTGGGTTTAATCAACTCCCAGTGCCCACTACCCTGCTCATTACATACCCTCATGAGCCCTCACACTCCCAGGCTACCTTTGGTCAGATTTCAGGCCATATACTTAACAGAGTTTTAGTCAGTATCAGTGAGTACTCCCCTGCTGCAGTATCAGTGAGTACTCCCCTGCTGCAGTATCAGTGAGTACTCCCCTGCTGCAGTATCAGTGAGTATTCCGCTGCTGCAGTATCATTGAGTACTCCCCTCCTGCAATATCGGTGAGTACTCCCCACCTGCAGTATCGGTGAGTACTCCCCACCTGCAGTATCGGTGAGTACTCCCCACCTGCAGTATCGGTGAGTACTCCCCACCTGCAGTATCGGTGAGTACTCCCCACCTGCAGTATCAGTGAGTACTCCCCACCTGCAGTATCAGTGAGTACTCCCCTCCTGCAGTATCATTGAGTACTCCCCTCCTGCTGTATCGGTGAGTACTCACCTCCTGCAGTATCGGTGAGTACTCCCCACCTGCAGTATCAGTGAGTACTCCCCTCTAGCAGTATCATTGAGTACTCCCCACCTACAGTATCGGTGAGTACTCCCCTCCTGCGGTATCAGGGAATGCTCCCCTCGTGCAGTATCAGTGAGTACTCCCCTCGTCCAGTATCAGTGAGTACTCCCCTCGTCCAGTATCAGTGAATGCTCCCCTTGTGCAGTATCAGTGAGTACTCCCCTGCTGCAGTATCAGTGAGTACTCCCCTCGTCCAGTATCAGTGAATGCTGCCCTTGTGCAGTATCAGTGAGTGTTCCCCTCGTGCCGTATCAGTGAGTGATCCCCTTGTCTAGTATCAGTGGGTGTTCCCCGCATCCAGTGTCAGTAAATACTCCCCTCGTGCAGTATCAGTCAGTACACACCTCGTCCAGTATCAGTGAGTGTTCACCTCACCCAGTATCAGTGAGTACTCCCCTCGTCCAGTATCACTGAGTACTCCCCTCGTCCAGTAGCAGTGAGTGTTCACCTCATCCAGTATCAGTGAGTGCTCCCCTCATCCAGTATCAGTGAGTGTTCACCTCACCCAGTATCAGTGAGTGCTCCCTTCGTCCAGTATCAGTGAGTGCTCCCTTCGTCCAGTATCAGTGAGTGCTCCCCTCGTCCAGTATCAGTGAGTGCTCCCCTCGTCCAGTATCAGTGAGTGCTCCCCTCGTCCAGTATCAGTGAGTGCTCCCCTCGTCCAGTATCAGTGAGTGTTCGCCTCGTCCAGTATCAGTGAGTGTTCGCCTCGTCCAGTATCAGTGAGTGTTCGCCTAGTCCAGTATCAGTGAGTGTTCGCCTCGTGCAGTATCAGTGAGTACTCCCCTCGTCCAGTATCAGTGAGTGCTCCCCTCGTCCAGTATCAGTGAGTGCTCCCCTCGTCGAGTATCAGTGAGTGCTCCCCTCGTCGAGTATCAGTGAGTGCTCCCCTCGTCGAGTATCAGTGAGTGCTCCCCTCGTCGAGTATCAGTGAGTGCTCCCCTCGTCCAGTAGCAGTGAATGCTCCTCTCGTCCAGTATCTGTGAGTGCTCCCCTCGTCCAGTATCAGTGAGTACTCCCCTCATGTCGTATCAGTGAGTATTCCCCTCATCCAGTATCAGTTAGTGCTCCTCTCGTCCAGGAACAGTGAGTACTCACCTCGTCCAGTATCAGTGAGTGCTCCCCTCGTCCAGTATCAGTGAGTACTCTCCCCGTGCAGCAGCAGTGAGTACTCTCCCTGTGCAGCAGCAGTGTGTACTGCCCTCGTCCAGTATCAGTGAGTACTGCCCTCATCCAGTATCAGTGAATACTTTCCTCGTCCAGTATCAGTGAGTGATCACCTCGCCCAGTATCAGTGAGTACTCCCCTCGTCCAGTAGCAGTGAGTGTTCACCTCACCCAGTATCAGTGAGTACTCCCCTCGTCCAGTATCAGTGAGTACTCCCCTCGTCCAGTATCAGTGAGTACTCCCCTCGTACAGTATCAGTGAGTACTCCCCTTGTGCAGTACCAGTGAGTACTCCCCTTGTCCAGTATCAGTGTGTATTCCCCTCGTGCAGTGTCAGTGGGTGTTCCCCTCGTCCAGTATCAGTGGGTGTTCCCCTCGTGCAGTATCAGTGAGTACTCCCCTCGTGTAGTATCAGTGAGTACTCCCCTTGTGTAGTATCAGTGAGTACTCCCCTTGTGTAGTATCAGTGAGTACTCCCCTTGTGGAGTATCAGTGAGTACCCCCCTTGTGGAGTATCAGTGAGTACCCCCCTTGTGGAGTATCAGTGAGTACCCCCCTTGTGGAGTATCAGTGAGTACCCCCCTTGTGGAGTATCATTGTGTGCTCCACTCGTGCAGTATCATTGTGTGCTCCACTCGTGCAGTGTCAGTGAGTACACCCCTCGTCCAGTATCAGTGAGTACTCCCCTCGTCCAGTATCAGTGAGTAATCCCCTCGTCCAGTGTCAGTGAATACTCCCTTCGTCCAGTATCTGTGAGTATCACCCTCATTCAGCATCAGTGAGTACTCCCCTCGTGCAGTATCAGTGAGTACTCCCCTCGTGCAGTATCAGTGAGTACTCCCCTCGTGCAGTATCAGTGAGTACTCCCCACGTGCAGTATCAGTGAGTACTCCCCTCGTGCAGTATCAATGAGTACTCCCCTCGTGCAGTATCAGTGTGTATTCTCCTCGTGCAGTATCAGTGTGTATTGCCCTCGTGCAGTATCAGTGAGTACTCCTCTCGTGCAGTATCAGTGAGTGCTCCCCTCATCCAGTATCAGTGTGTATTCCCCTTGTGCAGTATCAGTGAGTTCTCCCCTCGTGTAGTATCAGTGAGTACTCCCCTCGTGTAGTGTCAGTGAGTGCTCCCCTCGTCCAGTATCACTGAGTACTCCCCCCGTGCAGTATCAGCGAGTGCTCCCCCCGTGCAGTATCAGCGAGTGCTCCCCCCGTGCAGTATCAGCGAGTGCTCCCCCCGTGCAGTATCAGCGAGTGCTCCCCCGGTGCAGCAGCAGTGAGTACTCACCCTGTGCAGCAACAGTGAGTACTTCCCTCGTGCAATGTCAGTGAGTACTCCCCTTGTGCAGTGTCAGTGAGTGTTCCCCTCGTCCAGTATCAGCGTGAACTCCCCTCGTCCAGGATCAGCGAGTACTCCCCTCGTCCAGGATCAGTGAGTGTTCACCTCACCCAGTATCAGTGAGTACACCCCTCGTGCAGTATCAGTGAGTACTCAGCTCGTACAGTATTACTGAGGATCCTGTCCTGCCGTGGACTGGATGCGCAACCTTCCTTCGTGTGAAGAGACAAATATAGAGCACTCTGAAAGTCTGGAGAAATAAATATCAGTGAGTACTCCTCTCGTCCAGTATCAGTGAGTACTCCCCTCGTGCAGTATCAGTGTGTATTCCCCTCATGCAGTATCATGAGTACTCCCCTCGTGCAGTGTCAGTTGGTGTTCCCCTCGTGTAGAATCAGTGAGTACTCCTCGTCCAGGATCAGTGTGATCCCCTTGTCTAGTATCCGTGAATGCTCCCCTCGTGCAGTATCCGTGAATGCTCCACTCGTGCAGTATCAGTGTGTATTCCCCTCGTCCAGTATCCGTGAGTCGTGCAGTATCAGTGTGTGCTCCACTCGTGCAGTATCAGTGTGTATTCCCCTCGTCCAGTATCCATGAGTACTCCCCTCGTGCAGTATCAGTGTGTATTCCCCTCGTCCAGTATCCGTGAGTACTCCCCTCGTGCAGTATCCGTGAGTACTCACCTCGTGCAGTATCAGTGAATGCTCCCCTCGTCCAGTATCAGTGAGTGCTCCCCTCGTCCAGTATCAGTGAGCTCTCCCCTCGTCCAGTATCAGTGTGTACTCCCCTCGTGCAGTATCAATGAGTACTCCACTTGTGCAGTATCAGTGTGTATTCCCCTTGTGCAGTATCAGTGAGTACTCCCCTCGTGTAGTATCAGTGAGTGCTCCCCTCGTCCAGTATCAGTGAGTACTCCCCTCGCGCGGTATCAATGAGTACTCCACTTGTGCAGTACAAGTGTGTATTCCCTTCGCCCAGTATCAGTGAGTGCTCCCCTCGTCCAGTATCAGTGAGTGCTCCCCCTGTCCAGTATCAGTGAGTGCTGCCCCCGTGCAGCATCAGTGAGTACTCTCCCCGTGCAGCATCAGTGAGTACTCTCCCCGTGCAGCGTCAGTGAGTACTGCCCTCGTGCAGTATCAGTGAGTGTTCGCCTCATCCAGTATCAGTGAGTACTCCCCTCGCACGGTATCAATGAGTACTCCACTTGTGCCGTATCAGTGTGTATTCCCCTCGTGGTGTATCAGTGAATGCTCCCCTCGTCCAGTATCAGTGAGTGCTCCCCTCGTCCAGTATCAGTGAGTGCTCCCCTCGTCCAGTATCAGTGAGTGCTCCCCTCGTCCAGTATCAGTGAGTGCTCCCCTCGTCCAGTATCATTGAGTGCTCCCCTCGTCCAGTATCAGTGAGTGCTCCCTCGTCCAGTATCAGTGAGTGCTCCCCTCGTCCAGTATCAGTGAGTGCTCCCCTCGTGCAGTATCAGTGTGTATTCCCCTCGTGCAGTATCAGTGCGTACTCCCCTCGTGCAGTGCCAGTGTGTATTCCCTTCGTCCAGTATCAGTGTGTATTCCCTTCGTGCAGTATCAGTGAGTACTGCCCTCATCCAGTATCAGTGAATACTTTCCTCGTCCAGTATCAGTGAGTGATCACCTCGCCCAGTATCAGTGAGTACTCCCCTCGTCCAGTAGCAGTGAGTGTTCACCTCACCCAGTATCAGTGAGTACTCCCCTCGTCCAGTATCAGTGAGTACTCCCCTCGTCCAGTATCAGTGAGTGCTCCCTTCGTGCAGTATCAGTGAGTACTCCCCTCGTGCAGTGTCAGTGTGTATTCCCCTCGTGCAGTGTCAGTGGGTGTTCCCTTCATCCAGTATCCGTGAGTACACCCCTCGTGCAGTATCAGTGAGTACTCTCCTTGTGCAGTATCAGTGAGTACTCCCCTCGTCCAGTATCAGTGAGTGATCCCCTTGTCTAGTATCAGTGAATGCTCCCCTCATGCAGTATCAGTGTGTAATCCCCTCGTGCAGTATCAGTGTGTAATCCCCTCGTGCAGTATCAGTGTATAATCCCCTCGTGCAGTATCAGTGGGTGTTCCCTTCGTCCAGTGTCAGTGAATACTCCCTTTGTGCAGTATCAGTGTGTATTCCCCTCATCCAGTATCAGTGAGTACACCCCTCGTGCAGTATCAGTGAGTACTCCCCTCGTGCAGTATCAGTGAGTACTCCCCTCGTGCAGTATCAGTGAGTACTCCCCTCGTGCAGTATCAGTGAGTACTCCCCTCGTGCAGTATCAGTGAGTACTCCCCTCGTGCAGTATCAATGAGTACTCCCCTCGTGCAGTATCAATGAGTACTCCCCTCGTGCAGTATCAGTGTGTATTCTCCTCGTGCAGTATCAGTGTGTATTGCCCTCGTGCAGTATCAGTGAGTACTCCTCTCGTGCAGTATCAGTGAGTGCTCCCCTCATCCAGTATCAGTGTGTATTCCCCTTGTGCAGTATCAGTGAGTTCTCCCCTCGTGTAGTATCAGTGAGTACTCCCCTCGTGTAGTGTCAGTGAGTGCTCCCCTCGTCCAGTATCACTGAGTACTCCCCTCGTGCAGTATCAGTGAGTGCTCCCCTGTCCAGTATCAGCGAGTGCTCCCCCCGTGCAGTATCAGCGAGTGCTCCCCCCGTGCAGTATCAGCGAGTGCTCCCCCGGTGCAGCAGCAGTGAGTACTCACCCTGTGCAGCAACAGTGAGTACTTCCCTCGTGCAATGTCAGTGAGTACTCCCCTTGTGCAGTGTCAGTGAGTGTTCCCCTCGTCCAGTATCAGCGTGAACTCCCCTCGTCCAGGATCAGCGAGTACTCCCCTCGTCCAGGATCAGTGAGTGTTCACCTCACCCAGTATCAGTGAGTACACCCCTCGTGCAGTATCAGTGAGTACTCAGCTCGTACAGTATTACTGAGGATCCTGTCCTGCCGTGGACTGGATGCGCAACCTTCCTTCGTGTGAAGAGACAAATATAGAGCACTCTGAAAGTCTGGAGAAATAAATATCAGTGAGTACTCCTCTCGTCCAGTATCAGTGAGTACTCCTCTCGTCCAGTATCAGTGAGTACTCCTCTCGTCCAGTATCAGTGAGTACTCCCCTCGTGCAGTATCAGTGTGTATTCCCCTCATGCAGTATCATGAGTACTCCCCTCGTGCAGTGTCAGTTGGTGTTCCCCTCGTCCAGTATCAGCGTGAACTCCCCTCGTCCAGGATCAGTGTGATCCCCTTGTCTAGTATCCGTGAATGCTCCCCTCGTGCAGTATCCGTGAATGCTCCACTCGTGCAGTATCAGTGTGTATTCCCCTCGTCCAGTATCCGTGAGTCGTGCAGTATCAGTGTGTGCTCCACTCGTGCAGTATCAGTGTGTATTCCCCTCGTCCAGTATCCATGAGTACTCCCCTCGTGCAGTATCAGTGTGTATTCCCCTCGTGCAGTATCAGTGAATGCTCCCCTCGTCCAGTATCAGTGAGTGCTCCCCTCGTCCAGTATCAGTGAGCTCTCCCCTCGTCCAGTATCAGTGTGTACTCCCCTCGTGCAGTATCAATGAGTACTCCACTTGTGCAGTATCAGTGTGTATTCCCCTTGTGCAGTATCAGTGTGTATTCCCCTTGTGCAGTATCAGTGAGTACTCCCCTCGTCCAGTATCAGTGAGTACTCCCCTCGCGCGGTATCAATGAGTACTCCACTTGTGCAGTACAAGTGTGTATTCCCTTCGCCCAGTATCAGTGAGTGCTCCCCTCGTCCAGTATCAGTGAGTGCTCCCCCTGTCCAGTATCAGTGAGTGCTGCCCCCGTGCAGCATCAGTGAGTACTCTCCCCGTGCAGCATCAGTGAGTACTCTCCCCGTGCAGCGTCAGTGAGTACTCTACCCGTGCAGCGTCAGTGAGTACTCTCCCCGTGCAGCGTCAGTGAGTACTGCCCTCGTGCAGTATCAGTGAGTGTTCGCCTCATCCAGTATCAGTGAGTACTCCCCTCGCACGGTATCAATGAGTACTCCACTTGTGCCGTATCAGTGTGTATTCCCCTCGTGGTGTATCAGTGAATGCTCCCCTCATCCAGTATCAGTGAGTGCTCCCCTCGTCCAGTATCAGTGAGTGCTCCCCTCGTCCAGTATCAGTGCGTATTCCCCTCATGCAGTATCAGTGCGTACTCCCCTCGTGCAGTGCCAGTGTGTATTCCCTTCGTCCAGTATCAGTGTGTATTCCCTTCGTGCAGTATCAGTGAGTACTGCCCTCATCCAGTATCAGTGAATACTTTCCTCGTCCAGTATCAGTGAGTGATCACCTCGCCCAGTATCAGTGAGTACTCCCCTCGTCCAGTAGCAGTGAGTATTCACCTCACCCAGTATCAGTGAGTACTCCCCTCGTCCAGTATCAGTGAGTGCTCCCCTCGTCCAGTATCAGTGAGTGCTCCCTTCGTGCAGTATCAGTGAGTACTCCCCTCGTGCAGTGTCAGTGTGTATTCCCCTCGTGCAGTGTCAGTGGGTGTTCCCTTCATCCAGTATCCGTGAGTACACCCCTCGTGCAGTATCAGTGAGTACTCTCCTTGTGCAGTATCAGTGAGTACTCCCCTCGTCCAGTATCAGTGAGTGATCCCCTTGTCTAGTATCAGTGAATGCTCCCCTCATGCAGTATCAGTGTGTATTCTCCTCGTGCAGTATCAGTGTGTAATCCCCTCGTGCAGTATCAGTGTGTAATCCCCTCGTGCAGTATCAGTGTGTAATCCCCTCGTGCAGTATCAGTGAGTGCTCCCCTCGTGCAGTATCAGTGAGTGCTCCCCTCGTGCAGTATCAGTGAGTGTTCCCCTCGTGCAGTATCAGTGGGTGTTCCCTTCGTCCAGTGTCAGTGAATACTCCCTTTGTGCAGTATCAGTGTGTATTCCCCTCATCCAGTATCCGTGAGTACACCCCTCGTGCAGTATCAGTGAGTACTCTCCTTGTGCAGTATCAGTGAGTACTCTCCTTGTGCAGTATCAGTGAGTACTCCCCTCGTGCAGTATCAGTGTGTAATCCCCTCGTGCAGTATCATGAGTACTCCACTCGTGCAGTATCAGTGAGTGCTCCCCTCGTGCAGTATCAGTGAGTGCCCCCCCCGTGCAGTATCAGTGAGTGCCCCCCCCGTGCAGTATCAGTGAGTGCCCCCCCCCGTGCAGTATCAGTGAGTGCTCCCCCCGTGCAGTATCAGCGAGTACTCTCCCCGTGCAGTTGCAGTGAGTACTCTCCCCGTGCAGTTGCAGTGAGTACTCCCCCGGTGCAGCAGCAGTGAGTACTCCCCCGGTGCAGCAGCAGTGAGTACTCACCCTGTGCAGCAGCAATGAGTACTTCCCTCGTGCAATGTCAGTGAGTGTTCCCCTCGTCCAGTATCAGCGTGAACTCCCCTCGTCCAGGATCAGTGAGTGTTCACCTCACCCAGTATCAGTGAGTACACCCCTCGTGCAGTATCATGAGTACTCCCCTCGTGCAGTGTCAGTTGGTGTTCCCCTCGTGTAGAATCAGTGAGTACTCCTCGTCCAGTATCAGTGTGATCCCCTTGTCTAGTATCCGTGAATGCTCCCCTTGTGCAGTATCAGTGTGTGCTCCACTCGTGCAGTATCAGTGTGTATTCCTCTCGTCCAGTATCCGTGAGTCGTGCAGTATCAGTGTGTGCTCCACTCGTGCAGTATCAGTGTGTATTCCCCTCGTCCAGTATCCATGAGTACTCCCCTCGTGCAGTATCAGTGTGTATTCCCCTCGTCCAGTATCAGTGAGTGCTCCCCTCGTCCAGTATCAGTGAGTGCTCCCCTCGTCCAGTATCAGTGAGTGCTCCCCTCGTCCAGTATCAGTGAGTGCTCCCCTCGTCCAGTATCAGTGAGTGCTCCCCTCGTCCAGTATCAGTGAGTGCTCCCCTCGTCCAGTATCAGTGAGTACTCCCCTCGCGCAGTATCAATGAGTACTCCACTTGTGCCGTATCAGTGTATATTCCCCTCGAGGTGTATCAGTGAATGCTCCCCTCATCCAGTATCAGTGAGTGCTCCCCTCGTCCAGTATCAGTGAGTGCTCCCCTCGTCCAGTATCAGTGAGTACTCCCCTCGCGCGGTATCAATGAGTACTCCACTTGTGCAGTATAAGTGTGTATTCCCTTCGCCCAGTATCACTGAGTACTCCCCTCGTGCAGTATCAGTGAGTGCTCCCCCTGTCCAGTATCAGTGAGTGCTCCCCCCGTGCAGTATCAGTGAGTGCTCCCCCCGTGCAGTATCAGTGAGTGCTCCCCCCGTGCAGTATCAGTGAGTGCTCCCCCCGTGCAGTATCAGTGAGTGCTCCCCCCGTGCAGTATCAGCGAGTACTCTCCCCGTGCAGTATCAGTGAGTACTCCCCCGGTGCAGCAGCAGTGAGTACTCACCCTGTGCAGCAGCAGTGAATACTTCCCTCGTGCAATGTCAGTGAGTACTCCCCTCGTGCAGTGTCAGTGAGTGTTCCCCTCGTCCAGTATCAGCGTGAACTCCCCTCGTCCAGGATCAGCGAGTACTCCCCTCGTCCAGGATCAGTGAGTGTTCACCTCACCCAGTATCAGTGAGTACACCCCTCGTGCAGTATCAGTGAGTACTCAGCTCGTACAGTATTACTGAGGATCCTGTCCTGCCGTGGACTGGATGCGCAACCTTCCTTCGTGTGAAGAGACAAATATAGAGCACTCTGAAAGTCTGGAGAAATAAATATCAGTGAGTACTCCTCTCGTCCAGTATCAGTGAGTACTCCCCTCATGCAGTATCAGTGTGTATTCCCCTCATGCAGTATCCATGAGTACTCCCCTCGTCCAGTATCAGTGTGTATTCCCCTCGTGCAGTATCAGTGAATGCTCCCCTCGTCCAGTATCAGTGAGTGCTCCCCTCATCCAGTATCAGTGAGTGCTCCCCTCGTCCAGTATCAGTGAGTGCTCCCCTCGTCCAGTATCAGTGTGTATTCCCCTCGTGCAGTATCAGTGAGTACTCCCCTCGCGCAGTATCAATGAGTACTCCACTTGTGCAGTATCAGTGTGTATTCCCCTTGTGCAGTATCAGTGAGTACTCCCCTCGTGTAGTATCAGTGAGTGTTCGCCTCATCCAGTATCAGTGAGTACTCCCCTCGCACGGTATCAATGAGTACTCCACTTGTGCCGTATCCGTGTGTTTATTCCCCTCGAGGTGTATCAGTGAGTGCTCCCCTCGTCCAGTATCAGTGAGTACTCCCCTCGCGCGGTATCAATGAGTACTCCACTTGTGCAGTACAAGTGTGTATTCCCTTCGCCCAGTATCAGCGAGTGCTCCCCTCGTCCAGTATCAGTGAGTGCTCCCCCTGTCCAGTATCAGTGAGTGCTGCCCCCGTGCAGCATCAGTGAGTACTCTCCCCGTGCAGCGTCAGTGAGTACTGCCCTCGTGCAGTATCAGTGAGTGTTCGCCTCATCCAGTATCAGTGAGTACTCCCCTCGCACGGTATCAATGAGTACTCCACTTGTGCCGTATCAGTGTGTATTCCCCTCGTCCAGTATCAGTGAGTGCTCCCCTCGTCCAGTATCAATGAGTACTCCACTTGTGCCGTATCAGTGTGTATTCCCCTCGTCCAGTATCAGTGAGTGCTCCCCTCGTCCAGTATCAGTGAGTGCTCCCCTCGTCCAGTATCAGTGAGTGCTCCCCTCGTCCAGTATCAGTGAGTGCTCCCCTCGTCCAGTATCAGTGAGTGCTCCCCTCGTGCAGTATCAGTGTGTATTCCCCTCGTGCAGTATCAGTGCGTACTCCCCTCGTGCAGTGCCAGTGTGTATTCCCTTCGTCCAGTATCAGTGTGTATTCCCTTCGTGCAGTATCAGTGAGTACTGCCCTCATCCAGTATCAGTGGATACTTTCCTCGTCCAGTATCAGTGAGTGATCACCTCGCCCAGTATCAGTGAGTACTCCCCTCGTCCAGTAGCAGTGAGTGTTCACCTCACCCAGTATCAGTGAGTACTCCCCTCGTCCAGTATCAGTGAGTACTCCCCTCGTCCAGTATCAGTGAGTGCTCCCTTCGTGCAGTATCAGTGAGTACTCCCCTCGTGCAGTGTCAGTGTGTATTCCCCTCGTGCAGTGTCAGTGGGTGTTCCCTTCATCCAGTATCCGTGAGTACACCCCTCGTGCAGTATCAGTGAGTACTCTCCTTGTGCAGTATCAGTGAGTACTCCCCTCGTCCAGTATCAGTGAGTGATACCCTTGTCTAGTATCAGTGAATGCTCCCCTCATGCAGTATCAGTGTGTATTCTCCTCGTGCAGTATCAGTGTGTAATCCCCTCGTGCAGTATCAGTGAGTACTCCCCTCGTGCAGTATCAGTGAGTGCTCCCCTCGTGCAGTATCAGTGAGTGTTCCCCTCGTGCAGTATCAGTGGGTGTTCCCTTCGTCCAGTGTCAGTGAATACTCCCTTTGTGCAGTATCAGTGTGTATTCCCCTCATCCAGTATCCGTGAGTACACCCCTCGTGCAGTATCAGTGAGTACTCTCCTTGTGCAGTATCAGTGAGTACTCCCCTCGTGCAGCATCAGTGTGTATTCTCCTCGTGCAGTATCAGTGTGTAATCCCCTCGTGCAGTATCATGAGTACTCCCCTCGTGCAGTATCAGTGAGTGCCCCCCCCGTGCAGTATCAGTGAGTGCTCCCCCCGTGCAGTATCAGCGAGTACTCTCCCCGTGCAGTTGCAGTGAGTACTCTCCCCGTGCAGCAGCAGTGAGTGCTGCCCCCGTGCAGCAGCAGTGAGTACTGCCCTCGTGCAGTGTCAGTGAGTACTGCCCTCGTGCAGTATCAGTGATTGTTCACCTCACCCAGTATCAGTGAGTACTCCCCTCGTCCAGTATCAGTGAGTACTCCCCTCGTACAGTATTACTGAGGATCCTGTCCTACCGTGGACTGGATGCGCAACCTTCCTTCGTGTGAAGAGACAAATATAGAGCACTCTGAAAGTCTGGAGAAATAAATATCAGTGAGTGCTCCCCTCGTCCAGTATCAGTGAGTGCTCCCCTCGTCCAGCATCAGTGAGTGCTCCCCTCGTCCAGCATCAGTGAGTGCTCCCCTCGTCCAGCATCAGTGAGTGCTCCCCCCGTGCAGTATCAGCGAGTACTCTCCCCGTGCAGTATCAGCGAGTACTCTCCCCGTGCAGTATCAGTGAGTACTCCCCCGGTGCAGCAGCAGTGAGTACTCCCCCGGTGCAGCAGCAGTGAGTACTCCCCCGGTGCAGCAGCAGTGAGTACTCCCCCGGTGCAGCAGCAGTGAGTACTCACCCTGTGCAGCAGCAGTGAGTACTCACCCTGTGCAGCAGCAGTGAGTACTTCCCTCGTGCAATGTCAGTGAGTACTCCCCTCGTGCAGTGTCAGTGAGTACTCACCCTCGTCCAGTATCAGCGTGAACTCCCCTCGTCCAGTATCAGCGTGAACTCCCCTCGTCCAGGATCAGCGAGTACTCCCCTCGTCCAGGATCAGCGAGTGCTGCCCTCGTCCAGTATCAGTGAGTACTCCGCTCGTACAGTATTACTGAGGATCCTGTCCTGCCGTGGACTGGATGCGCAACCTTCCTTCGTGTGAAGAGACAAATATAGAGCACTCTGAAAGTCTGGAGAAATAAATATCAGTGAGTACTCCTCTCGTCCAGTATCAGTGAGTACTCCCCTCGTGCAGTATCAGTGTGTATTCCCCTCATGCAGTATCATGAGTACTCCCCTCGTCCAGTGTCAGTTGGTGTTCCCCTCGTGTAGAATCAGTGAGTACTCCTCTTCAAGTATCAGTGTATTCCCCTTGTCTAGTATCCGTGAATGCTCCCCTCGTGCAATATCAGTGTGTGCTCCACTCGTGCAGTATCAGTGTGTATTCCCCTCGTCCAGTATCCATGAGTACTCCCCTCGTGCAGTATCAGTGTGTATTCCCCTCGTGCAGTATCAGTGTGTATTCCCCTAGTGCAGTATCAGTGAGTGCTCCCCTCGTCCAGTATCAGTGTGTATTCCCCTCGTCCAGTATCAGTGTGTATTCCCCTCGTGCAGTATCAGTGAGTACTCCCCTCGTGCAG
The DNA here is from genome assembly GCF_020745735.1 of Hemiscyllium ocellatum. Classification (NCBI taxonomy): domain Eukaryota; kingdom Metazoa; phylum Chordata; class Chondrichthyes; order Orectolobiformes; family Hemiscylliidae; genus Hemiscyllium; species Hemiscyllium ocellatum. The sequence goes on along the minus strand of NC_083447.1, from coordinate 5,435,273 downwards.
TATCAGTGAGTACTCCCCTCGTGCAGTATCAGTGAGTACTCCCCTCGTGCAGTATCAGTGAGTACTCCCCTCGTGCAGTATCAGTGAGTACTCTCCTCGTGCAGTATCACTGAGTGCTCCCCTCGTGCAGTATCAGTGAGTGCTCCCCCTGTCCAGTATCAGTGAGTGCTCCCCCTGTCCAGTATCAGTGAGTGCTCCCCCCGTCCAGTATCAGTGAGTGCTCCCCCCGTCCAGTATCAGTGAGTGCTCCCCCCGTGCAGTATCAGTGAGTGCTGCCCCCGTGCAGTATCAGTGAGTGCTGCCCCCGTGCAGTATCAGTGAGTGCTGCCCCCGTGCAGTATCAGTGAGTGCTGCCCCCGTGCAGTATCAGTGAGTGCTCCCCCCGTGCAGTATCAGTGAGTGCTCCCCCCGTGCAGTATCAGCGAGTACTCTCCCCGTGCAGCAGCAGTGAGTACTCCCCCGGTGCAGCAGCAGTGAGTACTCCCCCGGTGCAGCAGCAGTGAGTACTCACCCTGTGCAGCAGCAGTGAGTACTCACACTGTGCAGCAGCAGTGAGTACTTCCCTCGTGCAATGTCAGTGAGTGATCCCCTCGTCCAGTATCAGCGTGAACTCCCCTCGTCCAGGATCAGTGAGTACTCCCCTCGTCCAGGATCAGTGAGTGTGCACCTCACCCAGTATCAGTGAGTACACCCCTCGTGCAGTATCAGTGAGTACTCAGCTCGTACAGTATTACTGAGGATCCTGTCCTGCCGTGGACTGGATGCGCAACCTTCCTTCGTGTGAAGAGACAAATATAGAGCACTCTGAAAGTCTGGAGAAATAAATATCAGTGAGTACTCCCCTCGTGCAGTATCAGTGTGTATTCCCCTCATGCAGTATCATGCGTACTCCCCTCGTGCAGTGTCAGTTGGTGTTCCCCTCGTGTAGAATCAGTGAGTACTCCTCGTCCAGTATCAGTGTGATCCCCTTGTCTAGTATCCGTGAATGCTCCCCTCGTGCAGTATCAGCGAGTACTCTCCCCGTGCAGTATCAGCGAGTACTCTCCCCGTGCAGTATCAGCGAGTACTCTCCCCGTGCAGTATCAGTGAGTACTCTCCCCGTGCAGTAGCAGTGAGTACTCACCCCGTGCAGTAGCAGTGAGTACTCACCCTGTGCAGCAGCAGTGAGTACTCACCCTGTGCAGCAGCAGTGAGTACTCACCCTGTGCAGCAGCAGTGAGTACTCACCCTGTGCAGCAGCAGTGAGTACTCACCCTGTGCAGCAGCAGTGAGTACTCACCCTGTGCAGCAGCAGTGAATACTCACCCTGTGCAGCTGCAGTGAGTACTTCCCTCGTGCAATGTCAGTGAGTACTCCCCTCGTGCAGTGTCAGTGAGTGTTCCCCTCGTCCAGTATCAGCGTGAACTCCCCTCGTCCAGGATCAGCGAGTACTCCCCTCGTCCAGGATCAGTGAGTGTTCACCTCACCCAGTATCAGTGAGTACACCCCTCGTGCAGTATCAGTGAGTACTCAGCTCGTACAGTATTACTGAGGATCCTGTCCTGCCGTGGACTGGATGCGCAACCTTCCTTCGTGTGAAGAGACAAATATAGAGCACTCTGAAAGTCTGGAGAAATAAATATCAGTGAGTACTCCTCTCGTCCAGTATCAGTGAGTACTCCCCTCGTGCAGTATCAGTGTGTATTCCCCTCATGCAGTATCATGAGTACTCCCCTCGTGCAGTGTCAGTTGGTGTTCCCCTCGTGTAGAATCAGTGAGTACTCCTCGTCCAGTATCAGTGTGATCCCCTTGTCTAGTATCCGTGAATGCTCCCCTCGTGCAGTATCAGTGTGTGCTCCACTCGTGCAGTATCAGTGTGTATTCCCCTCGTCCAGTATCCGTGAGCCGTGCAGTATCAGTGTGTGCTCCACTCGTGCAGTATCAGTGTGTATTCCCCTCGTCCAGTATCCATGAGTACTCCCCTCGTGCAGTATCAGTGTGTATTCCCCTCGTCCAGTATCCGTGAGTACTCCCCTCGTGCAGTATCAGTGAGTACTCCCCTCGTCCAGTATCAGTGAGTACTCCCCTCGTCCAGTATCAGTGTGTACTCCCCTCGTCCAGTATCAGTGAGTACTCCCCTCGTGCAGTATCAATGAGTACTCTCCTCGTGCAGTATCAGTGAGTGCTCCCCTCGTGCAGTATCAGTGAGTGCTCCCCTCGTGCAGTATCAGTGAGTGCTCCCCTCGTGCAGTATCAGTGAGTGCTCCCCCTGTCCAGTATCAGTGAGTGCTCCCCCTGTCCAGTATCAGTGAGTGCTCCCCCCGTCCAGTATCAGTGAGTGCTCCCCCCGTCCAGTATCAGTGAGTGCTCCCCCCGTGCAGTATCAGTGAGTGCTCCCCCCGTGCAGTATCAGTGAGTGCTCCCCCCGTGCAGTATCAGTGAGTGCTCCCCCCGTGCAGTATCAGCGAGTGCTCTCCCCGTGCAGTATCAGTGAGTACTCCCCCGGTGCAGCAGCAGTGAGTACATCCGTCGTGCAATGTCAGTGAGTGTTCCCCTCGTCCAGTATCAGCGTGAACTCCCCTCGTCCAGGATCAGTGAGTACTCCCCTCGTCCAGGATCAGTGAGTGTTCACCTCACCCAGTATCAGTGAGTACACCCCTCGTGCAGTATCAGTAAGTACTCAGCTCGTACAGTATTACTGAGGATCCTGTCCTGCCGTGGACTGGATGCGCAACCTTCCTTCGTGTGAAGAGACAAATATAGAGCACTCTGAAAGTCTGGAGAAATAAATATCAGTGAGTACTCCTCTCGTCCAGTATCAGTGAGTACTCCCCTCGTGCAGTATCAGTGTGTATTCCCCTCATGCAGTATCATGAGTACTCCCCTCGTGCAGTGTCAGTTGGTGTTCCCCTCGTGTAGAATCAGTGAGTACTCCTCGTCCAGTATCAGTGTGATCCCCTTGTCTAGTATCCGTGAATGCTCCCCTCGTGCAGTATCAGTGTGTGCTCCACTCGTGCAGTATCAGTGTGTATTCCCCTCGTCCAGTATCCGTGAGCCGTGCAGTATCAGTGTGTGCTCCACTCGTGCAGTATCAGTGTGTATTCCCCTCGTCCAGTATCCATGAGTACTCCCCTCGTGCAGTATCAGTGTGTATTCCCCTCGTCCAGTATCCGTGAGTACTCCCCTCGTGCAGTATCAGTGAGTACTCCCCTCGTCCAGTATCAGTGAGTACTCCCCTCGTCCAGTATCAGTGTGTACTCCCCTCGTCCAGTATCAGTGAGTACTCCCCTCGTGCAGTATCAATGAGTACTCTCCTCGTGCAGTATCAGTGAGTGCTCCCCTCGTGCAGTATCAGTGAGTGCTCCCCTCGTGCAGTATCAGTGAGTGCTCCCCCTGTCCAGTATCAGTGAGTGCTCCCCCTGTCCAGTATCAGTGAGTGCTCCCCCTGTCCAGTATCAGTGAGTGCTCCCCCCGTCCAGTATCAGTGAGTGCTCCCCCCGTCCAGTATCAGTGAGTGCTCCCCCCGTGCAGTATCAGTGAGTGCTCCCCCCGTGCAGTATCAGTGAGTGCTCCCCCCGTGCAGTATCAGCGAGTGCTCTCCCCGTGCAGTATCAGTGAGTACTCCCCCGGTGCAGCAGCAGTGAGTACATCCGTCGTGCAATGTCAGTGAGTGTTCCCCTCGTCCAGTATCAGCGTGAACTCCCCTCGTCCAGGATCAGTGAGTACTCCCCTCGTCCAGGATCAGTGAGTGTTCACCTCACCCAGTATCAGTGAGTACACCCCTCGTGCAGTATCAGTAAGTACTCAGCTCGTACAGTATTACTGAGGATCCTGTCCTGCCGTGGACTGGATGCGCAACCTTCCTTCGTGTGAAGAGACAAATATAGAGCACTCTGAAAGTCTGGAGAAATAAATATCAGTGAGTACTCCTCTCGTCCAGTATCAGTGAGTACTCCTCTCGTCCAGTATCAGTGAGTACTCCCCTCGTGCAGTATCAGTGTGTATTCCCCTCATGCAGTATCATGAGTACTCCCCTCGTGCAGTGTCAGTTGGTGTTCCCCTCGTGTAGAATCAGTGAGTACTCCTCGTCCAGTATCAGTGTGATCCCCTTGTCTAGTATCCGTGAATGCTCCCCTCGTGCAGTATCAGTGTGTGCTCCCCTCGTCCAGTATCAGTGTGTGCTCCACTCGTCCAGTATCCGTGAGTACTCCCCTCGTCCAGTATCCGTGAGTACTCCCCTCGTCCAGTATCCGTGAGTACTCCCCTCGTGCAGTATCAGTGTGTATTCCCCTCGTGCAGTATCAGTGTGTATTCCCCTCGTCCAGTATCCGTGAGTACTCCCCTCGTGCAGTATCAGTGTGTATTCCCCTCGTGCAGTATCAGTGTGTATTCCCCTCGTGCAGGATCAGTGAGTACTCCCCTCGCGCAGTATCAATGAGTACTCCACTTGTGCAGTATCAGTGTGTATTCCCCTTGTGCAGTATCAGTGAGTACTCCCCTCGTGTCGTATCAGTGAGTGTTCGCCTCATCCAGTATCAGTGAGTACTCCCCTCGCACGGTATCAATGAGTACTCCACTTGTGCCGTATCAGTGTGTATTCCCCTCGAGGTGTATCAGTGAATGCTCCCCTCATCCAGTATCAGTGAGTGCTCCCCTCGTCCAGTATCAGTGAGTGCTCCCCTCGTGCAGTATCAGTGAGTACTCCCCTCGCGCGGTATCAATGAGTACTCCACTTGTGCAGTATAAGTGTGTATTCCCTTCGCCCAGTATCAGTGAGTGCTCCTATCGTCCAGTATCAGTGAGTGCTCCCCCTGTCCAGTATCAGTGAGTGCTGCTCCCGTGCAGCATCAGTGAGTACTCTCCCCGTGCAGCATCAGTGAGTACTGTCCCCGTGCAGCGTCAGTGAGTACTGCCCTCGTGTTGTATCAGTGAGTGTTCGCCTCATCCAGTATCAGTGCGTACTCCCCTCGCACGGTATCAATGAGAACTCCACTTGTGCCGTATCGGTGTGTATTCCCCTCGTGGTGTATCAGTGAATGCTCCCCTCATCCAGTATCAGTGAGTGCTCCCCTCATCCAGTATCAGTGAGTGCTCCCCTCGTGCAGTATCAGTGTGTATTCCCCTCGTGCAGTATCAGTGCGTACTCTCCTCGTGCAGTGCCAGTGTGTATTCCCTTCGTCCAGTATCAGTGCGTATTCCCTTCGTCCAGTATCAGTGCGTATTCCCTTCGTGCAGTATCAGTGAGTACACCCCTCGTGCAGTATCAGTGAGTACTCCCCTTGTGCAGTATCAGTTAGTATTCCCCTCGTTCAGTATCAGTGAGTACTCCCCTCGCACAGTATCAATGTGTACTCCACTTGTGCAGTATAAGTGTGTATTCCCCTCGTGCAGTATCAGTGCGTACTCCCCTCGTGCAGTATCGGTGAGTGTTCGCCTCGTCCAGTATCAGTGAGTACTCCCCTCGCACATTATCAATGAGTACTCCACTTGTGCAGTATCAGTGTGTATTCCCCTCATCCAGTATCAGTGAGTGCTCCCCTCGTCCAGTATCAGTGAGTGCCCCCCCCGTGCAGTATCAGTGAGTGCCCCCCCCGTGCAGTATCAGTGAGTGCTCCCCCTGTGCAGTATCAGCGAGTACTCTCCGCGTGCAGTTGCAGTGAGTACTCTCCCCGTGCAGCAGCAGTGAGTGCTGCCCCCGTGCAGCAGCAGTGAGTGCTGCCCTCGTGCAGTGTCAGTGAGTACTGCCCTCGTGCAGTATCAGTGATTGTTCACCTCACCCAGTATCAGTGAGTACTCCCCTCGTCCAGTATCAGTGAGTGTTCACCTCGTGCTGTATCAGTGAATGCTCCCCTCATCCAGTATCAGTGAGTACTCCCCTCATACAGTATTACTGAGGATCCTGTCCTACCGTGGACTGGATGCGCAACCTTCCTTCGTGTGAAGAGACAAATATAGAGCACTCTGAAAGTCTGGAGAAATAAATATCAGTGAGTGCTCCCCTCGTCCAGTATCAGTGAGTGCTCCCCTCGTCCAGTATCAGTGAGTGCTCCCCTCGACCAGTATCAGTGAGTGCTCCCCTCGTCCAGTATCAGTGAGGGCTCCCCTCGTCCAGTATCAGTGAGGGCTCCCCTCGTCCAGTATCAGTGAGTGCTCCCCTCGTCCAGTATCAGTGACTGCTCCCCTCGTCCAGTATCAGTGAGTGTTCACCTCACCCAGTATCAGTGAGTGCTCCCCTCGCCCAGTATCAGTGAGTGCTCCCCTCGCCCAGTATCAGTGAGTGCTCCCCTTGTCCAGTATTATTGAGTGCTCCCCTCGTCCAGTATCAGTGAGTGTTCACCTTACCCAGGAACAGTGAGTACTCCCCTCGTGTAGTATCAGTGAGTGCTCCCCTCGTCCAGTAGCAATGAGTACTCCCCTCGTCCAGTAGCAATGAGTGTTCACCTCACCCCGTATCAGTGAGTGCTCCCCTCGCCCAGTATCAGTGAGTGCTCCCCTCGCCCAGTATCAGTGAGTGCTCCCCTCGCCCAGTATCAGTGAGTGCTCCCCTCGCCCAGTATCAGTGAGTGCTCCCCTCGCCCAGTATCAGTGAGTGCTCCCCTCGCCCAGTATCAGTGAGTGCTCCCCTCGTCCAGTAGCAGTGAGTACTCCCCTCGTCCAGTAGCAGTGAGTGCTCCCCTCGTCCAGTAGCAGTGAGTGCTCGCCTCGTCCAGTAGCAGTGAGTGTTCGCCTCGTCCAGTAGCAGTGAGTACTCCCCTCGTCCAGTAGCAGTGAGTACTCCCCTCGTGCCGTATCAGTGAGTACTCCCCTCGTGCAGTATCCGTGAGTATTCCCCTCGTGCAGTATCAGTGAGTACACCCCTCGTGCAGTATCAGTGAGTACTCCCCTCGTGCAGTATCAGTGAGTATTCCCCTCGTGCAGTATCAGTTAATATTCCCCTCGTTCAGTATCAGTGAGTACTCCCCTCGCACAGTATCAATGTGTACTCCACTTGTGCAGTATAAGTGTGTATTCCCCTCGTGCCGTATCAGTGAGTACTCCCCTCGTGCAGTATCCGTGAGTATTCCCCTCGTGCAGTATCAGTGAGTACACCCCTCGTGCAGTATCAGTGAGTACTCCCCTCGTGCAGTATCAGTGAGTATTCCCCTCGTGCAGTATCAGTTAATATTCCCCTCGTTCAGTATCAGTGAGTACTCCCCTCGCACAGTATCAATGTGTACTCCACTTGTGCAGTATAAGTGTGTATTCCCCTCGTGCAGTATCAGTGAGTACTCCCCTCGTGCAGTATCGGTGAGTGTTCGCCTCGTCCAGTATCAGTGAGTACTCCCCTCGCACATTATCAATGAGTACACCACTTGTGCAGTATCAGTGTGTATTCCCCTCGTCCAGTATCAGTGAGTGCTCCCCTCGTCCAGTATCAGTGAGTGCCCCCCCCGTGCAGTATGAGTGAGTGCTCCCCCTGTGCAGTATCAGCGAGTACTCTCCCCGTGCAGTTGCAGTGAGTACTCTCCCCGTGCAGCAGCAGTGAGTACTGCCCTCGTGCAGTGTCAGTGAGTACTGCCCTCGTGCAGTATCAGTGATTGTTCACCTCGTGCTGTATCAGTGAATGCTCCCCTCGTCCAGTATCAGTGAGTACTCCCCTCGTACAGTATTACTGAGGATCCTGTCCTACCGTGGACTGGATGCGCAACCTTCCTTCGTGTGAAGAGACAAATATAGAGCACTCTGAAAGTCTGGAGAAATAAATATCAGTGAGTGCTCCCCTCGTCCAGTATCAGTGAGTGCTCCCCTCGTCCAGTATCAGTGAGTGCTCCCCTCGTCCAGTATTATTGAGTGCTCCCCTCGTGCAGTATCAGTGAGTGTTCACCTTACCCAGGAACAGTGAGTGCTCCCCTCGTTCAGTATCAGTGAGTGCTCCCTCGTTCAGTATCAGTGAGTGCTCCCCTCGTTCAGTATCAGTGAGTGCTCCCCTCGTTCAGTATCAGTGAGTGCTCCCATCGTTCAGTATCAGTGAGTGCTCCCCTCGTCCAGTAGCAATGAGTACTCCCCTCGTCCAGTAGCAATGAGTGTTCACCTCACCCAGTATCAGTGAGTGCTCCCCTCGTCCAGTATCAGTGAGTGCTCCCCTCGTCCAGTATCAGTGAGTGCTCCCCTCGTCCAGTATCAGTGAGTGCTCCCCTCGTCCAGTATCAGTGAGTGCTCCCCTCGTGCAGTATCAGTGAGTGCTCCCCTCGTGCAGTATCAGTGAGTGCTCCCCTCGCCAGTATCAGTGAGTGCTCCCCTCGCCCAGTATCAGTGAGTGCTCCCCTCGCCCAGTATCAGTGAGTGCTCCCCTCGCCCAGTATCAGTGAGTGCTCCCCTCGCCCAGTATCAGTGAGTGCTCCCCTCGCCCAGTATCAGTGAGTGCTCCCCTCGCCCAGTATCAGTGAGTGCTCCCCTCGCCCAGTATCAGTGAGTGCTCCCCTCGCCCAGTATCAGTGAGTGCTCCCCTCGCCCAGTATCAGTGAGTGTTCGCCTCGTCCAGTATCAGTGAGTACTCCCCTCGTCCAGTAGCAGTGAGTACTCCCCTCGTCCAGTAGCAGTGAGTACTCCCCTCGTCCAGTAGCAGTGAGTGCTCCCCTCGTGCCGTATCAGTGAGTACTCCCCTCGTGCCGTATCAGTGAGTACTCCCCTCGTGCCGTATCAGTGAGTGCTCCCCTCGTGCAGTATCAGTGAGTGCTCCCCTCGTCCAGTATCAGTGAGTGCTCCCCTCGTCCAGTATCAGTGAGTGCTCCCCTCGTCCAGTATCAGTGAGTGCTCCCCTCGTCCAGTATCAGTGAGTGCTCCCCTCGCCCAGTATCAGTGAGTGCTCCCCTCGTCCAGTATCAGTGAGTGCTCCCCTCGCCCAGTATCAGTGAGTGCTCCCCTCGCCCAGTATCAGTGAGTGCTCCCCTCGCCCAGTATCAGTGAGTGCTCCCCTCGCCCAGTATCAGTGAGTGCTCCCCTCGCCCAGTATCAGTGAGTGCTCCCCTCGCCCAGTATCAGTGAGTGCTCCCCTCGCCCAGTATCAGTGAGTGCTCCCCTCGCCCAGTATCAGTGAGTGCTCCCCTCGCCCAGTATCAGTGAGTGCTCCCCTCGCCCAGTATCAGTGAGTGCTCCCCTCGCCCAGTATCAGTGAGTGCTCCCCTCGCCCAGTATCAGTGAGTGCTCCCCTCGCCCAGTATCAGTGAGTGCTCCCCTCGCCCAGTATCAGTGAGTGTTCGCCTCGTCCAGTATCAGTGAGTACTCCCCTCGTCCAGTAGCAGTGAGTACTCCCCTCGTCCAGTAGCAGTGAGTGCTCCCCTCATCCAGTATCAGTGAGTACTCCCCTCGCGCGGTATCAGTGAGTACTCCACTTGTGCAGTATCAGTGTGTATTCCCTCGCCCAGTATCAGTGAGTGCTCCCCTCGTCCAGTATCAGTGAGTGCTGCCCCCGTGCAGTATCAGTGAGTACTCTCCCCGTGCAGCATCAGTGAGTACTCTCCCCGTGCAGCGTCAGTGAGTACTGCCCTCGTGCAGTATCATTGAGTGTTCGCCTCATCCAGTATCAGTGAGTACTCCCCTCGCACAGTATCAATGAGTACTCCACTTGTGCCGTATCAGTGTGTATTCCCCTCGTGGTGTATCAGTGAGTGCTCCCCTCATCCAGTATCAGTGAGTGCTCCCCTCGTCCAGTATCAGTGAGTACTCCCCTCGTGCGGTATCAATGAGTACTCCACTTGTGCAGTATCAGTGTGTATTCCCTTCGCCCAGTATCAGTGAGTGCTCCCCTCGTCCAGTATCAGTGAGTACTCCCCTCGTCCAGTAGCAGTGAGTGTTCACCTCACCCCGTATCAGTGAGTGCTCCCCTCGCCCAGTATCAGTGAGTGCTCCCCTCGCCCAGTATCAGTGAGTGCTCCCCTCGCCCAGTATCAGTGAGTGCTCCCCTCGCCCAGTATCAGTGAGTGCTCCCCTCGCCCAGTATCAGTGAGTGCTCCCCTCGCCCAGTATCAGTGAGTGCTCCCCTCGCCCAGTATCAGTGAGTGCTCCCCTCGTCCAGTATCAGTGAGTACTCCCCTCGTCCAGTATCAGTGAGTGCTCCCCTCGTCCAGTATCAGTGAGTGCTCGCCTCGTCCAGTATCAGTGAGTGTTCGCCTCGTCCAGTAGCAGTGAGTACTCCCCTCGTCCAGTATCAGTGAGTACTCCCCTCGTGCCGTATCAGTGAGTACTCCCCTCGTGCAGTATCCGTGAGTATTCCCCTCGTGCAGTATCAGTGAGTACTCCCCTCGTGCAGTATCAGTGAGTACTCCCCTCGTGCAGTATCAGTGAGTACTCCCTCGTGCAGTATCAGTGAGTATTCCCCTCGTGCAGTATCAGTTAATATTCCCCTCGTTCAGTATCAGTGAGTGCTCCCCTCGTCCAGTATCAGTGAGTACTCCCCTCGTCCAGTAGCAGTGAGTGCTCCCCTCGTCCAGTAGCAGTGAGTGCTCGCCTCGTCCAGTAGCAGTGAGTGTTCGCCTCGTCCAGTAGCAGTGAGTACTCCCCTCGTCCAGTAGCAGTGAGTACTCCCCTCGTGCCGTATCAGTGAGTACTCCCCTCGTGCAGTATCCGTGAGTATTCCCCTCGTGCAGTATCAGTGAGTACTCCCCTCGTGCAGTATCAGTGAGTACTCCCCTCGTGCAGTATCAGTGAGTATTCCCCTCGTGCAGTATCAGTTAATATTCCCCTCGTGCAGTATCAGTGAGTACTCCCCTCGTGCAGTATCAGTGAGTATTCCCCTCGTGCAGTATCAGTTAATATTCCCCTCGTTCAGTATCAGTGAGTACTCCCCTCGCGCAGTATCAATGTGTACTCCACTTGTGCAGTATAAGTGTGTATTCCCCTCGTGCAGTATCAGTGAGTACTCTCCTCGTGCAGTATCGGTGAGTGTTCGCCTCGTCCAGTATCAGTGAGTACTCCCCTCGCACATTATCAATGAGTACACCACTTGTGCAGTATCAGTGTGTATTCCCCTCGTCCAGTATCAGTGAGTGCTCCCCTCGTCCAGTATCAGTGAGTGCCCCCCCCGTGCAGTATGAGTGAGTGCTCCCCCTGTGCAGTATCAGCGAGTACTCTCCCCGTGCAGTTGCAGTGAGTACTCTCCCCGTGCAGCAGCAGTGAGTACTGCCCTCGTGCAGTGTCAGTGAGTACTGCCCTCGTGCAGTATCAGTGATTGTTCACCTCGTGCTGTATCAGTGAATGCTCCCCTCGTCCAGTATCAGTGAGTACTCCCCTCGTACAGTATTACTGAGGATCCTGTCCTACCGTGGACTGGATGCGCAACCTTACTTCGTGTGAAGAGACAAATATAGAGCACTCTGAAAGTCTGGAGAAATAAATATCAGTGAGTGCTCCCCTCGTCCAGTATCAGTGAGTGCTCCCCTCGTCCAGTATCAGTGAGTGCTCCCCTCGTCCAGTATTATTGAGTGCTCCCCTCGTGCAGTATCAGTGAGTGTTCACCTTACCCAGGAACAGTGAGTGCTCCCCTCGTTCAGTATCAGTGAGTGCTCCCTCGTTCAGTATCAGTGAGTGCTCCCCTCGTTCAGTATCAGTGAGTGCTCCCCTCGTTCAGTATCAGTGAGTGCTCCCATCGTTCAGTATCAGTGAGTGCTCCCCTCGTCCAGTAGCAATGAGTACTCCCCTCGTCCAGTAGCAATGAGTGTTCACCTCACCCAGTATCAGTGAGTGCTCCCCTCGTCCAGTATCAGTGAGTGCTCCCCTCGTCCAGTATCAGTGAGTGCTCCCCTCGTCCAGTATCAGTGAGTGCTCCCCTCGTCCAGTATCAGTGAGTGCTCCCCTCGTCCAGTATCAGTGAGTGCTCCCCTCGTGCAGTATCAGTGAGTGCTCCCCTCGTCCAGTATCAGTGAGTGCTCCCCTCGCCCAGTATCAGTGAGTGCTCCCCTCGCCCAGTATCAGTGAGTGCTCCCCTCGCCCAGTATCAGTGAGTGCTCCCCTCGCCCAGTATCAGTGAGTGCTCCCCTCGCCCAGTATCAGTGAGTGCTCCCCTCGCCCAGTATCAGTGAGTGTTCGCCTCGTCCAGTATCAGTGAGTACTCCCCTCGTCCAGTAGCAGTGAGTACTCCCCTCGTCCAGTAGCAGTGAGTGCTCCCCTCGTGCCGTATCAGTGAGTACTCCCCTCGTGCCGTATCAGTGAGTACTCCCATCGTGCAGTATCAGTGAGTGCTCCCCTCGTCCAGTATCAGTGAGTGCTCCCCTCGTCCAGTATCAGTGAGTGCTCCCCTCGTCCAGTATCAGTGAGTGCTCCCCTCGCCCAGTATCAGTGAGTGCTCCCCTCGTCCAGTATCAGTGAGTGCTCCCCTCGTCCAGTATCAGTGAGTGCTCCCCTCGCCCAGTATCAGTGAGTGCTCCCCTCGCCAGTATCAGTGAGTGCTCCCCTCGCCCAGTATCAGTGAGTGCTCCCCTCGCCCAGTATCAGTGAGTGCTCCCCTCGCCCAGTATCAGTGAGTGCTCCCCTCGCCCAGTATCAGTGAGTGCTCCCCTCGCCCAGTATCAGTGAGTGCTCCCCTCGCCCAGTATCAGTGAGTGCTCCCCTCGCCCAGTATCAGTGAGTGCTCCCCTCGCCCAGTATCAGTGAGTGCTCCCCTCGCCCAGTATCAGTGAGTGTTCGCCTCGTCCAGTATCAGTGAGTACTCCCCTCGTCCAGTAGCAGTGAGTACTCCCCTCGTCCAGTAGCAGTGAGTGCTCCCCTCGTGCCGTATCAGTGAGTACTCCCCTCGTGCCGTATCAGTGAGTGCTCCCCTCGTGCAGTATCAGTGAGTGCTCCCCTCGTCCAGTATCAGTGAGTGCCCCCCCCGTGCAGTATGAGTGAGTGCTCCCCCTGTGCAGTATCAGCGAGTACTCTCCCCGTGCAGTTGCAGTGAGTACTCTCCCCGTGCAGCAGCAGTGAGTACTGCCCTCGTGCAGTGTCAGTGAGTACTGCCCTCGTGCAGTATCAGTGATTGTTCACCTCGTGCTGTATCAGTGAATGCTCCCCTCGTCCAGTATCAGTGAGTACTCCCCTCGTACAGTATTACTGAGGATCCTGTCCTACCGTGGACTGGATGCGCAACCTTACTTCGTGTGAAGAGACAAATATAGAGCACTCTGAAAGTCTGGAGAAATAAATATCAGTGAGTGCTCCCCTCGTCCAGTATCAGTGAGTGCTCCCCTCGTCCAGTATCAGTGAGTGCTCCCCTCGTCCAGTATCATTGAGTGCTCCCCTCGTGCAGTATCAGTGAGTGTTCACCTTACCCAGGAACAGTGAGTGCTCCCCTCGTTCAGTATCAGTGAGTGCTCCCTCGTTCAGTATCAGTGAGTGCTCCCCTCGTTCAGTATCAGTGAGTGCTCCCTCGTTCAGTATCAGTGAGTGCTCCCATCGTTCAGTATCAGTGAGTGCTCCCCTCGTCCAGTAGCAATGAGTACTCCCCTCGTCCAGTAGCAATGAGTGTTCACCTCACCCAGTATCAGTGAGTGCTCCCCTCGTCCAGTATCAGTGAGTGCTCCCCTCGTCCAGTATCAGTGAGTGCTCCCCTCGTCCAGTATCAGTGAGTGCTCCCCTCGTCCAGTATCAGTGAGTGCTCCCCTCGTCCAGTATCAGTGAGTGCTCCCCTCGTGCAGTATCAGTGAGTGCTCCCCTCGTCCAGTATCAGTGAGTGCTCCCCTCGCCCAGTATCAGTGAGTGCTCCCCTCGCCCAGTATCAGTGAGTGCTCCCCTCGCCCAGTATCAGTGAGTGCTCCCCTCGCCCAGTATCAGTGAGTGCTCCCCTCGCCCAGTATCAGTGAGTGCTCCCCTCGCCCAGTATCAGTGAGTGTTCGCCTCGTCCAGTATCAGTGAGTACTCCCCTCGTCCAGTATCAGTGAGTACTCCCCTCGTCCAGTATCAGTGAGTGCTCCCCTCGTGCCGTATCAGTGAGTACTCCCCTCGTGCCGTATCAGTGAGTACTCCCATCGTGCAGTATCAGTGAGTGCTCCCCTCGTCCAGTATCAGTGAGTGCTCCCCTCGTCCAGTATCAGTGAGTGCTCCCCTCGTCCAGTATCAGTGAGTGCTCCCCTCGCCCAGTATCAGTGAGTGCTCCCCTCGTCCAGTATCAGTGAGTGCTCCCCTCGTCCAGTATCAGTGAGTGCTCCCCTCGCCCAGTATCAGTGAGTGCTCCCCTCGCCCAGTATCAGTGAGTGCTCCCCTCGCCAGTATCAGTGAGTGCTCCCCTCGCCCAGTATCAGTGAGTGCTCCCCTCGCCCAGTATCAGTGAGTGCTCCCCTCGCCCAGTATCAGTGAGTGCTCCCCTCGCCCAGTATCAGTGAGTGCTCCCCTCGCCCAGTATCAGTGAGTGCTCCCCTCGCCCAGTATCAGTGAGTGCTCCCCTCGCCCAGTATCAGTGAGTGCTCCCCTCGCCCAGTATCAGTGAGTGCTCCCCTCGCCCAGTATCAGTGAGTGCTCCCCTCGCCCAGTATCAGTGAGTGTTCGCCTCGTCCAGTATCAGTGAGTACTCCCCTCGTCCAGTATCAGTGAGTACTCCCCTCGTCCAGTATCAGTGAGTGCTCCCCTCGTGCCGTATCAGTGAGTACTCCCCTCGTGCCGTATCAGTGAGTGCTCCCCTCGTGCAGTATCAGTGAGTGCTCCCCTCGCCCAGTATCAGTGAGTGCTCCCCTCGCCCAGTATCAGTGAGTGCTCCCCTCGCCCAGTATCAGTGAGTGCTCCCCTCGCCCAGTATCAGTGAGTGTTCGCCTCGTCCAGTATCAGTGAGTACTCCCCTCGTCCAGTAGCAGTGAGTACTCCCCTCGTCCAGTAGCAGTGAGTGCTCCCCTCGTGCCGTATCAGTGAGTACTCCCCTCGTCCAGTATCAGTGTGTATTCCCCTCGTCCAGTATCAGTGAGTACTCCCCTCGTCCAGTATCAGTGAGTACTCCCCTCGTTCAGTATCAGTGAGTACTGCCCTCGTACAGTATCAGTGAGTACTGCCGTCGTTCAGTATCAGTGAGTACTCCCCTCGCGCAGTATTAATGAGTACTCCACTTGTGCAGTATCAGTGTGTATTCCACTTGTGCAGTATCAGTGAGTGTTCGCCTCATCCAGCATCAGTGAGTACTCCCCTCGCGCGGTATCAATGAGTACTCCACTTGTGCAGTATCAGTGTGTATTCCCTTCGCCCAGTATCAGTGAGTGCTCCCCTCGTCCAGTATCAGTGAGTGCTGCCCCCGTGCAGCATCAGTGAGTACTCTCCCCGTGCAGCATCAGTGAGTACTCTCCCCGTGCAGCGTCAGTGAGTACTGCCCTCGTGCAGTATCATTGAGTGTTCGCCTCATCCAGTATCAGTGAGTACTCCCCTCGCACGGTATCAATGAGTACTCCACTTGTGCCGTATCAGTGTGTATTCCCCTCGTGGTGTATCAGTGAATGCTCCCCATATCCAGTATCAGTGAGTACTCCCCTCGTGCGGTATCAATGAGTACTCCACTTGTGCAGTATCAGTGTGTATTCCCTTCGCCCAGTATCAGTGAGTGCTCCCCTCGTCCAGTATCAGTGAGTGCTGCACCCGTGCAGCGTCAGTGAGTACTCTCCCCGTGCAGCGTCAGTGAGTACTCTCCCCGTGCAGTGTCAGTGAGTACTGCCCTCGTGCAGTGTCAGTGAGTACTGCCCTCGTGCAGTGTCAGTGAGTACTTCCCTCGTCCAGTGATTGTTCACCTCACCCAGTATCAGTGGGTGCTCCCCTCGTCCAGTATCAGTGAGTGTTCACCTCGTGCTGTATCAGTGAATGCTCCCCTCGTCCAGTATCAGTGAGTACTCCCCTCGTACAGTATAACTGAGGATCCTGTCCTACCGTGGACTGGATGCGCAACCTTCCTTCGTGTGAAGAGACAAATATAGAGCACTCTGAAAGTCTGGAGAAATAAATATCAGTGAGTGCTCCCCTCGTCCAGTATCAGTGAGTGCTCCCCTCGTCCAGTATCAGTGAGTGCTCCCCTCGTCCAGTATCAGTGAGTGCTCCCCTCGTCCAGTATCAGTGAGTGCTCCCTTCGTCCAGTATCAGTGAGTGCTCCCCTTGTCCAGTATCAGTGAGTGTTCACCTCGCCCAGTATCAGTGAATGCTCCCCTCGTGCCGTATCAGTGTGTATTCTCCTCGTGCCGTATCAGTGTGTATTCCCCTCGTGCAGTATCAGTGAGTACTCCTCTCGTGCAGTATCAGTGAGTGTTCCCCTCGTCTAGTATCAGTGAGTGCTCCCCTCATCTAGTATCCGTGAATGCTCCCCTCGTGTAGTATCATTGTGTGCTCCCCACGTGCAGTATCAGTGTGTCCTCCCCTCGTGCAGTATCAGTGAGTATTCCCCTCGTCCAGTATCAGTGAGTGCTCCCCTCGCCCAGAATCAGTGAGTGCTCGCCTCGCCCAGAATCAGTGAGTGCTCCCCTCGCCCAGAATCAGTGAGTGCTCCCCTCGCCCAGTATCAGTGAGTGCTCCCCTCGCCCAGTATCAGTGAGTGCTCCCCTCGCCCAGTATCAGTGAGTGCTCCCCTCGCCCATTATCAGTGAGTGCTCCCCTCGCCCATTATCAGTGAGTGCTCCCCTCGCCCAGTATCATTGAGTGCTCCCCTCGTCCAGTATCATTGAGTGCTCCCCTCGTCCAGTATCAGTGAGTGTTCAACCCTCCCAGTATCAGTGAGTGCTCCCTTCGTCCAGTATCAGTGAGTGCTCCCCTTGTCCAGTATCAGTGAGTGTTCGCCTCGTCCAGTATCAGTGAGTACTCCCCTCGTCCAGTATCAGTGAGTACTCCCCTCGTCCAGTATCAGTGAGTACTCCCCTCGTCCAGTATCAGTGAGTACTCCCCTCGTCCAGTATCAGTGAGTGCTCCCCTCGTCCAGTAGCAGTGAGTGCTCCCCTCGTCCAGTATCAGTGAGTACTCCCCTCATGCCATATCAGTGAGTATTCCCCTCGTGCAGTATCCGTGAGTATTCCCCTCGTCCAGTATCAGTTAGTGCTCCACTCGTGCAGTATCAGTGTGTATTCCCTTCGTGCAGCATCAGTGTGTATTCCCCTCGTCCAGTATCAGTGAGTGCTCCCCTCGTCCAGTATCAGTGAGTGCTCCCCTCGTCCAGTATCCGTGAGTGATCCCCTCGTCCTGTATCAGTGAGTGCTCCCCTCGTCCAGTATCAGTGTGTATTCCCCTCATGCAGTATCAGTGAGTACTCCCCTCGTTCAGTATCAGTGAGTACTGCCCTCGTTCAGTATCAGTGAGTACTCCCCTCGCGCAGTATTAATGAGTACTCCACTTGTGCAGTATCAGTGTGTATTCCCCTTGTGCAGTATCAGTGAGTACTCCCCTCGTGCAGTATCAGTGAGTGTTCACCTCGCCCAGTATCAGTGAGTGCTCCTCTAGTCCAGTATCAGTGAGTACTCCTCTCGTGCAGTATCAGTGAGTGTTCCCCTCGTCTAGTATCAGTGAGTGTTCCCCTCATCTAGTATCCGTGAATGCTCCCCTCGTGTAGTATCATTGTGTGCTCCCCACGTGCAGTATCAGTGTGTCCTCCCCTCGTGCAGTATCAGTGAGTATTCCCCTCGTCCAGTATCAGTGAGTGCTCCCCTCGCCCAGAATCAGTGAGTGCTCCCCTCGCCCAGAATCAGTGAGTGCTCCCCTCGCCCAGAATCAGTGAGTGCTCCCCTCGCCCAGAATCAGTGAGTGCTCCCCTCGCCCAGTATCAGTGAGTGCTCCCCTCGCCCAGTATCAGTGAGTGCTCCCCTCGCCCAGTATCAGTGAGTGCTCCCCTCGCCCAGTATCAGTGAGTGCTCCCCTCGCCCATTATCAGTGAGTGCTCCCCTCGCCCATTATCAGTGAGTGCTCCCCTCGCCCATTATCAGTGAGTGCTCCCCTCGCCCAGTATCATTGAGTGCAGTATCAGTGAGTACTCCCCTCGTGCAGTATCAGTGAGTATTCCCCTCGTCCAGTATCAGTTAGTGCTCCCCTCGTCCAATATCAGTGAGTACTCCCCTCGCCCAGTATCAGTGAGTACTCCCCACGTGCAGTATCAGTGTGTCCTCCCCTTGTCCAGTATCAGTGAGTATTCCCCTCGTCCAGTATCAGTGAGTGCTCCCCTCGTCCAGTATCAGTGAGTGCTCCCCTCGTCCAATATCAGTGAGTACTCCCCTCGCCCAGTATCAGTGAGTACTCCCCTCGTGCAGTATCAGTGAGTACTCCCCTCGTGCAGTATCAGTGAGTACTCCCCTCGTGCAGTATCAGTGAGTACTCCCCTCGTGCAGTATCAGTGAGTGCTCCCCTCATCCAGTATCAGTGAGTACTCCCCTCATCCAGTATCAGTGAGTGCTCTCATCATCCAGTATCAGTTAGTGCTCCACTCGTGCAGTATCAGTGAGTGCTCACCTCGTCCAGTATCAGTGAGTACTCCCCTCGTCCAGTATCAGTGAGTGCTCCCCTCGTCCAGTATCAGTGAGTACTCCCCTCGTCCAGTATCAGTGAGTACTCCCCTCGTCCAGTATCAGTGAGTACTCCCCTCGTGCAGTATCAGTGAGTACTCCCCTCGTGCAGTATCAGTGAGTACTCCCCTCGTGCAGTATCAGTGAGTACTCCCCTCGTGCAGTATCAGTGAGTGCTCCCCTCATCCAGTATCAGTGAGTACTCCCCTCATCCAGTATCAGTGAGTGCTCTCATCATCCAGTATCAGTTAGTGCTCCACTCGTGCAGTATCAGTGAGTGCTCACCTCGTCCAGTATCAGTGAGTACTCCCCTCGTCCAGTATCAGTGAGTGCTCCCCTCGTCCAGTATCAGTGAGTACTCCCCTCGTCCAGTATCAGTGAGTACTCCCCTCGTCCAGTATCAGTGAGTGCTCCCCTCGTCCAGTATCAGTGAATGCTACACTCGTCCAGTATCAGTGAGTACTCCCCTCATGCTGTATCAGTGAGTATTCCCCTAGTGCAGTATCCGTGAGTGCTCCCCTCGTCCAGTATCAGTGAGTGCTCCCCTCGTGCAGTATCAGTGAATACTTCCCTCGTCCAGTATCAGTGAGTGTTCACCTCGCCCAGTATCAGTGAGTACTCCCCTCGTCCAGTATCAATGAGTGTTCACCTCACCCAGTATCTGTGAGTGCTCCCCTTGTCCAGTATCAGTGAGTGTTACTCTCGTGCAGTATCAGTGACTACTCCCCTCGTGCAGTATCAGTGTTTCTTCCCCTTGTCCAGTATCAGTGAGTGCTCCCCTCGCCCAGTATCATTGAATGCTCCCCTCGCCCAGTATCATTGAATGCTCCCCTCGCCCAGTATCATTGAATGCTCCCCTCGCCCAGTATCATTGAATGCTCCCCTCGTCCAGTATCAGTGAATGCTCCCCTCGTGCAGTATCAGTGAGTACTCCCCCCGTGCAGCAGCAGTGAGTACTCCCCCCCGCAGCAGCAGTGAGTACTCCCCCCGTGCAGCAGCAGTGAGTACTTCCCTCGTGCAGTGTCAGTGAGTACTGCCCTCGTCCAGTATCAGTGAGTGTTCCCCTCGTGCCGTATCAGTGATTACTCCACTTGTGCAGTATCAGTGAGTACTCCCCCGGTGCCGCAGCAGTGAGTACTCCCCCGGTGCCGCAGCAGTGAGTACCCCCCCGGTGCCGCAGCAGTGAGTACTCCCCCCCCGTGCAGCAGCAGTGAGTACTCCCCCGTGCAGCAGCAGTGAGTACTCCCCCCCCACCCACCCCCCGTGCAGCAGCGGTGAGTACTCCCCCCCCGTGCAGCAGCAGTGAGTACTTCCCTCGTGCAATGTCAGTGAGTACTGCCCTCGTGCAGTATCAGTGAGTACTCCCCCGGTGCAGCAGCAGTGAGTACTCACCCTGTGCAGCAGCAGTGAGTACTTCCCTCGTGCAATGTCAGTGAGTACTCCCCTCGTGCAGTGTCAGTGAGTGTTCCCCTCGTCCAGTATCAGCGTGAACTCCCCTCGTCCAGGATCAGCGAGTACTCCCCTCGTCCAGGATCAGTGAGTATTCCCCTCGTCCAGTTTCAGTGAGTACTCTCCTTGTCCAGTATCAGAGAGTGATCCCCTTGTCTAGTATCAGTGAATGGTCCCCTCGTGCAGTATCAGTGTGTATTCTCCTCGTGCCGTATCAGTGTGTATTCCCCTCGTGCAGTATCAGTGAGTACTTCTCTAGTCCATTATCAGTGAGTACTCCTCTAGTCCAGTATCAGTGAGTACTCCTCTCGTGCAGTATCAGTGAGTGTTCCCCTCGTCTAGTATCCGTGAATGCTCCCCTCGTGTACTGTCATTGTGTGCTCCCCACGTGCAGTATCAGTGTGTCCTCCACTCGTGCAGTATCAGTGGGTGTTCTCCTCGTCCAGTATCAGTGAATACTCCCCTCGTCCAGTATCAGTGAGTATTACCCTCGTTCAGTATCAGTCAGTACACCCCTCGTGCAGTATCAGTGAGTACTCCCCTCGTACATATCAGTGAGTACTCCCCTCGTGCAGTATCAGTGAGTACTCCCCTCGTGCAGTATCAGTGAGTACTCCCCTCGTACAATATCAGTGAGTACTCCCCTCGTGCAGTATCAGTGTGTATTCCCCTCGTGCAGTATCAGTGAGTACTCGCCTCGTACAATATCAGTGAGTACTCGCCTCGTACAATATCAGTGAGTACTCGCCTCGTACAATATCAGTGAGTACTCGCCTCGTACAATATCAGTGAGTACTCGCCTCGTACAATATCAGTGAGTACTCCCCTCGTACAATATCAGTGAGTACTCCCCTCGTACAATATCAGTGAGTACTCCACTCGTGCAGTATCAGTGTGTATTCCCCTCGTGCAGTATCAGTGAGTACTCCCCTCGTACAATATCAGTGAGTACTCCCCTCGTACAATATCAGTGAGTACTCCCCTCGTACAATATCAGTGAGTACTCCCCTCGTACAATATCAGTGAGTACTCCCCTCGTGCAGTGTCAGTGTGTATTCCCATCGTCCAGTATCAGTGAGTACTCCCCTCGTCCAGTATCAGTGAGTGTTCGCCTCATGCAGTATCAGTGAGTAATCCCCTCATCCAGTATCAGTGCGTACTCCCCTCGTCCTGTATCAGTGCGTACACCCCTCGTCCTGTATCAGTGAGAACTCCCCTCGTGCAGTATCAGTGAGTACTCCCCTCATCCAGTATTAGTGCGTACACCCCTCGTCCTGTATCAGTGCGTACTCCCCTCGTGCAGTATCAGTGAGTATTCCCCTCGTCCAGTATCAGTGAGTATTCCCCTCGTCCAGTATCAGTGAGTGCTCCCCTCGTCCAGTATCAGTGAGTGCTCCCCTCGTCCAGTATCAGTGAGTGCTCCCCTTGTCCAGTATCAGTGAGTACTCCCCTCGCCCAGTATCAGTGAGTACTCCCCTCGCCCAGTATCAGTGAGTACTCCCCTCGCCCAGTATCAGTGAGTACTCCCCTCGTGCAGTATCAGTGAGTGCTCCCCTCATCCAGTATCAGTGAGTGCTCTCATTGTCCAGTATCAGTGCGTACTCCCCTCGTCCAGGAACAGTGAGTATTCCCCTTGTCCAGGAACAGTGAGTACTCCCCTTGTCCAGTATCAGTGAGTACTCCCCTCGTCCAGTATCAGTGAGTACTCCCCTCGTCCAGTATCAGTGAGTGCTCCCCTCGTCCAGTATCAGTGAATGCTACACTCGTCCAGTATCAGTGAGTACTCCCCTCATGCCGTATCAGTGAGTATTCCCCTAGTGCAGTATCCGTGAGTGCTCCCCTCGTCCAGTATCCGTGAGTGCTCCCCTCGTCCAGTATCAGTGGGTGCTCCCCTCGTGCAGTTTCAGTGAATACTTCCCTCGCCCAGTATCAGTGAGTACTCCCCTCGTCCAGTATCTGTGAGTGCTCCCCTTGTCCAGTATCTGAGTGCTCCCCTTGTCCAGTATCTGTGAGTGCTCCCCTTGTCCAGTATCTGTGAGTGCTCCCCTTGTCCAGTATCTGTGAGTGCTCCCCTTGTCCAGTATCTGTGAGTGCTCCCCTTGTCCAGTATCTGTGAGTGCTCCCCTTGTCCAGTATCTGTGAGTGCTCCCCTTGTCCAGTATCTGTGAGTGCTCCCCTTGTCCAGTATCTGTGAGTGCTCCCCTTGTCCAGTATCTGTGAGTGCTCCCCTTGTCCAGTATCTGTGAGTGCTCCCCTTGTGCAGTATCAGTGAGTGCTCCCCTCGTGCAGTATCAGTGAGTACTCCCCTCGTCCAGTATCAGTGAGTGCTCCCCTCGTCCAGTATCAGTGAATGCTACACTCGTCCAGTATCAGTGAGTACTCCCCTCATGCCGTATCAGTGAGTATTCCCCTAGTGCAGTATCCGTGAGTGCTCCCCTCGTCCAGTATCCGTGAGTGCTCCCCTTGTCCAGTATCAGTGGGTGCTCCCCTCGTGCAGTATCAGTGAATACTTCCCTCGCCCAGTATCAGTGAGTACTCCCCTCGTCCAGTATCTGTGAGTGCTCCCCTTGTCCAGTATCTGAGTGCTCCCCTTGTCCAGTATCTGTGAGTGCTCCCCTTGTCCAGTATCTGTGAGTGCTCCCCTTGTCCAGTATCTGTGAGTGCTCCCCTTGTGCAGTATCAGTGAGTGCTCCCCTCGTGCAGTATCAGTGAGTGCTCCCCTCGTGCAGTATCAGTGAGTGCTCCCCTCGTGCAGTATCAGTGAGTGCTCCCCTCGTGCAGTATCAGTGAGTGCTCCCCTCGTGCAGTATCAGTGAGTACTCCCCTCGTGTAGTATCAGTGAGTGCTCCCCTCGTCCAGTAGCAATGAGTACTCCCCTCGTCCAGTAGCAATGAGTGTTCACCTCACCCAGTATCAGTGAGTGCTCCCCTCGCCCAGTGTCAGTGAGTGCTCCCCTCGCCCAGTGTCAGTGAGTGCTCCCCTCGCCCAGTGTCAGTGAGTGCTCCCCTCGCCCAGTGTCAGTGAGTGCTCCCCTCGCCCAGTGTCAGTGAGTGCTCCCCTCGCCCAGTGTCAGTGAGTGCTCCCCTCGCCCAGTGTCAGTGAGTGCTCCCCTCGCCCAGTGTCAGTGAGTGCTCCCCTCGCCCAGTGTCAGTGAGTGCTCCCCTCGCCCAGTGTCAGTGAGTGCTCCCCTCGCCCAGTGTCAGTGAGTGTTCACCTCGCCCAGTATCAGTAAGTACTCCCCTCGTCCAGTATCAGTGAGTGCTCCCCTCGTGCAGTATCAGTGAATACTTCCCTCGTCCAGTATCAGTGAGTGTTCACCTCGCCCAGTATCAGTGAGTGCTCCCCTCGTCCAGTATCAGTGAGTGTTCACCTCGTCCAGTATCTGTGAGTGCTCCCCTCGTCCAGTATCTGAGTGCTCCCCTCGTGCAGTATCAGTGAGTGCTCCCCTCGTGCAGTATCAGTGAGTGCTCCCCTCGTGCAGTATCAGTGAGTGCTCCCCTCGTGCAGTATCAGTGAGTACTCTCCTCGTGCAGCAGCAGTGAGTACTCTCCCCGTGCAGTGTCAGTGAGTACTGCCCTCGTGCAGTATCAGTGATTGTTCACCTCACCCAGTATTAGTGAGTACTCCCCTCGTCCAGTACCAGTGAGTGTTCACCTCGTGCTGTATCAGTGAATGCTCCCCTCGTCCAGTATCAGTGAGTACTCCCCTCGTACAGTATAACTGAGGATCCTGTCCTACCGTGGACTGGATGCGCAACCTTCCTTCGTGTGAAGAGACAAATATAGAGCACTCTGAAAGTCTGGAGAAATAAATATCAGTGAGTGCTCCCCTCGTCCCGTATCAGTGAGTGCTCCCCTCGTCCCGTATCAGTGAGTGCTCCCCTCGTCCCGTATCAGTGAGTGCTCCCCTCGTCCCGTATCAGTGAGTGCTCCCCTCGTCCCGTATCAGTGAGTGCTCCCCTCGTCCCGTATCAGTGAGTGCTCCCCTCGTCCCGTATCAGTGAGTGCTCCCCTCGTCCAGTATCAGTGAGTGCTCCCCTCGTCCAGTATCAGTGAGTGCTCCCCTCGCCCAGTATCAGTGAGTGCTCCCCTCGTCCAGTATCAGTGAGTGCTCCCCTCGTGCAGTATCAGTGAGTACTCCCCTCGCGCGGTATCAATGAGTACTCCACTTGTGCAGTATAAGTGTGTATTCCCTTCGCCCAGTATCAGTGAGTGCTCCTATCGTCCAGTATCAGTGAGTGCTCCCCCTGTCCAGTATCAGTGAGTGCTGCTCCCGTGCAGCATCAGTGAGTACTCTCCCCGTGCAGCATCAGTGAGTACTGTCCCCGTGCAGCGTCAGTGAGTACTGCCCTCGTGTTGTATCAGTGAGTGTTCGCCTCATCCAGTATCAGTGCGTACTCCCCTCGCACGGTATCAATGAGAACTCCACTTGTGCCGTATCGGTGTGTATTCCCCTCGTGGTGTATCAGTGAATGCTCCCCTCATCCAGTATCAGTGAGTGCTCCCCTCATCCAGTATCAGTGAGTGCTCCCCTCGTGCAGTATCAGTGTGTATTCCCCTCGTGCAGTATCAGTGCGTACTCTCCTCGTGCAGTGCCAGTGTGTATTCCCTTCGTCCAGTATCAGTGCGTATTCCCTTCGTCCAGTATCAGTGCGTATTCCCTTCGTGCAGTATCAGTGAGTACACCCCTCGTGCAGTATCAGTGAGTACTCCCCTTGTGCAGTATCAGTTAGTATTCCCCTCGTTCAGTATCAGTGAGTACTCCCCTCGCACAGTATCAATGTGTACTCCACTTGTGCAGTATAAGTGTGTATTCCCCTCGTGCAGTATCAGTGCGTACTCCCCTCGTGCAGTATCGGTGAGTGTTCGCCTCGTCCAGTATCAGTGAGTACTCCCCTCGCACATTATCAATGAGTACTCCACTTGTGCAGTATCAGTGTGTATTCCCCTCATCCAGTATCAGTGAGTGCTCCCCTCGTCCAGTATCAGTGAGTGCCCCCCCCGTGCAGTATCAGTGAGTGCCCCCCCCGTGCAGTATCAGTGAGTGCTCCCCCTGTGCAGTATCAGTGAGTACTCTCCGCGTGCAGTTGCAGTGAGTACTCTCCCCGTGCAGCAGCAGTGAGTGCTGCCCCCGTGCAGCAGCAGTGAGTGCTGCCCTCGTGCAGTGTCAGTGAGTACTGCCCTCGTGCAGTATCAGTGATTGTTCACCTCACCCAGTATCAGTGAGTACTCCCCTCGTCCAGTATCAGTGAGTGTTCACCTCGTGCTGTATCAGTGAATGCTCCCCTCATCCAGTATCAGTGAGTACTCCCCTCATACAGTATTACTGAGGATCCTGTCCTACCGTGGACTGGATGCGCAACCTTCCTTCGTGTGAAGAGACAAATATAGAGCACTCTGAAAGTCTGGAGAAATAAATATCAGTGAGTGCTCCCCTCGTCCAGTATCAGTGAGTGCTCCCCTCGTCCAGTATCAGTGAGTGCTCCCCTCGTCCAGTATCAGTGAGTGCTCCCCTCGTCCAGTATCAGTGAGGGCTCCCCTCGTCCAGTATCAGTGAGGGCTCCCCTCGTCCAGTATCAGTGAGTGCTCCCCTCGTCCAGTATCAGTGACTGCTCCCCTCGTCCAGTATCAGTGAGTGTTCACCTCACCCAGTATCAGTGAGTGCTCCCCTCGCCCAGTATCAGTGAGTGCTCCCCTCGCCCAGTATCAGTGAGTGCTCCCCTTGTCCAGTATTATTGAGTGCTCCCCTCGTCCAGTATCAGTGAGTGTTCACCTTACCCAGGAACAGTGAGTACTCCCCTCGTGTAGTATCAGTGAGTGCTCCCCTCGTCCAGTAGCAATGAGTACTCCCCTCGTCCAGTAGCAATGAGTGTTCACCTCACCCCGTATCAGTGAGTGCTCCCCTCGCCCAGTATCAGTGAGTGCTCCCCTCGCCCAGTATCAGTGAGTGCTCCCCTCGCCCAGTATCAGTGAGTGCTCCCCTCGCCCAGTATCAGTGAGTGCTCCCCTCGCCCAGTATCAGTGAGTGCTCCCCTCGCCCAGTATCAGTGAGTGCTCCCCTCGTCCAGTAGCAGTGAGTACTCCCCTCGTCCAGTAGCAGTGAGTGCTCCCCTCGTCCAGTAGCAGTGAGTGCTCGCCTCGTCCAGTAGCAGTGAGTGTTCGCCTCGTCCAGTAGCAGTGAGTACTCCCCTCGTCCAGTAGCAGTGAGTACTCCCCTCGTGCCGTATCAGTGAGTACTCCCCTCGTGCAGTATCCGTGAGTATTCCCCTCGTGCAGTATCAGTGAGTACACCCCTCGTTCAGTATCAGTGAGTACTCCCCTCGCACAGTATCAATGTGTACTCCACTTGTGCAGTATAAGTGTGTATTCCCCTCGTGCAGTATCAGTGAGTACTCCCCTCGTGCAGTATCGGTGAGTGTTCGCCTCGTCCAGTATCAGTGAGTACTCCCCTCGCACATTATCAATGAGTACACCACTTGTGCAGTATCAGTGTGTATTCCCCTCGTCCAGTATCAGTGAGTGCTCCCCTCGTCCAGTATCAGTGAGTGCCCCCCCCGTGCAGTATGAGTGAGTGCTCCCCCTGTGCAGTATCAGCGAGTACTCTCCCCGTGCAGTTGCAGTGAGTACTCTCCCCGTGCAGCAGCAGTGAGTACTGCCCTCGTGCAGTGTCAGTGAGTACTGCCCTCGTGCAGTATCAGTGATTGTTCACCTCGTGCTGTATCAGTGAATGCTCCCCTCGTCCAGTATCAGTGAGTACTCCCCTCGTACAGTATTACTGAGGATCCTGTCCTACCGTGGACTGGATGCGCAACCTTCCTTCGTGTGAAGAGACAAATATAGAGCACTCTGAAAGTCTGGAGAAATAAATATCAGTGAGTGCTCCCCTCGTCCAGTATCAGTGAGTGCTCCCCTCGTCCAGTATCAGTGAGTGCTCCCCTCGTCCAGTATTATTGAGTGCTCCCCTCGTGCAGTATCAGTGAGTGTTCACCTTACCCAGGAACAGTGAGTGCTCCCCTCGTTCAGTATCAGTGAGTGCTCCCTCGTTCAGTATCAGTGAGTGCTCCCCTCGTTCAGTATCAGTGAGTGCTCCCCTCGTTCAGTATCAGTGAGTGCTCCCATCGTTCAGTATCAGTGAGTGCTCCCCTCGTCCAGTAGCAATGAGTACTCCCCTCGTCCAGTAGCAATGAGTGTTCACCTCACCCAGTATCAGTGAGTGCTCCCCTCGTCCAGTATCAGTGAGTGCTCCCCTCGTCCAGTATCAGTGAGTGCTCCCCTCGTCCAGTATCAGTGAGTGCTCCCCTCGTGCAGTATCAGTGAGTGCTCCCCTCGTGCAGTATCAGTGAGTGCTCCCCTCGTCCAGTATCAGTGAGTGCTCCCCTCGCCCAGTATCAGTGAGTGCTCCCCTCGCCCAGTATCAGTGAGTGCTCCCCTCGCCCAGTATCAGTGAGTGCTCCCCTCGCCCAGTATCAGTGAGTGCTCCCTTCGTCCAGTATCAGTGAGTGCTCCCCTCGCCCAGTATCAGTGAGTGCTCCCCTCGCCCAGTATCAGTGAGTGCTCCCCTCGTCCAGTATCAGTGAGTACTCCCCTCGACCAGTATCAGTGAGTGCTCCCCTCGCCCAGTATCAGTGAGTGCTCCCCTCGCCCAGTATCAGTGAGTGTTCGCCTCGTCCAGTATCAGTGAGTACTCCCCTCGTCCAGTAGCAGTGAGTACTCCCCTCGTCCAGTAGCAGTGAGTACTCCCCTCGTCCAGTAGCAGTGAGTGCTCCCCTCGTGCCGTATCAGTGAGTACTCCCCTCGTGCCGTATCAGTGAGTACTCCCCTCGTGCAGTATCAGTGAGTGCTCCCCTCGTCCAGTATCAGTGAGTGCTCCCCTCGTCCAGTATCAGTGAGTGCTCCCCTCGTCCAGTATCAGTGAGTGCTCCCCTCGTCCAGTATCAGTGAGTGCTCCCCTCGTCCAGTATCAGTGAGTGCTCCCCTCGCCCAGTATCAGTGAGTGCTCCCCTCGTCCAGTATCAGTGAGTGCTCCCCTCGTCCAGTATCAGTGAGTGCTCCCCTCGCCCAGTATCAGTGAGTGCTCCCCTCGCCCAGTATCAGTGAGTGCTCCCCTCGCCCAGTATCAGTGAGTGCTCCCCTCGCCCAGTATCAGTGAGTGCTCCCCTCGCCCAGTATCAGTGAGTGCTCCCCTCGCCCAGTATCAGTGAGTGCTCCCCTCGCCCAGTATCAGTGAGTGCTCCCCTCGCCCAGTATCAGTGAGTGCTCCCCTCGCCCAGTATCAGTGAGTGCTCCCCTCGCCCAGTATCAGTGAGTGCTCCCCTCGCCCAGTATCAGTGAGTGCTCCCCTCGCCCAGTATCAGTGAGTGCTCCCCTCGCCCAGTATCAGTGAGTGCTCCCCTCGCCCAGTATCAGTGAGTGCTCCCCTCGCCCAGTATCAGTGAGTGCTCCCCTCGCCCAGTATCAGTGAGTGTTCGCCTCGTCCAGTATCAGTGAGTACTCCCCTCGTCCAGTAGCAGTGAGTACTCCCCTCGTCCAGTATCAGTGTGTATTCCCCTCGTCCAGTATCAGTGAGTACTCCCCTCGTCCAGTATCAGTGAGTACTCCCCTCGTTCAGTATCAGTGAGTACTGCCCTCGTACAGTATCAGTGAGTACTGCCGTCGTTCAGTATCAGTGAGTACTCCCCTCGCGCAGTATTAATGAGTACTCCACTTGTGCAGTATCAGTGTGTATTCCACTTGTGCAGTATCAGTGAGTGTTCGCCTCATCCAGCATCAGTGAGTACTCCCCTCGCGCGGTATCAATGAGTACTCCACTTGTGCAGTATCAGTGTGTATTCCCTTCGCCCAGTATCAGTGAGTGCTCCCCTCGTCCAGTATCAGTGAGTGCTGCCCCCGTGCAGCATCAGTGAGTACTCTCCCCGTGCAGCATCAGTGAGTACTCTCCCCGTGCAGCGTCAGTGAGTACTGCCCTCGTGCAGTATCATTGAGTGTTCGCCTCATCCAGTATCAGTGAGTACTCCCCTCGCACGGTATCAATGAGTACTCCACTTGTGCCGTATCAGTGTGTATTCCCCTCGTGGTGTATCAGTGAATGCTCCCCTCATCCAGTATCAGTGAGTGCTCCCCTCGTCCAGTATCAGTGAGTACTCCCCTCGTGCGGTATCAATGAGTACTCCACTTGTGCAGTATCAGTGTGTATTCCCTTCGCCCAGTATCAGTGAGTGCTCCCCTCGTCCAGTAGCAATGAGTACTCCCCTCGTCCAGTAGCAATGAGTGTTCACCTCACCCCGTATCAGTGAGTGCTCCCCTCGCCCAGTATCAGTGAGTGCTCCCCTCGCCCAGTATCAGTGAGTGCTCCCCTCGCCCAGTATCAGTGAGTGCTCCCCTCGCCCAGTATCAGTGAGTGCTCCCCTCGCCCAGTATCAGTGAGTGCTCCCCTCGCCCAGTATCAGTGAGTGCTCCCCTCGCCCAGTATCAGTGAGTGCTCCCCTCGTCCAGTAGCAGTGAGTACTCCCCTCGTCCAGTAGCAGTGAGTGCTCCCCTCGTCCAGTAGCAGTGAGTGCTCGCCTCGTCCAGTAGCAGTGAGTGTTCGCCTCGTCCAGTAGCAGTGAGTACTCCCCTCGTCCAGTAGCAGTGAGTACTCCCCTCGTGCCGTATCAGTGAGTACTCCCCTCGTGCAGTATCCGTGAGTATTCCCCTCGTGCAGTATCAGTGAGTACTCCCCTCGTGCAGTATCAGTGAGTACTCCCCTCGTGCAGTATCAGTGAGTATTCCCCTCGTGCAGTATCAGTTAATATTCCCCTCGTTCAGTATCAGTGAGTGCTCCCCTCGTCCAGTAGCAGTGAGTACTCCCCTCGTCCAGTAGCAGTGAGTGCTCCCCTCGTCCAGTAGCAGTGAGTGCTCGCCTCGTCCAGTAGCAGTGAGTGTTCGCCTCGTCCAGTAGCAGTGAGTACTCCCCTCGTCCAGTAGCAGTGAGTACTCCCCTCGTGCCGTATCAGTGAGTACTCCCCTCGTGCCGTATCCGTGAGTACTCCCCTCGTGCAGTATCCGTGAGTATTCCCCTCGTGCAGTATCAGTGAGTACTCCCCTCGTGCAGTATCAGTGAGTACTCCCCTCGTGCAGTATCAGTGAGTATTCCCCTCGTGCAGTATCAGTTAATATTCCCCTCGTTCAGTATCAATGTGTACTCCACTTGTGCAGTATAAGTGTGTATTCCCCTCGTGCAGTATCAGTGAGTACTCTCCTCGTGCAGTATCGGTGAGTGTTCGCCTCGTCCAGTATCAGTGAGTACTCCCCTCGCACATTATCAATGAGTACACCACTTGTGCAGTATCAGTGTGTATTCCCCTCGTCCAGTATCAGTGAGTGCTCCCCTCGTCCAGTATCAGTGAGTGCCCCCCCCGTGCAGTATGAGTGAGTGCTCCCCCTGTGCAGTATCAGCGAGTACTCTCCCCGTGCAGTTGCAGTGAGTACTCTCCCCGTGCAGCAGCAGTGAGTACTGCCCTCGTGCAGTGTCAGTGAGTACTGCCCTCGTGCAGTATCAGTGATTGTTCACCTCGTGCTGTATCAGTGAATGCTCCCCTCGTCCAGTATCAGTGAGTACTCCCCTCGTACAGTATTACTGAGGATCCTGTCCTACCGTGGACTGGATGCGCAACCTTACTTCGTGTGAAGAGACAAATATAGAGCACTCTGAAAGTCTGGAGAAATAAATATCAGTGAGTGCTCCCCTCGTCCAGTATCAGTGAGTGCTCCCCTCGTCCAGTATCAGTGAGTGCTCCCCTCGTCCAGTATTATTGAGTGCTCCCCTCGTGCAGTATCAGTGAGTGTTCACCTTACCCAGGAACAGTGAGTGCTCCCCTCGTTCAGTATCAGTGAGTGCTCCCTCGTTCAGTATCAGTGAGTGCTCCCCTCGTTCAGTATCAGTGAGTGCTCCCCTCGTTCAGTATCAGTGAGTGCTCCCATCGTTCAGTATCAGTGAGTGCTCCCCTCGTCCAGTAGCAATGAGTACTCCCCTCGTCCAGTAGCAATGAGTGTTCACCTCACCCAGTATCAGTGAGTGCTCCCCTCGTCCAGTATCAGTGAGTGCTCCCCTCGTCCAGTATCAGTGAGTGCTCCCCTCGTCCAGTATCAGTGAGTGCTCCCCTCGTCCAGTATCAGTGAGTGCTCCCCTCGTCCAGTATCAGTGAGTGCTCCCCTCGTGCAGTATCAGTGAGTGCTCCCCTCGCCCAGTATCAGTGAGTGCTCCCCTCGCCCAGTATCAGTGAGTGCTCCCCTCGCCCAGTATCAGTGAGTGCTCCCCTCGCCCAGTATCAGTGAGTGCTCCCCTCGCCCAGTATCAGTGAGTGCTCCCCTCGCCCAGTATCAGTGAGTGCTCCCCTCGCCCAGTATCAGTGAGTGCTCCCCTCGCCCAGTATCAGTGAGTGTTCGCCTCGTCCAGTATCAGTGAGTACTCCCCTCGTCCAGTAGCAGTGAGTACTCCCCTCGTCCAGTAGCAGTGAGTGCTCCCCTCGTGCCGTATCAGTGAGTACTCCCCTCGTGCCGTATCAGTGAGTACTCCCCTCGTGCAGTATCAGTGAGTGCTCCCCTCGTCCAGTATCAGTGAGTGCTCCCCTCGTCCAGTATCAGTGAGTGCTCCCCTCGTCCAGTATCAGTGAGTGCTCCCCTCGCCCAGTATCAGTGAGTGCTCCCCTCGTCCAGTATCAGTGAGTGCTCCCCTCGTCCAGTATCAGTGAGTGCTCCCCTCGTCCAGTATCAGTGAGTGCTCCCCTCGCCCAGTATCAGTGAGTGCTCCCCTCGCCCAGTATCAGTGAGTGCTCCCCTCGCCCAGTATCAGTGAGTGCTCCCCTCGCCCAGTATCAGTGAGTGCTCCCCTCGCCCAGTATCAGTGAGTGCTCCCCTCGCCCAGTATCAGTGAGTGCTCCCCTCGCCCAGTATCAGTGAGTGCTCCCCTCGCCCAGTATCAGTGAGTGCTCCCCTCGCCCAGTATCAGTGAGTGCTCCCCTCGCCCAGTATCAGTGAGTGTTCGCCTCGTCCAGTATCAGTGAGTACTCCCCTCGTCCAGTATCAGTGAGTACTCCCCTCGTCCAGTAGCAGTGAGTGCTCCCCTCGTGCCGTATCAGTGAGTACTCCCCTCGTGCCGTATCAGTGAGTGCTCCCCTCGTGCAGTATCAGTGAGTGCTCCCCTCGTGCAGTATCAGTGAGTGCTCCCCTCGCGCAGTATCAGTGAGTGCTCCCCTCGCGCAGTATCAGTGAGTGCTCCCCTCGCCCAGTATCAGTGAGTGCTCCCCTCGCCCAGTATCAGTGAGTGCTCCCCTCGCCCAGTATCAGTGAGTGCTCCCCTCGCCCAGTATCAGTGAGTGCTCCCCTCGCCCAGTATCAGTGAGTGCTCCCCTCGCCCAGTATCAGTGAGTGCTCCCCTCGCCCAGTATCAGTGAGTGCTCCCCTCGCCCAGTATCAGTGAGTGCTCCCCTCGCCCAGTATCAGTGAGTGCTCCCCTCGCCCAGTATCAGTGAGTGCTCCCCTCGCCCAGTATCAGTGAGTGCTCCCCTCGCCCAGTATCAGTGAGTGCTCCCCTCGCCCAGTATCAGTGAGTGCTCCCCTCGCCCAGTATCAGTGAGTGCTCCCCTCGCCCAGTATCAGTGAGTGTTCGCCTCGTCCAGTATCAGTGAGTACTCCCCTCGTCCAGTAGCAGTGAGTACTCCCCTCGTCCAGTAGCAGTGAGTGCTCCCCTCGTGCCGTATCAGTGAGTACTCCCCTCGTCCAGTATCAGTGTGTATTCCCCTCGTCCAGTATCAGTGAGTACTCCCCTCGTCCAGTATCAGTGAGTACTCCCCTCGTTCAGTATCAGTGAGTACTGCCCTCGTACAGTATCAGTGAGTACTGCCGTCGTTCAGTATCAGTGAGTACTCCCCTCGCGCAGTATTAATGAGTACTCCACTTGTGCAGTATCAGTGTGTATTCCACTTGTGCAGTATCAGTGAGTGTTCGCCTCATCCAGCATCAGTGAGTACTCCCCTCGCGCGGTATCAATGAGTACTCCACTTGTGCAGTATCAGTGTGTATTCCCTTCGCCCAGTATCAGTGAGTGCTCCCCTCGTCCAGTATCAGTGAGTGCTGCCCCCGTGCAGCATCAGTGAGTACTCTCCCCGTGCAGCATCAGTGAGTACTCTCCCCGTGCAGCGTCAGTGAGTACTGCCCTCGTGCAGTATCATTGAGTGTTCGCCTCATCCAGTATCAGTGAGTACTCCCCTCGCACGGTATCAATGAGTACTCCACTTGTGCCGTATCAGTGTGTATTCCCCTCGTGGTGTATCAGTGAATGCTCCCCTCATCCAGTATCAGTGAGTGCTCCCCTCGTCCAGTATCAGTGAGTACTCCCCTCGTGCGGTATCAATGAGTACTCCACTTGTGCAGTATCAGTGTGTATTCCCTTCGCCCAGTATCAGTGAGTGCTCCCCTCGTCCAGTATCAGTGAGTGCTGCACCCGTGCAGTGTCAGTGAGTACTCTCCCCGTGCAGTGTCAGTGAGTACTCTCCCCGTGCAGTGTCAGTGAGTACTGCCCTCGTGCAGTGTCAGTGAGTACTGCCCTCGTGCAGTGTCAGTGAGTACTTCCCTCGTCCAGTGATTGTTCACCTCACCCAGTATCAGTGGGTGCTCCCCTCGTCCAGTATCAGTGAGTGTTCACCTCGTGCTGTATCAGTGAATGCTCCCCTCGTCCAGTATCAGTGAGTACTCCCCTCGTACAGTATAACTGAGGATCCTGTCCTACCGTGGACTGGATGCGCAACCTTCCTTCGTGTGAAGAGACAAATATAGAGCACTCTGAAAGTCTGGAGAAATAAATATCAGTGAGTGCTCCCCTCGTCCAGTATCAGTGAGTGCTCCCCTCGTCCAGTATCAGTGAGTGCTCCCCTCGTCCAGTATCAGTGAGTGCTCCCCTCGTCCAGTATCAGTGAGTGCTCCCTTCGTCCAGTATCAGTGAGTGCTCCCCTTGTCCAGTATCAGTGAGTGTTCACCTCGCCCAGTATCAGTGAATGCTCCCCTCGTGCCGTATCAGTGTGTATTCTCCTCGTGCCGTATCAGTGTGTATTCCCCTCGTGCAGTATCAGTGAGTACTCCTCTCGTGCAGTATCAGTGAGTGATCCCCTCGTCTAGTATCAGTGAGTGCTCCCCTCATCTAGTATCCGTGAATGCTCCCCTCGTGTAGTATCATTGTGTGCTCCCCACGTGCAGTATCAGTGTGTCCTCCCCTCGTGCAGTATCAGTGAGTATTCCCCTCGTCCAGTATCAGTGAGTGCTCCCCTCGCCCAGAATCAGTGAGTGCTCGCCTCGCCCAGAATCAGTGAGTGCTCCCCTCGCCCAGAATCAGTGAGTGCTCCCCTCGCCCAGTATCAGTGAGTGCTCCCCTCGCCCAGTATCAGTGAGTGCTCCCCTCGGCCAGTATCAGTGAGTGCTCCCCTCGACCAGTATCAGTGAGTGCTCCCCTCGCCCATTATCAGTGAGTGCTCCCCTCGCCCATTATCAGTGAGTGCTCCCCTCGCCCAGTATCATTGAGTGCTCCCCTCGTCCAGTATCATTGAGTGCTCCCCTCGTCCAGTATCAGTGAGTGTTCAACCCTCCCAGTATCAGTGAGTGCTCCCTTCGTCCAGTATCAGTGAGTGCTCCCCTTGTCCAGTATCAGTGAGTGTTCGCCTCGTCCAGTATCAGTGAGTACTCCCCTCGTCCAGTATCAGTGAGTACTCCCCTCGTCCAGTATCAGTGAGTACTCCCCTCGTCCAGTATCAGTGAGTGCTCCCCTCGTCCAGTAGCAGTGAGTGCTCCCCTCGTCCAGTATCAGTGAGTACTCCCCTCATGCCATATCAGTGAGTATTCCCCTCGTGCAGTATCCGTGAGTATTCCCCTCGTCCAGTATCAGTTAGTGCTCCACTCGTGCAGTATCAGTGTGTATTCCCTTCGTGCAGCATCAGTGTGTATTCCCCTCGTCCAGTATCAGTGAGTGCTCCCCTCGTCCAGTATCAGTGAGTGCTCCCCTCGTCCAGTATCCGTGAGTGATCCCCTCGTCCTGTATCAGTGAGTGCTCCCCTCGTCCAGTATCAGTGTGTATTC
This sequence comes from Hemiscyllium ocellatum, assembly GCF_020745735.1. NCBI lineage: Eukaryota > Metazoa > Chordata > Chondrichthyes > Orectolobiformes > Hemiscylliidae > Hemiscyllium > Hemiscyllium ocellatum. The sequence goes on along the minus strand of NC_083447.1, from coordinate 5,400,292 downwards.
CCCTCATGCAGTATCAGTGAGTACTCCCCTCGTTCAGTATCAGTGAGTACTGCCCTCGTTCAGTATCAGTGAGTACTCCCCTCGCGCAGTATTAATGAGTACTCCACTTGTGCAGTATCAGTGTGTATTCCCCTTGTGCAGTATCAGTGAGTACTCCCCTCGTGCAGTATCAGTGAGTGTTCACCTCGCCCAGTATCAGTGAGTGCTCCTCTAGTCCAGTATCAGTGAGTACTCCTCTCGTGCAGTATCAGTGAGTGTTCCCCTCGTCTAGTATCAGTGAGTGTTCCCCTCATCTAGTATCCGTGAATGCTCCCCTCGTGTAGTATCATTGTGTGCTCCCCACGTGCAGTATCAGTGTGTCCTCCCCTCGTGCAGTATCAGTGAGTATTCCCCTCGTCCAGTATCAGTGAGTGCTCCCCTCGCCCAGAATCAGTGAGTGCTCCCCTCGCCCAGAATCAGTGAGTGCTCCCCTCGCCCAGAATCAGTGAGTGCTCCCCTCGCCCAGAATCAGTGAGTGCTCCCCTCGCCCAGAATCAGTGAGTGCTCCCCTCGCCCAGTATCAGTGAGTGCTCCCCTCGCCCAGTATCAGTGAGTGCTCCCCTCGCCCAGTATCAGTGAGTGCTCCCCTCGCCCATTATCAGTGAGTGCTCCCCTCGCCCATTATCAGTGAGTGCTCCCCTCGCCCAGTATCATTGAGTGCTCCCCTCGTCCAGTATCATTGAGTGCTCCCCTCGTCCTGTATCAGTGAGTGTTCAACCCTCCCAGTATCAGTGAGTGCTCCCTTCGTCCAGTATCAGTGAGTGCTCCCTTCGTCCAGTATCAGTGAGTGCTCCCCTTGTCCAGTATCAGTGAGTGTTCGCCTCGTCCAGTATCAGTGAGTACTCCCCTCGTCCAGTATCAGTGAGTACTCCCCTCGTCCAGTATCAGTGAGTGCTCCCCTCGTCCAGTAGCAGTGAGTGCTCCCCTCGTCCAGTATCAGTGAGTACTCCCCTCATGCCATATCAGTGAGTATTCCCCTCGTGCAGTATCCGTGAGTATTCCCCTCGTCCAGTATCAGTTAGTGCTCCCCTCGTCCAATATCAGTGAGTACTCCCCTCGCCCAGTATCAGTGAGTACTCCCCACGTGCAGTATCAGTGTGTCCTCCCCTTGTCCAGTATCAGTGAGTATTCCCCTCGTCCAGTATCAGTGAGTGCTCCCTCGTCCAGTATCAGTGAGTGCTCCCCTCGTCCAATATCAGTGAGTACTCCCCTCGCCCAGTATCAGTGAGTACTCCCCTCGTGCAGTATCAGTGAGTACTCCTCTCGTGCAGTATCAGTGAGTACTCCCCTCGTGCAGTATCAGTGAGTACTCCCCTCGTGCAGTATCAGTGAGTGCTCCCCTCATCCAGTATCAGTGAGTACTCCCCTCATCCAGTATCAGTGAGTGCTCTCATCATCCAGTATCAGTTAGTGCTCCACTCGTGCAGTATCAGTGAGTGCTCACCTCGTCCAGTTTCAGTGAGTACTCCCCTCGTCCAGTATCAGTGAGTGCTCCCCTCGTCCAGTATCAGTGAGTGCTCCCCTCGTCCAGTATCAGTGAGTACTCCCCTCGTCCAGTATCAGTGAGTACTCCCCTCGTCCAGTATCAGTGAGTACTCCCCTCGTGCAGTATCAGTGAGTACTCCCCTCGTGCAGTATCAGTGAGTACTCCCCTCGTGCAGTATCAGTGAGTACTCCCCTCGTGCAGTATCAGTGAGTGCTCCCCTCATCCAGTATCAGTGAGTACTCCCCTCATCCAGTATCAGTGAGTGCTCTCATCATCCAGTATCAGTTAGTGCTCCACTCGTGCAGTATCAGTGAGTGCTCACCTCGTCCAGTATCAGTGAGTACTCCCCTCGTCCAGTATCAGTGAGTGCTCCCCTCGTCCAGTATCAGTGAGTACTCCCCTCGTCCAGTATCAGTGAGTACTCCCCTCGTCCAGTATCAGTGAGTGCTCCCCTCGTCCAGTATCAGTGAATGCTACACTCGTACAGTATCAGTGAGTACTCCCCTCATGCTGTATCAGTGAGTATTCCCCTAGTGCAGTATCAGTGAGTGCTCCCCTCGTGCAGTATCAGTGAGTGCTCCCCTCATCCAGTATCAGTGAGTACTCCCCTCATCCAGTATCAGTGAGTGCTCTCATCATCCAGTATCAGTTAGTGCTCCACTCGTGCAGTATCAGTGAGTGCTCACCTCGTCCAGTATCAGTGAGTACTCCCCTCGTCCAGTATCAGTGAGTGCTCCCCTCGTCCAGTATCAGTGAGTACTCCCCTCGTCCAGTATCAGTGAGTACTCCCCTCGTCCAGTATCAGTGAGTGCTCCCCTCGTCCAGTATCAGTGAATGCTACACTCGTACAGTATCAGTGAGTACTCCCCTCATGCTGTATCAGTGAGTATTCCCCTAGTGCAGTATCCGTGAGTGCTCCCCTCGTCCAGTATCAGTGAGTGCTCACCTCGTCCAGTATCAGTGAGTACTCCCCTCGTCCAGTATCAGTGAGTGCTCCCCTCGTCCAGTATCAGTGTGTATTCCCCTCGTCCAGTATCAGTGAGTACTCCCCTCGTCCAGTATCAGTGAGTACTCCCCTCGTTCAGTATCAGTGAGTACTGCCCTCGTACAGTATCAGTGAGTACTGCCGTCGTTCAGTATCAGTGAGTACTCCCCTCGCGCAGTATTAATGAGTACTCCACTTGTGCAGTATCAGTGTGTATTCCACTTGTGCAGTATCAGTGAGTGTTCGCCTCATCCAGCATCAGTGAGTACTCCCCTCGCGCGGTATCAATGAGTACTCCACTTGTGCAGTATCAGTGTGTATTCCCTTCGCCCAGTATCAGTGAGTGCTCCCCTCGTCCAGTATCAGTGAGTGCTGCCCCCGTGCAGCATCAGTGAGTACTCTCCCCGTGCAGCATCAGTGAGTACTCTCCCCGTGCAGCGTCAGTGAGTACTGCCCTCGTGCAGTATCATTGAGTGTTCGCCTCATCCAGTATCAGTGAGTACTCCCCTCGCACGGTATCAATGAGTACTCCACTTGTGCCGTATCAGTGTGTATTCCCCTCGTGGTGTATCAGTGAATGCTCCCCTCATCCAGTATCAGTGAGTGCTCCCCTCGTCCAGTATCAGTGAGTACTCCCCTCGTGCGGTATCAATGAGTACTCCACTTGTGCAGTATCAGTGTGTATTCCCTTCGCCCAGTATCAGTGAGTGCTCCCCTCGTCCAGTATCAGTGAGTGCTGCACCCGTGCAGTGTCAGTGAGTACTCTCCCCGTGCAGTGTCAGTGAGTACTCTCCCCGTGCAGTGTCAGTGAGTACTGCCCTCGTGCAGTGTCAGTGAGTACTGCCCTCGTGCAGTGTCAGTGAGTACTTCCCTCGTCCAGTGATTGTTCACCTCACCCAGTATCAGTGGGTGCTCCCCTCGTCCAGTATCAGTGAGTGTTCACCTCGTGCTGTATCAGTGAATGCTCCCCTCGTCCAGTATCAGTGAGTACTCCCCTCGTACAGTATAACTGAGGATCCTGTCCTACCGTGGACTGGATGCGCAACCTTCCTTCGTGTGAAGAGACAAATATAGAGCACTCTGAAAGTCTGGAGAAATAAATATCAGTGAGTGCTCCCCTCGTCCAGTATCAGTGAGTGCTCCCCTCGTCCAGTATCAGTGAGTGCTCCCCTCGTCCAGTATCAGTGAGTGCTCCCCTCGTCCAGTATCAGTGAGTGCTCCCTTCGTCCAGTATCAGTGAGTGCTCCCCTTGTCCAGTATCAGTGAGTGTTCACCTCGCCCAGTATCAGTGAATGCTCCCCTCGTGCCGTATCAGTGTGTATTCTCCTCGTGCCGTATCAGTGTGTATTCCCCTCGTGCAGTATCAGTGAGTACTCCTCTCGTGCAGTATCAGTGAGTGTTCCCCTCGTCTAGTATCAGTGAGTGCTCCCCTCATCTAGTATCCGTGAATGCTCCCCTCGTGTAGTATCATTGTGTGCTCCCCACGTGCAGTATCAGTGTGTCCTCCCCTCGTGCAGTATCAGTGAGTATTCCCCTCGTCCAGTATCAGTGAGTGCTCCCCTCGCCCAGAATCAGTGAGTGCTCGCCTCGCCCAGAATCAGTGAGTGCTCCCCTCGCCCAGAATCAGTGAGTGCTCCCCTCGCCCAGTATCAGTGAGTGCTCCCCTCGCCCAGTATCAGTGAGTGCTCCCCTCGCCCAGTATCAGTGAGTGCTCCCCTCGCCCAGTATCAGTGAGTGCTCCCCTCGCCCATTATCAGTGAGTGCTCCCCTCGCCCATTATCAGTGAGTGCTCCCCTCGCCCAGTATCATTGAGTGCTCCCCTCGTCCAGTATCATTGAGTGCTCCCCTCGTCCAGTATCAGTGAGTGTTCAACCCTCCCAGTATCAGTGAGTGCTCCCTTCGTCCAGTATCAGTGAGTGCTCCCCTTGTCCAGTATCAGTGAGTGTTCGCCTCGTCCAGTATCAGTGAGTACTCCCCTCGTCCAGTATCAGTGAGTACTCCCCTCGTCCAGTATCAGTGAGTGCTCCCCTCGTCCAGTAGCAGTGAGTGCTCCCCTCGTCCAGTATCAGTGAGTACTCCCCTCATGCCATATCAGTGAGTATTCCCCTCGTGCAGTATCCGTGAGTATTCCCCTCGTCCAGTATCAGTTAGTGCTCCACTCGTGCAGTATCAGTGTGTATTCCCTTCGTGCAGCATCAGTGTGTATTCCCCTCGTCCAGTATCAGTGAGTGCTCCCCTCGTCCAGTATCAGTGAGTGCTCCCCTCGTCCAGTATCCGTGAGTGATCCCCTCGTCCTGTATCAGTGAGTGCTCCCCTCGTCCAGTATCAGTGTGTATTCCCCTCATGCAGTATCAGTGAGTACTCCCCTCGTTCAGTATCAGTGAGTACTCCCCTCGTTCAGTATCAGTGAGTACTGCCCTCGTTCAGTATCAGTGAGTACTCCCCTCGCGCAGTATTAATGAGTACTCCACTTGTGCAGTATCAGTGTGTATTCCCCTTGTGCAGTATCAGTGAGTACTCCCCTCGTGCAGTATCAGTGAGTGTTCACCTCGCCCAGTATCAGTGAGTGCTCCTCTAGTCCAGTATCAGTGAGTACTCCTCTCGTGCAGTATCAGTGAGTGTTCCCCTCGTCTAGTATCAGTGAGTGTTCCCCTCATCTAGTATCCGTGAATGCTCCCCTCGTGTAGTATCATTGTGTGCTCCCCACGTGCAGTATCAGTGTGTCCTCCCCTCGTGCAGTATCAGTGAGTATTCCCCTCGTCCAGTATCAGTGAGTGCTCCCCTCGCCCAGAATCAGTGAGTGCTCCCCTCGCCCAGAATCAGTGAGTGCTCCCCTCGCCCAGAATCAGTGAGTGCTCCCCTCGCCCAGAATCAGTGAGTGCTCCCCTCGACCAGAATCAGTGAGTGCTCCCCTCGCCCAGAATCAGTGAGTGCTCCCCTCGCCCAGTATCAGTGAGTGCTCCCCTCGCCCAGTATCAGTGAGTGCTCCCCTCGCCCAGTATCAGTGAGTGCTCCCCTCGCCCATTATCAGTGAGTGCTCCCCTCGCCCATTATCAGTGAGTGCTCCCCTCGCCCATTATCAGTGAGTGCTCCCCTCGCCCAGTATCATTGAGTGCTCCCCTCGTCCAGTATCATTGAGTGCTCCCCTCGTCCTGTATCAGTGAGTGTTCAACCCTCCCAGTATCAGTGAGTGCTCCCTTCGTCCAGTATCAGTGAGTGCTCCCTTCGTCCAGTATCAGTGAGTGCTCCCCTTGTCCAGTATCAGTGAGTGTTCGCCTCGTCCAGTATCAGTGAGTACTCCCCTCGTCCAGTATCAGTGAGTACTCCCCTCGTCCAGTATCAGTGAGTGCTCCCCTCGTCCAGTAGCAGTGAGTGCTCCCCTCGTCCAGTATCAGTGAGTACTCCCCTCATGCCATATCAGTGAGTATTCCCCTCGTGCAGTATCCGTGAGTATTCCCCTCGTCCAGTATCAGTTAGTGCTCCCCTCGTCCAATATCAGTGAGTACTCCCTCGCCCAGTATCAGTGAGTACTCCCCACGTGCAGTATCAGTGTGTCCTCCCCTTGTCCAGTATCAGTGAGTATTCCCCTCGTCCAGTATCAGTGAGTGCTCCCCTCGTCCAGTATCAGTGAGTGCTCCCCTCGTCCAGTATCAGTGAGTGCTCCCCTCGTCCAGTATCAGTGAGTACTCCCCTCGTCCAGTATCAGTGAGTACTCCCCTCGTCCAGTATCAGTGAGTACTCCCCTCGTGCAGTATCAGTGAGTACTCCCCTCGTGCAGTATCAGTGAGTACTCCCCTCGTGCAGTATCAGTGAGTACTCCCCTCGTGCAGTATCAGTGAGTGCTCCCCTCATCCAGTATCAGTGAGTACTCCCCTCATCCAGTATCAGTGAGTGCTCTCATCATCCAGTATCAGTTAGTGCTCCACTCGTGCAGTATCAGTGAGTGCTCACCTCGTCCAGTATCAGTGAGTACTCCCCTCGTCCAGTATCAGTGAGTGCTCCCCTCGTCCAGTATCAGTGAGTACTCCCCTCGTCCAGTATCAGTGAGTACTCCCCTCGTCCAGTATCAGTGAGTGCTCCCCTCGTCCAGTATCAGTGAATGCTACACTCGTCCAGTATCAGTGAGTACTCCCCTCATGCTGTATCAGTGAGTATTCCCCTAGTGCAGTATCCGTGAGTGCTCCCCTCGTCCAGTATCAGTGAGTGCTCCCCTCGTGCAGTATCAGTGAATACTTCCCTCGTCCAGTATCAGTGAGTGTTCACCTCGCCCAGTATCAGTGAGTACTCCCCTCGTCCAGTATCAATGAGTGTTCACCTCACCCAGTATCTGTGAGTGCTCCCCTTGTCCAGTATCAGTGAGTGTTACTCTCGTGCAGTATCAGTGACTACTCCCCTCGTGCAGTATCAGTGTTTCTTCCCCTTGTCCAGTATCAGTGAGTGCTCCCCTCGCCCAGTATCATTGAATGCTCCCCTCGCCCAGTATCATTGAATGCTCCCCTCGCCCAGTATCATTGAATGCTCCCCTCGTCCAGTATCAGTGAATGCTCCCCTCGTGCAGTATCAGTGAGTACTCCCCCCGTGCAGCAGCAGTGAGTACTCCCCCCCGCAGCAGCAGTGAGTACTCCCCCCGTGCAGCAGCAGTGAGTACTTCCCTCGTGCAGTGTCAGTGAGTTCTCCCCTCGTCCAGTATCAGTGAGTGTTCCCCTCGTGCCGTATCAGTGATTACTCCACTTGTGCAGTATCAGTGAGTACTCCCCCGGTGCCGCAGCAGTGAGTACTCCCCCGGTGCCGCAGCAGTGAGTACCCCCCCGGTGCCGCAGCAGTGAGTACTCCCCCCCCCGTGCAGCAGCAGTGAGTACTCCCCCGTGCAGCAGCAGTGAGTACTCCCCCCCCACCCACCCCCCGTGCAGCAGCGGTGAGTACTCCCCCCCCCGTGCAGCAGCAGTGAGTACTTCCCTCGTGCAATGTCAGTGAGTACTGCCCTCGTGCAGTATCAGTGAGTACTCCCCCGGTGCAGCAGCAGTGAGTACTCACCCTGTGCAGCAGCAGTGAGTACTTCCCTCGTGCAATGTCAGTGAGTACTCCCCTCGTGCAGTGTCAGTGAGTGTTCCCCTCGTCCAGTATCAGCGTGAACTCCCCTCGTCCAGGATCAGCGAGTACTCCCCTCGTCCAGGATCAGTGAGTATTCCCCTCGTCCAGTTTCAGTGAGTACTCTCCTTGTCCAGTATCAGAGAGTGATCCCCTTGTCTAGTATCAGTGAATGGTCCCCTCGTGCAGTATCAGTGTGTATTCTCCTCGTGCCGTATCAGTGTGTATTCCCCTCGTGCAGTATCAGTGAGTACTTCTCTAGTCCATTATCAGTGAGTACTCCTCTAGTCCAGTATCAGTGAGTACTCCTCTCGTGCAGTATCAGTGAGTGTTCCCCTCGTCTAGTATCCGTGAATGCTCCCCTCGTGTACTGTCATTGTGTGCTCCCCACGTGCAGTATCAGTGTGTCCTCCACTCGTGCAGTATCAGTGGGTGTTCTCCTCGTCCAGTATCAGTGAATACTCCCCTCGTCCAGTATCAGTGAGTATTACCCTCGTTCAGTATCAGTCAGTACACCCCTCGTGCAGTATCAGTGAGTACTCCCCTCGTACATATCAGTGAGTACTCCCCTCGTGCAGTATCAGTGAGTACTCCCCTCGTGCAGTATCAGTGAGTACTCCCCTCGTGCAGTATCAGTGAGTACTCCCCTCGTACAATATCAGTGAGTACTCCCCTCGTGCAGTATCAGTGTGTATTCCCCTCGTGCAGTATCAGTGAGTACTCGCCTCGTACAATATCAGTGAGTACTCGCCTCGTACAATATCAGTGAGTACTCGCCTCGTACAATATCAGTGAGTACTCGCCTCGTACAATATCAGTGAGTACTCGCCTCGTACAATATCAGTGAGTACTCCCCTCGTACAATATCAGTGAGTACTCCCCTCGTACAATATCAGTGAGTACTCCACTCGTGCAGTATCAGTGTGTATTCCCCTCGTGCAGTATCAGTGAGTACTCCCCTCGTACAATATCAGTGAGTACTCCCCTCGTACAATATCAGTGAGTACTCCCCTCGTACAATATCAGTGAGTACTCCCCTCGTGCAGTGTCAGTGTGTATTCCCATCGTCCAGTATCAGTGAGTACTCCCCTCGTCCAGTATCAGTGAGTGTTCGCCTCATGCAGTATCAGTGAGTAATCCCCTCATCCAGTATCAGTGCGTACTCCCCTCGTCCTGTATCAGTGCGTACACCCCTCGTCCTGTATCAGTGAGAACTCCCCTCGTGCAGTATCAGTGAGTACTCCCCTCATCCAGTATTAGTGCGTACACCCCTCGTCCTGTATCAGTGCGTACTCCCCTCGTGCAGTATCAGTGAGTATTCCCCTCGTCCAGTATCAGTGAGTATTCCCCTCGTCCAGTATCAGTGAGTGCTCCCCTCGTCCAGTATCAGTGAGTGCTCCCCTCGTCCAGTATCAGTGAGTGCTCCCCTTGTCCAGTATCAGTGAGTACTCCCCTCGCCCAGTATCAGTGAGTACTCCCCTCGCCCAGTATCAGTGAGTACTCCCCTCGCCCAGTATCAGTGAGTACTCCCCTCGTGCAGTATCAGTGAGTGCTCCCCTCATCCAGTATCAGTGAGTGCTCTCATTGTCCAGTATCAGTGCGTACTCCCCTCGTCCAGGAACAGTGAGTATTCCCCTCGTCCAGGAACAGTGAGTACTCCCCTTGTCCAGTATCAGTGAGTACTCCCCTCGTCCAGTATCAGTGAGTACTCCCCTCGTCCAGTATCAGTGAGTGCTCCCCTCGTCCAGTATCAGTGAATGCTACACTCGTCCAGTATCAGTGAGTACTCCCCTCATGCCGTATCAGTGAGTATTCCCCTAGTGCAGTATCCGTGAGTGCTCCCCTCGTCCAGTATCCGTGAGTGCTCCCCTCGTCCAGTATCAGTGGGTGCTCCCCTCGTGCAGTATCAGTGAATACTTCCCTCGCCCAGTATCAGTGAGTACTCCCCTCGTCCAGTATCTGTGAGTGCTCCCCTTGTCCAGTATCTGAGTGCTCCCCTTGTCCAGTATCTGTGAGTGCTCCCCTTGTCCAGTATCTGTGAGTGCTCCCCTTGTCCAGTATCTGTGAGTGCTCCCCTTGTCCAGTATCTGTGAGTGCTCCCCTTGTCCAGTATCTGTGAGTGCTCCCCTTGTCCAGTATCTGTGAGTGCTCCCCTCGTGCAGTATCAGTGAGTGCTCCCCTCGTGCAGTATCAGTGAGTGCTCCCCTCGTGCAGTATCAGTGAGTACTCCCCTCGTGTAGTATCAGTGAGTGCTCCCCTCGTCCAGTAGCAATGAGTACTCCCCTCGTCCAGTAGCAATGAGTGTTCACCTCACCCAGTATCAGTGAGTGCTCCCCTCGCCCAGTGTCAGTGAGTGCTCCCCTCGCCCAGTGTCAGTGAGTGCTCCCCTCTCCCAGTGTCAGTGAGTGCTCCCCTCGCCCAGTGTCAGTGAGTGCTCCCCTCGCCCAGTGTCAGTGAGTGCTCCCCTCGCCCAGTGTCAGTGAGTGCTCCCCTCGCCCAGTGTCAGTGAGTGCTCCCCTCGCCCAGTGTCAGTGAGTGCTCCCCTCGCCCAGTGTCAGTGAGTGTTCACCTCGCCCAGTATCAGTAAGTACTCCCCTCGTCCAGTATCAGTGAGTGCTCCCCTCGTGCAGTATCAGTGAATACTTCCCTCGTCCAGTATCAGTGAGTGTTCACCTCGCCCAGTATCAGTGAGTGCTCCCCTCGTCCAGTATCAGTGAGTGTTCACCTCGTCCAGTATCTGTGAGTGCTCCCCTCGTCCAGTATCTGAGTGCTCCCCTCGTGCAGTATCAGTGAGTGCTCCCCTCGTGCAGTATCAGTGAGTGCTCCCCTCGTGCAGTATCAGTGAGTGCTCCCCTCGTGCAGTATCAGTGAGTACTCTCCTCGTGCAGCAGCAGTGAGTACTCTCCCCGTGCAGCAGCAGTGAGTGCTGCCCCCGTGCAGCAGCAGTGAGTACTGCCCTCGTGCAGTGTCAGTGAGTACTGCCCTCGTGCAGTATCAGTGATTGTTCACCTCACCCAGTATTAGTGAGTACTCCCCTCGTCCAGTACCAGTGAGTGTTCACCTCGTGCTGTATCAGTGAATGCTCCCCTCGTCCAGTATCAGTGAGTACTCCCCTCGTACAGTATAACTGAGGATCCTGTCCTACCGTGGACTGGATGCGCAACCTTCCTTCGTGTGAAGAGACAAATATAGAGCACTCTGAAAGTCTGGAGAAATAAATATCAGTGAGTGCTCCCCTCGTCCCGTATCAGTGAGTGCTCCCCTCGTCCCGTATCAGTGAGTGCTCCCCTCGTCCCGTATCAGTGAGTGCTCCCCTCGTCCAGTATCAGTGAGTGCTCCCCTCGTCCAGTATCAGTGAGTGCTCCCCTCGCCCAGTATCAGTGAGTGCTCCCCTCGCCCAGTATCAGTGAGTGCTCCCCTCGCCCAGTATCAGTGAGTGCTCCCCCCGCCCAGTATCAGTGAGTGCTCCCCTCGGCCAGTATCAGTGAGTGCTCCCCTCGCCCAGTATCAGTGAGTGCTCCCCCTCGCCCAGTATCAGTGAGTGCTCCCCTCGCCCAGTATCAGTGAGTGCTCCCCTCGCCCAGTATCAGTGAGTGCTCCCCTCGCCCAGTATTATTGAGTGCTCCCCTCGTCCAGTATCAGTGAGTGTTCACCTTACCCAGTAACAGTGAGTGCTCCCCTCGTTCAGTATCAGTGAGTGCTCCCCTCGTTCAGTATCAGTGAGTACTCCCCTCATCCAGTATCAGTGAGTATTCCCCTTATGCAGTATCAGTGAGTGCTCCCCTCGCCCAGTATCAGTGTGTATTCCCCTTATGCAGCATCAGTGTGTATTCCCCTCGTCCAGTATCAGTGAGTACTTCCCTTCGTGCAGCATCAGTGAGTGCTCCCCTCGTCCAGTATCAGTGAGTGCTCCCCCTCGTCCAGTATCAGTGAGTGCTCCCCTCGTCCAGTATCAGTGAGTGCTCCCCTCGTCCAGTATCAGTGTGTATTCCCCTCGTTCAGTATCAGTGAGTACTCCCCTCGTTCAGTATCAGTGAGTACTCCCCTCGTTCAGTATCAGTGAGTACTCCCCTCGCCCAGTATCAGTGAGTACTGCCCTCGCCCAGTATCAGTGAGTGCTCCCCTCGCCCAGTATCAGTGAGTGCTCCCCCTCGCCCAGTATCAGTGAGTGCTCCCCTCGCCCAGTATCAGTGAGTGCTCCCCTCGCCCAGTATCAGTGAGTGCTCCCCTCGCCCAGTATCAGTGAGTGCTCCCCTCGCCAGTATCAGTGAGTGCTCCCCTCGCCCAGTATCAGTGAGTGCTCCCCTCGCCCAGTATCAGTGAGTGCTCCCCTCGCCCAGTATCAGTGAGTACTCCCCTCGCCCAGTATCAGTGAGTGCTCCCCTCGCCCAGTATCAATGAGTACTCCCCTCGTCCAGTATCAGTGAGTGTTCGCCTCGTCCAGTAGCAGTGAGTGCTCCCCTCGTCCAGTAGCAGTGAGTACTCCCCTCGTCCAGTATCAGTGAGTACTCCCCTCGTGCCGTATCAGTGAGTATTCCCCTCGTGCAGTATCCGTGAGTATTCCCCTCGTCCAGTATCAGTGTGTATTCCCTTCGTGCAGCATCAGTGTGTATTCCCCTCGTGCAGTATCAGTGAATGCTCCCCTCGTCCAGTATCCGTGAGTGCTCCCCTCGTCCAGTATCCGTGAGTGCTCCCCTCGTCCAGTATCAGTGTGTATTCCCCTCGTCCAGTATCAGTGTGTATTCCCCTCGTTCTGTATCAGTGAGTACTCCCCTCGTTCTGTATCAGTGAGTACTCCCCTCGCGCAGTATTAATGAGTACTCCCCTCGTTCAGTATCAGTGAGTCCTCCCCTCGTCCAGTATCAGTGAGTACTCCCCTCGTGCAGTATCAGTGAGTACTCCCCTCGCGCGGTATCAATGAGTACTCCACTTGTGCAGTATCAGTGTGTATTCCCTTCGCCCAGTATCAGTGAGTGCTCCCCTCGTCCAGTATCAGTGAGTGCTGCCCCCGTGCAGCATCAGTGAGTACTCTCCCCGTGCAGCGTCGGTGAGTACTGCCCTCGTGCAGCGTCAGTGAGTACTGCCCTCGTGCAGCGTCAGTGAGTACTGCCCTCGTGCAGCGTCAGTGAGTACTGCCCTCGTGCAGCGTCAGTGAGTACTGCCCTCGTGCAGTGTCAGTGAGTACTTCCCTCGTCCAGTGATTGTTCACCTCACCCAGTATCAGTGGGTGCTCCCCTCGTCCAGTATCAGTGAGTGTTCACCTCGTGCTGTATCAGTGAATGCTCCCCTCGTCCAGTATCAGTGAGTACTCCCCTCGTACAGTGTAACTGAGGATCCTGTCCTACCGTGGAGTGGATGCGCAACCTTCCTTCGTGTGAAGAGACAAATATAGAGCACTCTGAAAGTCTGGAGAAATAAATATCAGTGAGTGCTCCCCTCGTCCAGTATCAGTGAGTGTTCACCTCACCCAGTATCAGTGAGTTCTCCCCTCGCCCAGTATCAGTGAGTTCTCCCCTCGCCCAGTATCAGTGAGTGCTCCCCTCGCCCAGTATCAGTGAGTGCTCCCCTCGCCCAGTATCAGTGAGTGCTCCCTTCGCCCAGTATCAGTGAGTGCTCCCCTCGCCCAGTATCAGTGAGTGCTCCCCTCGCCCAGTATCAGTGAGTGCTCCCCTCGCCCAGTATCAGTGAGTGCTCCCCTCGCCCAGTATCAGTGAGTGCTCCCCTCGCCCAGTATCAGTGAGTGCTCCCCTCGCCCAGTATCAGTGAGTGCTCCCCTCGCCCAGTATCAGTGAGTGCTCCCCTCGCCCAGTATCAGTGAGTGCTCCCCTCGCCCAGTATCAGTGAGTGCTCCCCTCGCCCAGTATCAGTGAGTGCTCCCCTCGCCCAGTATCAGTGAGTGCTCCCCTCGTCCAGTATCAGTGAGTGCTCCCCTCGTCCAGTATCAGTGAGTGCTCCCCTCGCCCAGTATCAGTGAGTGCTCCCCTCGCCCAGTATCAGTGAATGCTCCCCTTGTCCAGTATTATTGAGTGTTCGCCTCGTCCAGTAGCAGTGAGTACTCCCCTCGTCCAGTAGCAGTGAGTGCTCCCCTCGTGCCGTATCAGTGAGTGCTCCCCTCGTGCCGTATCAGTGAGTGCTCCCCTCGTGCCGTATCAGTGAGTATTCCCCTCGTGCAGTATCCGTGAGTATTCCCCTCGTCCAGTATCAGTGTGTATTCCATTCGTGCAGCATCAGTGTGTATTCCCCTCGTGCAGTATCCGTAAGTGCTCCCCTCGTCCAGTATCCGTGAGTGCTCCCCTCGTCCAGTATCAGTGAGTGCTCCCCTCGTCCAGTATCAGTGAGTGCTCCCCTCGTCCAGTATCAGTGAGTGCTCCCCTCGTTCAGTATCAGTGAGTACTCCCCTCGTTCAGTATCAGTGAGTACTCCCCTCGCGCAGTATTAATGAGTACTCCACTTGTGCAGTATCAGTGTGTATTCCACTTGTGCAGTATCAGTGAGTGTTCACCTCACCCAATATCAGTGAGTTCTCCCCTCGCGCAGTATCAGTGAGTGCTCCCCTCGCCCAGTATCAGTGAGTGCTCCCCTCGCCCAGTATCAGTGAATGCTCCCCTTGTCCAGTATTATTGATTGCTCCCCTCGCCCAGTATCAGTGAGTGCTCCCCTCGCCCAGTATCAGTGAGTGCTCCCCTCGCCCTGTATCAGTGAGTGCTCCCCTCGCCCAGTATCAGTGAGTGCTCCCCTCGCCCAGTATCAGTGAGTGCTCCCCTCGCCCAGTATCAGTGAGTGCTCCCCTCGCCCAGTATCAGTGAGTGCTCCCCTCGTCCAGTATCACTGAGTGCTCCCCTCGTCCAGTATCACTGAGTGCTCCCCTCGTCCAGTATCAGTGAGTGCTCCCCTCGTCCAGTATCAGTGAGTGCTCCCCTCGCCCAGTATCAGTGAGTGCTCCCCTCGCCCAGTATCAGTGAATGCTCCCCTTGTCCAGTATTATTGAGTGTTCGCCTCGTCCAGTAGCAGTGAGTACTCCCCTCGTACAGTGTAACTGAGGATCCTGTCCTACCGTGGAGTGGATGCGCAACCTTCCTTCGTGTGAAGAGACAAATATAGAGCACTCTGAAAGTCTGGAGAAATAAATATCAGTGAGTGCTCCCCTCGTCCAGTATCAGTGAGTGTTCACCTCACCCAGTATCAGTGAGTTCTCCCCTCGCCCAGTATCAGTGAGTGCTCCCCTCGCCCAGTATCAGTGAGTGCTCCCCTCGCCCAGTATCAGTGAGTGCTCCCCTCGCCCAGTATCAGTGAGTGCTCCCCTCGCCCAGTATCAGTGAGTGCTCCCCTCGCCCAGTATCAGTGAGTGCTCCCCTCGCCCAGTATCAGTGAGTGCTCCCCTCGCCCAGTATCAGTGAGTGCTCCCCTCGTCCAGTATCAGTGAGTGCTCCCCTCGTCCAGTATCAGTGAGTGCTCCCCTCGTCCAGTATCAGTGAGTGCTCCCCTCGTCCAGTATCAGTGAGTGCTCCCCTCGTCCAGTATCAGTGAGTGCTCCCCTCGCCCAGTATCAGTGAGTGCTCCCCTCGCCCAGTATCAGTGAATGCTCCCCTTGTCCAGTATTATTGAGTGTTCGCCTCGTCCAGTAGCAGTGAGTGCTCCCCTCGTCCAGTAGCAGTGAGTGCTCCCCTCGTGCCGTATCAGTGAGTGCTCCCCTCGTGCCGTATCAGTGAGTGCTCCCCTCGTGCCGTATCAGTGAGTGCTCCCCTCGTGCCGTATCAGTGAGTGCTCCCCTCGTGCCGTATCAGTGAGTGCTCCCCTCGTGCCGTATCAGTGAGTATTCCCCTCGTGCAGTATCCGTGAGTATTCCCCTCGTCCAGTATCAGTGTGTATTCCGTTCGTGCAGCATCAGTGTGTATTCCCCTCGTCCAGTATCCGTGAGTGCTCCCCTCGTCCAGTATCCGTGAGTGCTCCCCTCGTCCAGTATCAGTGAGTGCTCCCCTCGTCCAGTATCAGTGAGTGCTCCCCTCGCACGGTATCAATGAGTACTCCACTTGTGCCGTATCAGTGTGTATTCCCCTCGTGGTGTATCAGTGAGTGCTCCCCTCATCCAGTATCAGTGAGTGCTCCCCTCGTCCAGTATCACTGAGTGCTCCCCTCGTCCAGTATCAGTGAGTACTCCCCTCGTCCAGTATCAGTGAGTGCTCCCCTTGTCCAGTATCAGTGTGTATTCCCCTCGTTCAGTATCAGTGAGTACTCCCCTCGTTCAGTATCAGTGAGTACTGCCCTCGTTCAGTATCAGTGAGTACTGCCCTCGTTCAGTATTAGTGAGTACTGCCCTCGTTCAGTATCAGTGAGTACTGCCCTCGTTCAGTATCAGTGAGTACTGCCCTCGCGCAGTATTAATGAGTACTCCACTTGTGCAGTATCAGTGTGTTTTCCACTTGTGCAGTATCAGTGAGTGTTCGCCTCATCCAGCATCAGTGAGTACTCCCCTCGCACGGTATCAATGAGTACTCCACTTGTGCCGTATCAGTGTGTATTCCCCTCGTGGTGTATCAGTGAATGCTCCCCTCGTCCAGTATCAGTGAATGCTCCCCTCGTCCAGTATCAGTGAATGCTCCCCTCGTCCAGTATCAGTGAGTGCTCCCCTCGTCCAGTATCAGTGAGTGCTCCCCTCATCCAGTATCAGTGAGTGCTCCCCTCGTCCAGTATCAGTGAGTACTCCCCTCGTGCAGTATCAGTGAGTACTCCCCTCGCGCGGTATCAATGAGTACTCCACTTGTGCAGTATCAGTGTGTATTCCCTTCGCCCAGTATCAGTGAGTGCTCCCCTCGTCCAGTATCAGTGAGTGCTCCCCTCGTCCAGTATCAGTGAGTGCTCCCCTCGTGCAGTATCAGTGAGTACTCCCCTCGCGAGGTATCAATGAGTACTCCACTTGTGCAGTATCAGTGAGTATTCCCTTCGCCCAGTATCAGTGAGTGCTCCCCTCGTCCAGTATCAGTGAGTGCTCCCCTCGTCCAGTATCAGTGAGTGCTCCCCCTGTCCAGTATCAGTGAGTGCTCCCCCTGTCCAGTATCAGTGAGTGCTCCCCCTGTCCAGTATCAGTGAGTGCTGCCCCTGTGCAGTATCAGTGAGTACTCTCCCCGTGCAGCATCAGTGAGTACTCTCCCCATGCAGCGTCAGTGAGTACTGCCCTCGTGTCGTATCAGTGAGTGTTCGCCTCATCCAGTATCAGTGAGTACTCCCCTCGCCCGGTATCAATGAGTACTCCACTTGTGCCGTATCAGTGTGTATTCCGTTCGTGCAGCATCAGTGTGTATTCCCCTCGTGCAGTATCCGTGAGTGCTCCCCTCGTCCAGTATCCGTGAGTGCTCCCCTCGTCCAGTATCCGTGAGTGCTCCCCTCGTCCAGTATCCGTGAGTGCTCCCCTCGTCCAGTATCAGTGAGTGCTCCCCTCGTCCAGTATCAGTGAGTGCTCCCCTCGTCCAGTATCAGTGAGTACTCCCCTCGTTCAGTATCAGTGAGTACTCCCCTCGCGCAGTATTAATGAGTACTCCACTTGTGCAGTATCAGTGTGTATTCCACTTGTGCAGTATCAGTGAGTGTTCGCCTCATCCAGCATCAGTGAGTACTCCCCTCGCACAGTATCAGTGAATGCTCCCCTCATCCAGTATCAGTGAGTGCTCCCCTCGTCCAGTATCAGTGAGTGCTCCCCTCGTGCGGTATCAGTGAGTACTCCCCTCGCGCGGTATCAATGAGTACTCCACTTGTGCAGTATAAGTGTGTATTCCCTTCGCCCAGTATCAGTGAGTGCTCCCCTCGTCCAGTATCAGTGAGTGCTCCCCCTGTCCAGTATCAGTGAGTACTCTCCCCGTGCAGCATCAGTGAGTACTCTCCCCGTGCAGCGTCAGTGAGTACTGCCCTCGTGTAGTATCAGTGAGTGTTCGCCTCATCCAGTATCAGTGAGTACTCCCCTCGCACGGTATCAATGAGTACTCCACTTGTGCCGTATCAGTGTGTATTCCCCTCGTGGTGTATCAGTGAATGCTCCCCTCATCCAGTATCAGTGAGTGCTCCCCTCGTCCAGTATCAGTGAGTACTCCCCTCGTCCAGTATCAGTGAGTGCTCCCCTTGTCCAGTATCAGTGTGTATTCCCCTCGTTCAGTATCAGTGAGTACTCCCCTCGTTCAGTATTAGTGAGTACTGCCCTCGTTCAGTATCAGTGAGTACTGCCCTCGTTCAGTATCAGTGAGTACTGCCCTCGCGCAGTATTAATGAGTACTCCACTTGTGCAGTATCAGTGTGTTTTCCACTTGTGCAGTATCAGTGAGTGTTCGCCTCATCCAGCATCAGTGAGTACTCCCCTCGCACGGTATCAATGAGTACTCCACTTGTGCCGTATCAGTGTGTATTCCCCTCGTGGTGTATCAGTGAATGCTCCCCTCGTCCAGTATCAGTGAATGCTCCCCTCGTCCAGTATCAGTGAATGCTCCCCTCGTCCAGTATCAGTGAGTGCTCCCCTCGTCCAGTATCAGTGAGTACTCCCCTCGCGCGGTATCAATGAGTACTCCACTTGTGCAGTATCAGTGTGTATTCCCTTCGCCCAGTATCAGTGAGTGCTCCCCTCGTCCAGTATCAGTGAGTGCTCCCCTCGTCCAGTATCAGTGAGTACTCTCCCCGTGCAGCGTCAGTGAGTACTGCCCTCGTGTCGTATCAGTGAGTGTTCGCCTCATCCAGTATCAGTGAGTACTCCCCTCGCACGGTATCAATGAGTACTCCACTTGTGCCGTATCAGTGTGTATTCCCCTCGTGGTGTATCAGTGAATGCTCCCCTCATCCCGTATCAGTGAGTGCTCCCCTCGTCCCGTATCAGTGAGTACTCTCCCCGTGCAGCATCAGTGAGTACTCTCCCCGTGCAGCGTCAGTGAGTACTGCCCTCGTGCAGTGTCAGTGAGTACTTCCCTCGTCCAGTGATTGTTCACCTCACCCAGTATCAGTGGGTGCTCCCCTCGTCCAGTATCAGTGAGTGTTCACCTCGTGCTGTATCAGTGAATGCTCCCCTCGTCCAGTATCAGTGAGTACTCCCCTCGTACAGTATAACTGAGGATCCTGTCCTACCGTGGACTGGATGCGCAACCTTCCTTCGTGTGAAGTGACAAATATAGAGCACTCTGAAAGTCTGGAGAAATAAATATCAGTGAGTGCTCCCCTCGTCCAGTATCAGTGAGTGCTCCCCTCGTCCAGTATCAGTGAGTGCTCCCCTCGTCCAGTATCACTGAGTACTCCCCTCGTCCAGTAGCAGTGAGTGTTCACCCCACCCAGTATCAGTGAGTGCTCCCCTCGCCCAGTATCAGTGAGTGCTCCCCTCGCCCAGTATCAGTGAGTGCTCCCCTCGCCCAGTATCAGTGAGTGCACCCCTCGCCCAGTATCAGTGAGTGCTCCCCTCGCCCAGTATCAGTCAGTGCTCCCCTCGCCCAGTATCAGTCAGTGCTCCCCTCGCCCAGTATCAGTGAGTGCTCCCCTCGCCCAGGATCAGTGAGTGCTCCCCTCGCCCAGGATCAGTGAGTGCTCCCCTCGCCCAGGATCAGTGAGTGCTCCCCTCGCCCAGGATCAGTGAGTGCTCCCCTCGCCCAGGATCAGTGAGTGCTCCCCTCGCCCAGGATCAGTGAGTGCTCCCCTCGCCCAGGATCAGTGAGTGCTCCCCTCGCCCAGGATCAGTGAGTGCTCCCCTCGCCCAGGATCAGTGAGTGCTCCCCTCGCCCAGGATCAGTGAGTGCTCCCCTCGCCCAGGATCAGTGAGTGCTCCCCTCGCCCAGGATCAGTGAGTGCTCCCCTCGCCCAGGATCAGTGAGTGCTCCCCTCGCCCAGGATCAGTGAGTGCTCCCCTCGCCCAGGATCAGTGAGTGCTCCCCTCGCCCAGGATCAGTGAGTGCTCCCCTCGCCCAGGATCAGTGAGTGCTCCCCTCGCCCAGGATCAGTGAGTGCTCCCCTCGCCCAGGATCAGTGAGTGCTCCCCTCGCCCAGGATCAGTGAGTGCTCCCCTCGCCCAGGATCAGTGAGTGCTCCCCTCGCCCAGGATCAGTGAGTGCTCCCCTCGCCCAGGATCAGTGAGTGCTCCCCTCGCCCAGGATCAGTGAGTGCTCCCCTCGCCCAGGATCAGTGAGTGCTCCCCTCGCCCAGGATCAGTGAGTGCTCCCCTCGCCCAGGATCAGTGAGTGTTCCCCTCGTCTAGTATCAGTGAGTGTTCCCCTCATCTAGTATCCGTGAATGCTCCCCACGTGCAGTATCAGTGTGTCCTCCCCTCGTGCAGTATCAGTGAGTATTCCCCTCGCCCAGGATCAGTGAGTGCTCCCCTCGCCCAGGATCAGTGAGTGCTCCCCTCGCCCAGGATCAGTGAGTGTTCACCTCGTCCAGTAGCAGTGAGTACTCCCCTCGTCCAGTATCAGTGAGTGCTCCCCTCGTCCAGTATCAGTGAGTACTCCCCTCGTCCAGAATCAGTGAGTGCTGCCCCCGTGCAGCATCAGTGAGTACTCTCCCCGTGCAGCATCAGTGAGTACTCTCCCCGTGCAGCGTCAGTGAGTACTGCCCTCGTGCAGCGTCAGTGAGTACTGCCCTCGTGCAGTGTCAGTGAGTACTGCCCTCGTCCAGTGATTGTTCACCTCACCCAGTATCAGTGGGTGCTCCCCTCGTGCTGTATCAGTGAATGCTCCCCTCGTCCAGTATCAGTGAGTACTCCCCTCGTACAGTATAACTGAGGATCCTGTCCTACCGTGGACTGGATGCGCAACCTTCCTTCGTGTGAAGAGACAAATATAGAGCACTCTGAAAGTCTGGAGAAATAAATATCAGTGAGTGCTCCCCTCGTCCAGTATCAGTGAGTGTTCACCTCGCCCAGTATCAGTGAGTTCTCCCCTCGCCCAGTATCAGTGAGTTCTCCCCTCGCCCAGTATCAGTGAGTTCTCCCCTCGTCCAGTATCAGTGAGTGCTCCCCTCGCCCAGTATCAGTGAGTGCTCCCCTCGCCCAGTATCAGTGAATGCTCCCCTTGTCCAGTATTATTGAGTACTACCCTCGTGCAGTATCAGTGAGTGTTCACCTCACCCAGTATCAGTGAGTTCTCCCCTCGCGCAGTATCAGTGAGTGCTCCCCTCGCCCAGTATCAGTGAGTGCTCCCCTCGCCCAGTATCAGTGAATGCTCCCCTTGTCCAGTATTATTGAGTGCTCCCCTCGTCCAGTATCAGTGAGTGCTCCCCTCATTCAGTATCAGTGAGTGCTCCCCTCATCCAGTATCAGTGTGTATTCCCCTTATGCAGTATCAGTGTGTATTCCCCTTATGCAGTATCAGTGAGTTCTCCCCTCGTGCAGTATCAGTGAGTACTCCCCTCGTGTAATATCAGTGAGTGCTCCCCTCGTCCAGTATCACTGAGTACTCCCCTCGTCCAGTAGCAGTGAGTGTTCACCTCACCCAGTATCAGTGAGTGCTCCCCTCGCCCAGTATCAGTGAGTGCTCCCCTCGCCCAGTATCAGTGAGTGCTCCCCTCGCCCAGTATCAGTGAGTGCTCCCCTCGCCCAGTATCAGTGAGTGCTCCCCTCGCCCAGTATCAGTGAGTGCTCCCCTCGCCCATTATCAGTGAGTGCTCCCCTCGCCCATTATCAGTGAGTGCTCCCCTCGCCCATTATCAGTGAGTGCTCCCCTCACCCATTATCAGTGAGTGCTCCCCTCGCCCATTATCAGTGAGTGCTCCCCTCGCCCAGTATCAGTGAGTGCTCCCCTCGCCCAGTATCAGTGAGTGCTCCCTTCGTCCAGTATCATTGAGTGCTCCCCTCGTCCAGGATCATTGAGTGCTCCCCTCGTCCAGTATCAGTGAGTGTTCAACCCTCCCAGTATCAGTGAGTGCTCCCTTCGTCCAGTATCAGTGAGTGCTCCCCTTGTCCAGTATCAGTGAGTGTTCGCCTCGTCCAGTATCAGTGAGTACTCCCCTCGTCCAGTATCAGTGAGTGCTCCCCTCGTCCAGTAGCAGTGAGTGCTCCCCTCGTCCAGTAGCAGTGAGTGCTCCCCTCGTCCAGTAGCAGTGAGTGCTCCCCTCGTCCAGTAGCAGTGAGTGCTCCCCTCGTCCAGTAGCAGTGAGTGCTCCCCTCGTCCAGTAGCAGTGAGTGCTCCCCTCGTGCAGTATCAGTGAGTACTTCCCTCGTGCCATATCAGTGAGTATTCCCCTTGTGCAGTATCCGTGAGTATTCCCCTCGTCCAGTATCAGTTAGTGCTCCACTCGTGCAGTATCAGTGTGTATTCCCTTCGTGCAGCATCAGTGTGTATTCCCCTCGTCCAGTATCAGTGAGTGCTCCCCTCGTCCAGTATCAGTGAGTGCTCCCCTCGTCCAGTATCCGTGAGTGCTCCCCTCGTCCAGTATCCGTGGTTGATCCCCTCGTCCTGTATCAGTGAGTGCTCCCCTCGTCCTGTATCAGTGAGTGCTCCCCTCGTCCAGTATCAGTGTGTATTCCCCTCATGCAGTATCAGTGAGTACTCCCCTCGTTCAGTATCAGTGAGTACTGCCCTCGTTCAGTATCAGTGAGTACTCCCCTCGCGCAGTATTAATGAGTACTCCACTTGTGCAGTATCAGTGTGTATTCCCCTTGTGCAGTATCAGTGAGTACTCCCCTCGTGTAGTATCAGTGAGTGTTCGTCTCATCCAGCATCAGTGAGTACTCCCCTCGCACGGTATCAATGAGTACTCCACTTGTGCCGTATCAGTGTGTATTCCCCTCGTGGTGTATCACTGTGTACTCCCCTTGCCCAGTATCAGTGAGTGCTCCCCTCGCCCAGTATCAGTGAGTGCTCCCCTCGCCCAGTATCAGTGAGTGCTCCCCTCGCCCAGTATCAGTGAGTGCTCCCCTCGCCCAGTATCAGTGAGTGCTCCCCTCGCCCAGTATCAGTGAGTGTTCAACCCTCCCAGTATCAGTGAGTGCTCCCTTCGTCCAGTATCAGTGAGTGCTCCCCTTGTCCAGTATCAGTGAGTGTTCACCTCGCCCAGTATCAGTGAATGCTCCCCTCGTGCAGTATCAGTGTGTATTCTCCTCGTGCCGTATCAGTGTGTATTCCCCTCGTGCAGTATCAGTGAGTACTCCTCCAGTCCATTATCAGTGAGTACTCCTCTAGTCCAGTATCAGTGAGTACTCCTCTCGTGCAGTATCAGTGAGTGTTCCCCTCGTCTAGTATCAGTGAGTGTTCCCCTCATCTAGTATCCATGAATGCTCCCCTCGTGTAGTATCATTGTGTCCTCCCCTCGTCCAGTATCAGTGAGTGCTCCCCTCGTCCAGTATCAGTGAGTGCTCCCCTCGTCCAGTATCAGTGAGTGCTCCCCTCGTCCAGTATCAGTGAGTGCTCCCCTCGCCCAGTATCAGTGAGTACTCCCCTCGTGCAGTATCAGTGAGTACTCCCCTCGTGCAGTATCAGTGAGTGCTCCCCTCATCCAGTATCAGTGAGTGCTCCCCTCATCCAGTATCAGTGAGTACTCCCCTCATCCAGTATCAGTGAGTGCTCTCATCATCCAGTATCAGTTAGTGCTCCACTCGTGCAGTATCAGTGAGTGCTCACCTCGTCCAGGAACAGTGAGTACTCCCCTCGTCCAGTATCAGTGAGTGCTCCCCTCGTCCAGTATCAGTGAGTACTCCCCTCGTCCAGTATCAGTGAGTACTCCCCTCGTCCAGTATCAGTGAGTACTCCCCTCGTCCAGTATCAGTGAGTACTCCCCTCGTCCAGTATCAGTGAGTGCTCCCCTCGTCCAGTATCTGTGAGTGCTCCCCTCGTCCAGTATCTGTGAGTGCTCCCCTCGTGCAGTATCAGTGAGTGCTCCCCTCGTGCAGTATCAGTGAGTGCTCCCCTCATCCAGTATCAGTGAGTACTCCCCTCATCCAGTATCAGTGAGTGCTCTCATCATCCAGTATCAGTTAGTGCTCCACTCGTGCAGTATCAGTGAGTGCTCACCTCGTCCAGTATCAGTGAGTGCTCCCCTCATCCAGTATCAGTGAGTACTCCCCTCATCCAGTATCAGTGAGTGCTCTCATCATCCAGTATCAGTTAGTGCTCCACTCGTGCAGTATCAGTGAGTGCTCACCTCGTCCAGGAACAGTGAGTACTCCCCTCGTCCAGTATCAGTGAGTGCTCCCCTCGTCCAGTATCAGTGAGTACTCCCCTCGTCCAGTATCAGTGAGTACTCCCCTCGTCCAGTATCAGTGAGTACTCCCCTCGTCCAGTATCAGTGAGTACTCCCCTCGTCCAGTATCAGTGAGTACTCCCCTCGTCCAGTATCTGTGAGTGCTCCCCTCGTCCAGTATCTGTGAGTGCTCCCCTCGTGCAGTATCAGTGAGTGCTCCCCTCGTGCAGTATCAGTGAGTGCTCCCCTCATCCAGTATCAGTGAGTACTCCCCTCATCCAGTATCAGTGAGTGCTCTCATCATCCAGTATCAGTTAGTGCTCCACTCGTGCAGTATCAGTGAGTGCTCACCTCGTCCAGGAACAGTGAGTGCTCACCTCGTCCAGGAACAGTGAGTACTCCCCTCGTCCAGTATCAGTGAGTGCTCCCCTCGTCCAGTATCAGTGAGTACTCCCCTCGTCCAGTATCAGTGAGTACTCCCCTCGTCCAGTATCAGTGAGTACTCCCCTCGTCCAGTATCAGTGAGTACTCCCCTCGTCCAGTATCAGTGAGTGCTCCCCTCGTCCAGTATCTGTGAGTGCTCCCCTCGTCCAGTATCTGTGAGTGCTCCCCTCGTGCAGTATCAGTGAGTGCTCCCCTCGTGCAGTATCAGTGAGTGCTCCCCTCATCCAGTATCAGTGAGTACTCCCCTCGTCCAGTATCAGTGAGTACTCCCCTCGTCCAGTATCAGTGAGTACTCCCCTCGTCCAGTATCTGTGAGTGCTCCCCTCGTCCAGTATCTGTGAGTGCTCCCCTCGTGCAGTATCAGTGAGTGCTCCCCTCGTGCAGTATCAGTGAGTGCTCCCCTCGTCCAGTATCAGTGAGTGCTCCCCTCGTCCAGTATCAGTGAGTGCTCCCCTCGTCCAGTATCAGTGAGTGCTCCCCTCGTGCAGTATCAGTGAGTGCTCCCCTCGTGCAGTATCAGTGAGTGCTCCCCTCGTGCAGTATCAGTGAGTGCTCCCCTCGTGCAGTATCAGTGAATGCTCCCCTCATCCAGTATCAGTGAGTACTCCCCTCGTGCCGTATCAGTGAGTATTCCCCTCGTGCAGTATCAGTGAGTGCTCCCCTCGTCCAGTATCAGTGAGTGCTCCCCTCGTGCAGTATCAGTGAATACTTCCCTCGTCCAGTATCAGTTAGTCTTCACCTCCCCCAGTATCAGTGAGTGCTCCCCTCGTGCAGTATCAGTGAGTGCTCCCCTCGTGCAGTATCAGTGAGTGCTCCCCCCATGCAGTTGCAGTGAGTACTCTCCCCTTGCAGTTGCAGTGAGTACTCTCCCCGTGCAGCTGCAGTGAGTACTGCCCTCGTCCAGTATCAGTGAGTACTGCCCTCGACCAGTATCAGTGAGTACTGCCCTCGTGCGGTGTCAGTGAGTACTGCCCTCGTGCGGTGTCAGTGAGTACTGCCCTCGTGCAGTGTCAGTGAGTACTGCCCTCGTGCAGTGTCAGTGAGTACTGCCCTCGTGCAGTATCACTGAGTACTGCCCTCGTGCAGTATCACTGAGTACTGCCCTCGTCCAGTATCAGTGAGTGTTCGCCTCGTCCAGTATCAGTGAGTACTCCCCTTGGCCAGTATCAGTGAGTGTTACTCTCGTGCAGTATCTGTGACTACTCCCCTCGTGCAGTATCAGTGTTTCTTCCCCTTGTCCAGTATCAGTGAGTGCTCCCCTCGCCCAGTATCATTGAATGCTCCCCTCGCCCAGTATCATTGAATGCTCCCCTCGTCCAGTATCAGTGAATGCTCCCCTCGTGCAGTATCAGTGAGTACTCCCCTCGCCCAGTATCATTGAATGCTCCCCTCGCCCAGTATCATTGAATGCTCCCCTCGTCCAGTATCAGTGAGTACTCCCCCCGTGCAGCAGCAGTGAGTACTCCCCCCCCCGCAGCAGCAGTGAGTACTCCCCCCGTGCAGCAGCAGTGAGTACTTCCCTCGTGCAGTGTCAGTGAGTACTGCCCTCGTCCAGTATCAGTGAGTGTTCCCCTCGTGCCGTATCAGTGATTACTCCACTTGTGCAGTATCAGTGAGTACTCCCCCGGTGCCGCAGCAGTGAGTACTCCCCCGGTGCCGCAGCAGTGAGTACTCCCCCCCCCCCCCCGTGCAGCAGCAGTGAGTACTCCCCCCCCACCCACCCCCCGTGCAGCAGCAGTGAGTTCTCCCCCCCCCGTGCAGCAGCAGTGAGTACTCCCCCCCCGTGCAGCAGCAGTGAGTACTTCCCTCGTGCAATGTCAGTGAGTACTGCCCTCGTGCAGTATCAGTGAGTACTCCCCCGGTGCAGCAGCAGTGAGTACTCACCCTGTGCAGCAGCAGTGAGTACTTCCCTCGTGCAATGTCAGTGAGTACTCCCCTCGTGCAATGTCAGTGAGTACTCCCCTCGTGCAATGTCAGTGAGTGTTCCCCTCGTCCAGTATCAGCGTGAACTCCCCTCGTCCAGGATCAGCGAGTACTCCCCTCGTCCAGGATCAGTGAGTGTTCACCTCACTCAGTATCAGTGAGTACACCCCTCGTGCAGTATCAGTGAGTACTCCCCTCATCCAGTATCAGTGAGTACTTCTCTAGTCCATTATCAGTGAGTACTCCTCTCGTGCAGTATCAGTGAGTGTTCCACTCGTCTAGTATCAGTGAGTGTTCCCCTCATCTAGTATCCGTGAATGCTCCCCTCGTGTAGTATCATTGTGTGCTCCCCACGTGCAGTATCAGTGTGTCCTCCACTCGTGCAGTATCAGTGGGTGTTCTCCTCGTCCAGTATCAGTGAATACTCCCCTCGTCCAGTATCAGTGAGTATTACCCTCGTGCAGTATCAGTGAGTACTCCCCTCGTGCAGTATCAGTGAGTACTCCCCTCGTACAATATCAGTGAGTACTCCCCTCGTACAATATCAGTGAGTACTCCCCTCGTGCAGTATCAGTGAGTACTCCCCTCGTGCAGTATCAGTGAGTACTCCCCTCGTACAATATCAGTGAGTACTCCCCTCGTACAATATCAGTGAGTACTCCCCTCGTACAATATCAGTGAGTACTCCCCTCGTACAATATCAGTGAGTACTCCCCTCGTACAATATCAGTGAGTACTCCCCTCGTACAATATCAGTGAGTACTCCCCTCGTGCAGTATCAGTGTGTATTCCCCTCGTGCAGTATCACTGAGTACTGCCCTCGTGCAGTATCACTGAGTACTGCCCTCGTCCAGTATCAGTGAGTGTTCGCCTCGTCCAGTATCAGTGAGTACTCCCCTTGGCCAGTATCAGTGAGTGTTACTCTCGTGCAGTATCTGTGACTACTCCCCTCGTGCAGTATCAGTGTTTCTTCCCCTTGTCCAGTATCAGTGAGTGCTCCCCTCGCCCAGTATCATTGAATGCTCCCCTCGCCCAGTATCATTGAATGCTCCCCTCGTCCAGTATCAGTGAATGCTCCCCTCGTGCAGTATCAGTGAGTACTCCCCCCGTGCAGCAGCAGTGAGTACTCCCCCCCCCCCCCCGCAGCAGCAGTGAGTACTCCCCCCGTGCAGCAGCAGTGAGTACTTCCCTCGTGCAGTGTCAGTGAGTACTGCCCTCGTCCAGTATCAGTGAGTGTTCCCCTCGTGCCGTATCAGTGATTACTCCACTTGTGCAGTATCAGTGAGTACTCCCCCGGTGCCGCAGCAGTGAGTACTCCCCCGGTGCCGCAGCAGTGAGTACTCCCCCGGTGCCGCAGCAGTGAGTACTCCCCCCCCCCCCCCCCCCCCCCGTGCAGCAGCAGTGAGTACTCCCCCGTGCAGCAGCAGTGAGTACTCCCCCCCACCCATCCCCCGTGCAGCAGCAGTGAGTTCTCCCCCCCCCGTGCAGCAGCAGTGAGTACTCCCCCCCCGTGCAGCAGCAGTGAGTACTTCCCTCGTGCAATGTCAGTGAGTACTGCCCTCGTGCAGTATCAGTGAGTACTCCCCCGGTGCAGCAGCAGTGAGTACTCACCCTGTGCAGCAGCAGTGAGTACTTCCCTCGTGCAATGTCAGTGAGTACTCCCCTCGTGCAATGTCAGTGAGTGTTCCCCTCGTCCAGTATCAGCGTGAACTCCCCTCGTCCAGGATCAGCGAGTACTCCCCTCGTCCAGGATCAGTGAGTGTTCACCTCACTCAGTATCAGTGAGTACACCCCTCGTGCAGTATCAGTGAGTACTCCCCTCATCCAGTATCAGTGAGTACTTCTCTAGTCCATTATCAGTGAGTACTCCTCTAGTCCAGTATCAGTGAGTACTCCTCTCGTGCAGTATCAGTGAGTGTTCCACTCGTCTAGTATCAGTGAGTGTTCCCCTCATCTAGTATCCGTGAATGCTCCCCTCGTGTAGTATCATTGTGTGCTCCCCACGTGCAGTATCAGTGTGTCCTCCACTCGTGCAGTATCAGTGGGTGTTCTCCTCGTCCAGTATCAGTGAATACTCCCCTCGCCCAGTATCATTGAATGCTCCCCTCGTCCAGTATCAGTGAATGCTCCCCTCGTGCAGTATCAGTGAGTACTCCCCCCGTGCAGCAGCAGTGAGTACTTCCCTCGTGCAGTGTCAGTGAGTACTGCCCTCGTCCAGTATCAGTGAGTATTACCCTCGTGCAGTATCAGTGAGTACTCCCCTCGTGCAGTATCAGTGAGTACTCCACTCGTGCAGTATCAGTGAGTACTCCCCTCGTACAATATCAGTGAGTACTCCCCTCGTACAATATCAGTGAGTACTCCCCTCGTGCAGTATCAGTGAGTACTCCCCTCGTGCAGTATCAGTGAGTACTCCCCTCGTACAATATCAGTGAGTACTCCCCTCGTACAATATCAGTGAGTACTCCCCTCGTACAATATCAGTGAGTACTCCCCTCGTGCAGTATCAGTGTGTATTCCCCTCGTGCAGTATCAGTGAGTACTCCCCTCGTACAATATCAGTGAGTACTCCCCTCGTACAATATCAGTGAGTACTCCCCTCGTACAATATCAGTGAGTACTCCCCTCGTGCAGTGTCAGTGTGTATTCCCATCGTCCAGTATCAGTGAGTACTCCCCTCGTCCAGTATCAGTGAGTGTTCGCCTCATGCAGTATCAGTGAGTAATCCCCTCATCCAGTATTAGTGAGTACTCCCCTCGTCCTGTATCAGTGCGTACACCCCTCGTCCTGTATCAGTGAGTACTCCCCACGTGCAGTATCAGTGAGTACTCCCCTCATGCAGTATCAGTGAGTACTCCCCTCATCCAGTATTAGTGCGTACACCCCTCGTCCTGTAGCAGTGCATACTCCCCTCGTGCAGTATCAGTGAGTACTCCCCTCGTCCAGGAACAGTGAGTACTCCCCTCGTCCAGTATCAGTGAGTACTCCCCTCGTCCAGTATCAGTGAGTACTCCCCTCGTCCTGTATCAGTGAGTACTCCCCTCGTCCAGTATCCGTGAGTGCTCCCCTCGTCCACTATCAGTGAGTGCTCCCCTCGTGCAGTATCAGTGAGTACTCCCCTCGTCCAGTATCAGTGAGTGCTCCCCTCGTCCAGTATCAGTGAGTGCTCCCCTCGTCCAGTATCAGTGAGTGCTCCCCTTGTCCAGTATCAGTGAGTACTCCCCTCGCCCAGTATCAGTGAGTACTCCCCTCGTGCAGTATCAGTGAGTGCTCCCCTCATCCAGTATCAGTGAGTGCTCTCATTGTCCAGTATCAGTGCGTACTCCCCTCGTGCAGTATCAGTGAGTACTCCCCTCGTCCAGGAACAGTGAGTACTCCCCTCGTCCAGTATCAGTGAGTACTCCCCTCGTCCAGTATCAGTGAGTACTCCCCTCGTCCTGTATCAGTGAGTACTCCCCTCGTCCAGTATCCGTGAGTGCTCCCCTCGTCCACTATCAGTGAGTGCTCCCCTCGTGCAGTATCAGTGAATACTTCCCTCGTCCAGTATCAGTGAGTGTTCACCTCGCCCAGTATCAGTGAGTACTCCCCTCGTCCAGTATCAGTGAGTGTTCACCTCACCCAGTATCTGTGAGTGCTCCCCTTGTCCAGTATCAGTGAGTGCTCCCCTCGTGCAGTATCAGTGAGTGCTCCCCTCGTCCAGTATCAGTGAGTGTTCACCTCACCCAGTATCTGTGAGTGCTCCCCTTGTCCAGTATCAGTGAGTGCTCCCCTCGTGCAGTATCAGTGAGTGCTCCCCTCGTGCAGTATCAGTGAGTGCTCCCCTCGTGCAGTGTCAGTGAGTGCTCCCCTCGTGCAGTATCAGTGAGTGCTCCCCTCGTGCAGTATCAGTGAGTGCTCCCCTCGTGCAGTATCAGTGAGTGCTCCCCTCGTGCAGTATCAGTGAGTGCTCCCCTCGTGCAGTATCAGTGAGTGTTCCACTCGTCTAGTATCAGTGAGTGTTCCCCTCATCTAGTATCCGTGAATGCTCCCCTCGTGTAGTATCATTGTGTGCTCCCCACGTGCAGTATCAGTGTGTCCTCCACTCGTGCAGTATCAGTGGGTGTTCTCCTCGTCCAGTATCAGTGAATACTCCCCTCGTCCAGTATCAGTGAGTATTACCCTCGTGCAGTATCAGTGAGTACTCCCCTCGTGCAGTATCAGTGAGTACTCCACTCGTGCAGTATCAGTGAGTACTCCCCTCGTACAATATCAGTGAGTACTCCCCTCGTACAATATCAGTGAGTACTCCCCTCGTACAATATCAGTGAGTACTCCCCTCGTGCAGTATCAGTGAGTACTCCCCTCGTGCAGTATCAGTGAGTACTCCCCTCGTACAATATCAGTGAGTACTCCCCTCGTACAATATCAGTGAGTACTCCCCTCGTACAATATCAGTGAGTACTCCCCTCGTACAATATCAGTGAGTACTCCCCTCGTACAATATCAGTGAGTACTCCCCTCGTGCAGTATCAGTGTGTATTCCCCTCGTGCAGTATCAGTGAGTACTCCCCTCGTACAATATCAGTGAGTACTCCCCTCGTACAATATCAGTGAGTACTCCCCTCGTACAATATCAGTGAGTACTCCCCTCGTACAATATCAGTGAGTACTCCCATCGTCCAGTATCAGTGTGTATTCCCATCGTCCAGTATCAGTGAGTACTCCCCTCGTCCAGTATCAGTGAGTGTTCGCCTCATGCAGTATCAGTGAGTAATCCCCTCATCCAGTATTAGTGAGTACTCCCCTCGTCCTGTATCAGTGCGTACACCCCTCGTCCTGTATCAGTGAGTACTCCCCTCGTGCAGTATCAGTGAGTACTCCCCTCATGCAGTATCAGTGAGTACTCCCCTCATCCAGTATTAGTGCGTACACCCCTCGTCCTGTATCAGTGCATACTCCCCTCGTGCAGTATCAGTGAGTATTCCCCTCGTCCAGTATCAGTGAGTATTCCCCTCGTCCAGTATCAGTGAGTGCTCCCCTCGTCCAGTATCAGTGAGTGCTCCCCTCGTCCAGTATCAGTGAGTGCTCCCCTTGTCCAGTATCAGTGAGTACTCCCCTCGCCCAGTATCAGTGAGTACTCCCCTCGCCCAGTATCAGTGAGTACTCCCCTCGTGCAGTATCAGTGAGTACTCCCCTCATCCAGTATTAGTGCGTACACCCCTCGTCCTGTATCAGTGCATACTCCCCTCGTGCAGTATCAGTGAGTATTCCCCTCGTCCAGTATCAGTGAGTACTCCCCTCGTCCAGGAACAGTGAGTACTCCCCTCGTCCAGGAACAGTGAGTACTCCCCTCGTCCAGTATCAGTGAGTACTCCCCTCGTCCAGTATCCGTGAGTGCTCCCCTCGTCCAGTATCAGTGAGTGCTCCCCTCGTGCAGTATCAGTGAATACTTCCCTCGTCCAGTATCAGTGAGTGTTCACCTCGCCCAGTATCAGTGAGTACTCCCCTCGTCCAGTATCAGTGAGTGTTCACCTCACCCAGTATCTGTGAGTGCTCCCCTTGTCCAGTATCAGTGAGTGCTCCCCTCGTGCAGTATCAGTGAGTGCTCCCCTCGTCCAGTATCAGTGAGTGTTCACCTCACCCAGTATCTGTGAGTGCTCCCCTTGTCCAGTATCTGTGAGTGCTCCCCTTGTCCAGTATCAGTGAGTGCTCCCCTTGTCCAGTATCAGTGAGTGCTCCCCTTGTCCAGTATCAGTGAGTGCTCCCCTCGTGCAGTGTCAGTGAGTGCTCCCCTCGCCCAGTATCAGTGAGTACTCCCCTCGTGCAGTATCAGTGAGTACTCCCCTCATCCAGTATTAGTGCGTACACCCCTCGTCCTGTATCAGTGCATACTCCCCTCGTGCAGTATCAGTGAGTATTCCCCTCGTCCAGGAACAGTGAGTACTCCCCTCGTCCAGGAACAGTGAGTACTCCCCTCGTCCAGTATCAGTGAGTACTCCCCTCGTCCAGTATCAGTGAGTACTCCCCTCGTCCAGTATCAGTGAGTACTCCCCTCGTCCAGTATCCGTGAGTGCTCCCCTCGTCCAGTATCAGTGAGTGCTCCGCTCGTGCAGTATCAGTGAATACTTCCCTCGTCCAGTATCAGTGAGTGTTCACCTCGCCCAGTATCAGTGAGTACTCCCCTCGTCCAGTATCAGTGAGTGTTCACCTCACCCAGTATCAGTGAGTGCTCCCCTTGTCCAGTATCAGTGAGTGCTCCCCTCGTGCAGTATCAGTGAGTGCTCCCCTCGTCCAGTATCAGTGAGTGTTCACCTCACCCAGTATCTGTGAGTGCTCCCCTTGTCCAGTATCAGTGAGTGCTCCCCTTGTCCAGTATCAGTGAGTGCTCCCCTCGTGCAGTATCAGTGAGTGCTCCCCTCGTGCAGTGTCAGTGAGTGCTCCCCTCGTGCAGTGTCAGTGAGTGCTCCCCTCGTGCAGTGTCAGTGAGTGCTCCCCTCGTGCAGTGTCAGTGAGTGCTCCCCTCGTGCAGTATCAGTGAGTGCTCCCCTCGTGCAGTATCAGTGAGTGCTCCCCTCGTGCAGTATCAGTGAGTGCTCCCCTCGTGCAGTATCAGTGAGTGCTCCCCTCGTGCAGTATCAGTGAGTGCTCCCCTCGTGCAGTATCAGTGAGTGCTCCCCTCGTGCAGTATCAGTGAGTGCTCCCCTCGTCCAGTATCAGCGAGTACTCTCCCCGTGCAGTATCAGTGAGTACTCACCCCGTGCAGCAGCAGTGAGTACTGCCCTCGTGCAGTGTCAGTGAGTACTGCCCTCGTGCAGTATCAGTGATTGTTCACCTCACCCAGTATCAGTGAGTTCTCCCCTCGCCCAGTATCAGTGAGTGCTCCCCTCGCCCAGTATCAGTGAGTGCTCCCCTCGCCCAGTATCAGTGAATGTTCCCCTCGCCCAGTATCAGTGAATGCTCCCCTCGTCCAGTATTATTGAGTGCTCCCCTCGTCCAGTATCAGTGAGTGTTCACCTTACCCAGGAACAGTGAGTGCTCCCCTCGTTCAGTATCAGTGAGTGCTCCTCTCGTTCAGTATCAGTGAGTGCTCCCCTCATCCAGTATCAGTGTGTATTCCCCTCGTTCAGTATCAGTGAGTGCTCCCCTCGTGCAGTATCAGTGAGTACTCCCCTCGTGTAGTATCAGTGAGTGCTCCCCTCGTCCAGTAGCAATGAGTGTTCACCTCACCCAGTATCAGTGAGTGCTCCCCTCGTCCAGAATCAGTGAGTGCTCCCCTCGCCCAGTGTCAGTGAGTGCTCCCCTCGCCCAGTGTCAGTGAGTGCTCCCCTCGCCCAGTGTCAGTGAGTACTCCCCTCGCCCAGTGTCAGTGAGTGCTCCCCTCGCCCAGTGTCAGTGAGTGCTCCCCTCGCCCAGTGTCAGTGAGTGCTCCCCTCGCCCAGTGTCAGTGAGTGCTCCCCTCGCCCAGTGTCAGTGAGTGCTCCCCTCGCCCAGTGTCAGTGAGTGCTCCCCTCGCCCAGTGTCAGTGAGTGCTCCCCTCGCCCAGTGTCAGTGAGTGCTCCCCTCGCCCAGTGTCAGTGAGTGCTCCCCTCGCCCAGTGTCAGTGAGTGCTCCCCTCGCCCAGTGTCAGTGAGTGCTCCCCTCGCCCAGTGTCAGTGAGTGCTCCCCTCGCCCAGTATCAGTAAGTACTCCCCTCGTCCAGTATCAGTGAGTGCTCCCCTCGTGCAGTATCAGTGAATACTTCCCTCGTCCAGTATCAGTGAGTGCTCCCCTCGTCCAGTATCAGTGAGTGTTCACCTCACCCAGTATCTGTGAGTGTTCACCTCACCCAGTATCTGTGAGTGCTCCCCTTGTCCAGTATCTGAGTGCTCTCCTCGTGCAGTATCAGTGAGTGCTCTCCTCGTCCAGTATCAGTGAGTGCTCCCCTCGTGCAGTATCAGTGAATACTTCCCTCGTCCAGTATCAGTGAGTGTTCACCTCGCCCAGTATCAGTGAGTGCTCCCCTCGTCCAGTATCAGTGAGTGTTCACCTCACCCAGTATCTGTGAGTGCTCCCCTTGTCCAGTATCTGAGTGCTCTCCTCGTGCAGTATCAGTGAGTGCTCTCCTCGTGCAGTATCAGTGAGTGCTCCCCTCGTGCAGTATCAGTGAGTGCTCCCCTCGTGCAGTATCAGTGAGTGCTCCCCTCGTGCAGTATCAGTGAGTGCTCCCCTCGTGCAGTATCAGTGAGTGCTCCCCTCGTGCAGTATCAGTGAGTGCTCCCCTCGTGCAGTATCAGTGAGTGCCCCCCCCGTGCAGTATCAGTGAGTACTCTCCTCGTGCAGTTGCAGTGAGTACTCTCCCCGTGCAGCAGCAGTGAGTGCTGCCCCCGTGCAGCAGCAGTGAGTACTGCCCTCGTGCAGTGTCAGTGATTGTTCACCTCACCCAGTATCAGTGAGTACTCCCCTCGTCCAGTACCAGTGAGTGTTCACCTCGTGCTGTATCAGTGAATGCTCCCCTCGTCCAGTATCAGTGAGTACTCCCCTCGTACAGTATTACTGAGGATCCTGTCCTACCGTGGACTGGATGCGCAACCTTCCTTCGTGTGAAGAGACAAATATAGAGCACTCTGAAAGTCTGGAGAAATAAATATCAGTGAGTGCTCCGCTCGTCCAGTATCAGTGAGTGCTCCCCTCGTCCAGTATCAGTGAGTGCTCCCCTCGTCGAGTATCAGTGAGTGCTCCCCTCGTCCAGTATCAGTGAGTGCTCCCCTCGTCCAGTATCAGTGAGTGCTCCCCTCGTCGAGTATCAGTGAGTGCTCCCCTCGCCCAGTATCAGTGAGTGCTCCCCTCGCCCAGTATCAGTGAGTGCTCCCCTCGCCCAGTATCAGTGAGTGCTCCCCTCGCCCAGTATCAGTGAATGCTCCCCTTGTCCAGTATTATTGAGTGCTCCCCTCGTCCAGTATCAGTGAGTGTTCACCTTACCCAGGAACAGTGAATGCTCCCCTCGTTCAGTATCAGTGAGTGCTCCCCTCGTTCAGTATCAGTGAGTACTCCCCTCATCCAGTATCAGTGTGTATTCCCCTTATGCAGTATCAGTGAGTGCTCCCCTCGCCCAGTATCAGTGAGTGCTCCCCTCGCCCAGTATCAGTGAGTGCTCCCCTCGCCCAGTATCAGTGAGTGCTCCCCTCGCCCAGTATCAGTGAGTGCTCCCCTCGCCCAGTATCAGTGAGTGCTCCCCTCGCCCAGTATCAGTGAGTGCTCCCCTCGCCCAGTATCAGTGAGTGCTCCCCTCGCCCAGTATCAGTGAGTGCTCCCCTCGCCCAGTATCAGTGAATGCTCCCCTCGCCCAGTATCAGTGAGTGCTCCCCTCGCCCAGTATCAGTGAGTGCTCCCCTCGCCCAGTATCAGTGAGTGCTCCCCTCGCCCAGTATCAGTGAGTGCTCCCCTCGCCCAGTATCAGTGAGTGCTCCCCTCGCCCAGTATCAGTGAGTGCTCCCCTCGCCCAGTATCAGTGAGTGCTCCTCTCGCCCAGTATCAGTGAGTGCTCCCCTCGCCCAGTATCAGTGAGTGCTCCTCTCGCCCAGTATCAGTGAGTGCTCCTCTCGCCCAGTATCAGTGAGTGCTCCCCTCGCCCAGGATCAGTGAGTGCTCCCCTCGCCCAGTATCAGTGAGTGCTCCCCTCGCCCAGTATCAGTGAGTGCTCCCCTCGCCCAGTATCAGTGAGTGCTCCCCTCGCCCAGTATCAATGAGTGCTCCCCTTGTCCAGTATCAGTGAGTGTTCGCCTCGTCCAGTAGCAGTGAGTGCTCCCCTCGTCCAGTAGCAGTGAGTGCTCCCCTCGTCCAGTAGCAGTGAGTGCTCCCCTCGTCGAGTATCAGTGAGTGCTCCCCTCGCCCAGTATCAGTGAGTGCTCCCCTCGCCCAGTATCAGTGAGTGCTCCCCTCGCCCAGTATCAGTGAGTGCTCCCCTCGCCCAGTATCAGTGAATGCTCCCCTTGTCCAGTATTATTGAGTGCTCCCCTCGTCCAGTATCAGTGAGTGTTCACCTTACCCAGGAACAGTGAATGCTCCCCTCGTTCAGTATCAGTGAGTGCTCCCCTCGTTCAGTATCAGTGAGTACTCCCCTCATCCAGTATCAGTGTGTATTCCCCTTATGCAGTATCAGTGAGTGCTCCCCTCGCCCAGTATCAGTGAGTGCTCCCCTCGCCCAGTATCAGTGAGTGCTCCCCTCGCCCAGTATCAGTGAGTGCTCCCCTCGCCCAGTATCAGTGAGTGCTCCCCTCGCCCAGTATCAGTGAGTGCTCCCCTCGCCCAGTATCAGTGAGTGCTCCCCTCGCCCAGTATCAGTGAGTGCTCCCCTCGCCCAGTATCAGTGAGTGCTCCCCTCGCCCAGTATCAGTGAGTGCTCCCCTCGCCCAGTATCAGTGAGTGCTCCCCTCGCCCAGTATCAGTGAGTGCTCCCCTCGCCCAGTATCAGTGAGTGCTCCCCTCGCCCAGTATCAGTGAGTGCTCCCCTCGCCCAGTATCAGTGAGTGCTCCCCTCGCCCAGTATCAGTGAGTGCTCCCCTCGCCCAGTATCAGTGAGTGCTCCCCTCGCCCAGTATCAGTGAGTGCTCCTCTCGCCCAGTATCAGTGAGTGCTCCTCTCGCCCAGTATCAGTGAGTGCTCCCCTCGCCCAGTATCAGTGAGTGCTCCTCTCGCCCAGTATCAGTGAGTGCTCCTCTCGCCCAGTATCAGTGAGTGCTCCCCTCGCCCAGGATCAGTGAGTGCTCCCCTCGCCCAGTATCAGTGAGTGCTCCCCTCGCCCAGTATCAGTGAGTGCTCCCCTCGCCCAGTATCAGTGAGTGCTCCCCTCGCCCAGTATCAATGAGTGCTCCCCTTGTCCAGTATCAGTGAGTGTTCGCCTCGTCCAGTAGCAGTGAGTGCTCCCCTCGTCCAGTAGCAGTGAGTGCTCCCCTCGTCCAGTAGCAGTGAGTACTCCCCTCGTGCCGTATCAGTGAGTATTCCCCTCGAGCAGTATCCGTGAGTATTCCCCTCGTCCAGTATCAGTGTGTATTCCCTTCGTGCAGCATCAGTGTGTATTCCCCTCGTGCAGTATCAGTGAATGCTCCCCTCGTCCAGTATCCGTGAGTGATCCCCTCGTCCAGTATCCGTGAGTGCTCCCCTCGTCCAGTATCAGTGTGTATTCCCCTCGTTCAGTATCAGTGAGTACTCCCCTCGTTCTGTATCAGTGAGTACTGCCCTCGTTCAGTATCAGTGAGTACTCCCCTCGTTCAGTATCAGTGAGTACTCCCCTCGCGCAGTATTAATGAGTACTCCCCTCGCGCAGTATTAATGAGTACTCCCCTCGTTCAGTATCAGTGAGTGCTCCCCTCGTCCAGTATCAGTGAGTACTCCCCTCGCGCGGTATCAATGAGTACTCCACTAGTGCAGTATCAGTGTGTATTCCCTTCGCCCAGTATCAGTGAGTGCTCCCCTCGTCCAGTATCAGTGAGTGCTGCCCCCGTGCAGTATCAGTGAGTACTCTCCCCGTGCAGCATCAGTGAGTACTGTCCCCGTGCAGCGTCAGTGAGTACTGCCCTCGTGTAGTATCAGTGAGTGTTCGCCTCATCCAGTATCAGTGAGTACTCCCCTCGCACGGTATCAATGAGTTCTCCACTTGTGCCGTATCAGTGTGTATTCCCCTCGTGGTGTATCAGTGAATGCTCCCCTCATCCAGTATCAGTGAGTGCTCCCCTCGTCCAGTATCAGTGAGTACTCCCCTCGTGCGGTATCAATGAGTACTCCACTTGTGCAGTATCAGTGATTGTTCACCTCACCCAGTATCAGTGGGTGCTCCCCTCGCCCAGTATCAGTGAGTGCTCCCCTCGCCCAGTATCAGTGAGTGCTCCCCTCGCCCAGTATCAGTGAGTGCTCCCCTCGCCCAGTATCAGTGAGTGCTCCCCTCGCCCAGTATCAGTGAATGCTCCCCTCGCCCAGTATCAGTGAATGCTCCCCTCGCCCAGTATTATTGAGTACTCCCCTCGTGCAGTATCAGTGAGTGTTCACCTCACCCAATATCAGTGAGTGCTCCCCTCGTGCCGTATCAGTGAGTGCTCCCCTCGTGCCGTATCAGTGAGTATTCCCCTCGTGCAGTATCCATGAGTATTCCCCTCGTCCAGTATCAGTGTGTATTCCGTTCGTGCAGCATCAGTGTGTATTCCCCTCGTGCAGTATCAGTGAATGCTCCCCTCGTCCAGTATCCGTGAGTGCTCCCCTCGTCCAGTATCCGTGAGTGCTCCCCTCGTCCAGTATCAGTGAGTACGCCCCTCGTTCAGTATCAGTGAGTACGCCCCTCGTTCAGTATCAGTGAGTACTGCCCTCGTTCAGTAT